>NC_140507.1:91141495-91681495 GCF_964339955.1 Pipistrellus hanaki | reverse complement strand
GTGAGTGAGGGTTTCCTGTGAGTGAGGGGTTCCTGTGAGTGAGGGGTTCCTGTGAGTGAGGGGTTCCTGTGAGTGAGGGGTTCCTGTGAGTGGGGCGTTCCTGTGAGTGAGGGGTTCCTGTGAGTGAGGGTTTCCTGTGAGTGAGGGGTTCCTGTTAGTGGGGGGTTCCTGTGAGTGGGGGGTTCCTGTGAGTGGAGGGTTCCTGTGAGTGAGGGGTTCCTGTGAGTGGAGGGTTCCTGTGAGTGGGGGGTTCCTGTGAGTGGGGGGTTCCTGTGAGTGAGGGGTTCCTGTGAGTGGGGGGTTCCTGTGAGTGGGGGGTTCCTGTGAGTGGGGGGTTCCTGTGAGTGTGGCGTTCCTGTGAGTGGGGCGTTCCTGTGAGTGGGGGGTTCCTGTGAGTGAGGGGTTCCTGTGAGTGGGGGGTTCCTGTGAGTGAGGGGTTCCTGTGAGTGGGGGGTTCCTGTGAGGGGTTCCTGTGAGTGAGGGGTTCCTGTGAGTGAGGGGTTCCTGTGAGTGAGGGGTTCCTGTGAGTGGGGGGTTCCTGTGAGTGAGGGGTTCCTGTGAGTGAGGGGTTCCTGTGAGTGAGTTGTTCCTGTGAGTGGGGGGTTCCTGTGAGTGAGGGGTTCCTGTGAGTGGGGGGTTCCTGTGAGTGAGGGGTTCCTGTGAGTGAGGGGTTCCTGTGAGTGAGGGTTTCCTGTGAGTGAGGGGTTCCTGTGAGTGGGGCGTTCCTGTGAGTGGGGGGTTCCTGTGAGTGTGCCCCAAGACAGGCAGTGTGCCCCGAGACAGGAGGTGTGCCCCGAGACAGGCGGTGTGCCCCAAGACAGGCGGTGTGCCCCAAGACAGGCGGTGTGTCCGGAGACAGGCAGTGTGCCCCAAGACAGGCGGTGTGCCCCAAGACAGGCAGTGTGCCCCAAGACAGGCGGTGTGCCCCAAGACAGGCGGTGTGCCCCAAGACAGGTGGTGTGCCCCGAGATAGGCGGTGTGCCCCAAGACAGGCGGTGTGCCCCGAGATAGGCGGTGTGCCCGGAGACAGGCGGTGTGCCCGGGAAGATGCAGTGTGCACAGAGACAGGCGGTGTTCCCGGGGACAGGCGGTGTTCCCGGGGACAGGCGGTGTGCCCGGGGACAGGCGGTGTGCTCGGAGACAGGCGGTGTGCCCCGAGACAGGCGGTGTGCCCCAAGACAGGCGGTGTGCCCCGGGAGATGCTGTGTGCCCGGGAAGATGCTGTGTGCACAGAGACAGGCGGTGTGCCCCAAGACAGGCGGTGTGCCCCAAGACAGGCTGTGTGCCCAGAGACAGGCGGTGTGTCCAGGGACAGGCTGTGTGCCCGGGAAAATGCGGTGTGCACAGAGACAGGCGGTGTTCCCGGGGATAGGCAGTGTGCCCCAAGACAGGCGGTGTGCCCGGGGACAGGCGGTGTGCCCGGGAAGATGCAGTGTGCACAGAGACAGGCGGTGTTCCCGGGGACAGGCAGTGTGCCCCAAGACAGGCGGTGTGCCCGGGGACAGGCGGTGTGCCCGAGGAGATGTTAGGCTGGCTGGCAAGGCCTGGCTGGCAGCCTGGAAGGACTGGCCTCTCAGAGGCACCGGGCCTGGCACAGACGCTGGTGCAGAGCCCAGCGTGGGCCCAGCCCAGCAGGAGGCGCCGCGGAGCACACCGGCTCCTGGGAAGCTGCGCGGGGACAGCGCCGGCCGGTCTGCTTTAACGGGCCGGAGCAGTTCCCTGTGTCCTCGTGGGGTGCCAGTCATGGCCCCTGGCCCTCTGCAGTGATCACTCTCTCCCCAGAAATCTCCACAGCTACTAGCAACTAGCGAGTTACAGATGATTGTTCTGAGCTGTTTTTACAAATTTCACCCAACACACATCAACTCTAACTCGAATTCAGAATTACTCTTCATCCTCACCTATGGCCAGGTGTATTTACACTGTGCGGCATTAACGGCTTTTCTAGCCACTGGGAGGAACCAGGCCGAGATGTTTGTAAAAACAAAACGTGGGCGTGGGTGGCGGGCGGCAATGTCCAGGCCACTTTTTTCCTTGGGTAAGCGTTCCCCAGCGCAAAGCTGGCCACCCGGTGCCTGCCAACATGCCCCATGGACCAGGTCTCCAGGGGTGGCCAGTGCCAGGGCCCAGCTCCCTCCCTGGTGCCCGTCCTGGAGAGAAGCAGAGGCCACTGTGCCCCTTCAGTGCCCAGGCCTCGCTGCTGACCCCGCCGGGGAGCGGTGCCGGGCCAGTGCTGGGCCAGATCCTGGTGTCTTAGCTGAGAGTGGGAAGCAGGGCTACGCCAGAGAGGCAGTGGCTCTAAGGAAACAGACAGGAGCGGACGCCACGCTGGGAAATGCTGTTCGGGGTCCAGGGAACACCGGCTCCTAGCACAGCAGTCCTGGCCACACCCTGGGCCACGTGTCTCCATTCTTTCTGACCCTCCGTAGCTTTGTACTCATCCTGTGGTCAAGTTGCCCCTTTCACATTGGGGTCATTCCTGCTGGCTGTGCCCAGCGTCCAGAGGATGGCAGACTATTTACAGCGCAGGTGATGTGGGCGGGGGAGGCTGGGATATACCTAAATGTGGCACATGGCTTAGCTGCTACCTTGAGTGACGAAAGAAAAACGAGACGCTTGAATTTTAACCCACCATTGGCTAGCTTGTGCCAGAAAGAACACGCATTGAAGATCCAAGAGGCCAAACTGGTCATTGGCTAACTTTGGGGACTCGCGTGGGAGGAGTCACCTGGCCTGGGACGCACACCTGCGAGCGGACTGAGCTGCTTTCTCGGCACCAGGTCGGACAAGCCCTTTAAAAGGCTCTGGACAGCACAGCTCCTGGTCCATATGGTTGATGTAAGTATAACTACGTAGTGAAATCGTCTGGTATATGTCTACATGCCAATAGTGTATACCTGTATGTGGGATTTGCTAATATAACCATTTCAATAAAAACCTATTGAAAAAGCTGCTCTGTGGTAATACTGTTGGTGGTAACCCGTGTCAATGAGGAGACTTACAGAAACCCCAACCCAAACTGGCTTAGCGAAAGGGGCTGCAGCCAGTGGCTCACAGGAGCTCCCTGCAGGGGGCTGTGTCTCAGCGGTGTGGCCGGCCGGTCCTCGGACACGGATACGGCACGTTGCTGCCTTTGCTGGCTCCAGATGAACTTCCTGCTCAGGCGCAGGTAGGTGGTGGCCCTGTGAGCAGGAGAGCTGATCTAGTTCCCCAGGAGGTAGCCCAGGCCAGAACGGCAAGTCCTTCTCCCTGACTGCTTGCTGGGAGGCACGTGGTCATCACCAAACTGGCCACCGTGGTCACAGACGTGGAATGTGCTCGCGGTCAGGGCAGCCTGGGTTCCACCTCGGCCGCTGCTTCGGCTTCACCTGAGACGGATTCAGAGTCCTGAGGGTGTTCCCACGGCATCCACTTCTTTCTCTGCAGCCTCCTGGTTCTGCTGCGACTCCACGCAGACAGCAGAGAGGGGCCAGGCAGCCTGCACGGGAGTGCCGCCTCTGCCACGCCCAAGGTGAGCTTGGCAGGATTCCATCTGTCTGGCCTTGGCTTTATCATCTCTCAGATAAGGGTCATAAAATACTCAAATACACAGATAACTCTTACAACGAAACAATAAAAAGGCAACCTGATTTTTTTTTTTTCAGAAAAAAATGTTGCTTTATTATGACATAGGAAAAACTACAATTCATGAAGGAAGGGGAGAGTCAAACAGTGCCTCAAACAACAAGGTACAATCATTGGAATATTTTCCCTATAATTTTAGTTTTTGGTTATCACAATTACTTCAATTATTAAAACGCACACACACAGCCCCACTCTGGCAATTTTACAGTCAAAGCACACACATCACGCTCTCCACAGAAGCCCGGTATGTAGGCCGGTGACATCCTAGCACCTGCCGGGGGAGGGGCTGCGTGGGCCAGAGGGAGGCCTGGCCACTCGGTCCTCAGGCTGCCTCCGGGCCAGGCCTGACCCCGTTATCCCAGCGTCCAAACCGCTCGGAACTCCGCATGTCTGAAGGGGGAAGTCTACCGCTTCACTGAGAAGCGCGGAGTGGCAGCCAACATTTCAGAAATCCCGGTTATTTTAAATGTACTGATGGGAGTGCAGGGGTCAGACCCATTGGGTAAGGATAGGAACACCTACATAGAAGTGGTTGTTAGAAAACAACCATTTTCCTGAATTGAATAGCTGGAATAGGAACTTTAAGAAAAGGAAATTTCGCCCTAACCAGTTTGGCTCAGTGGAGTGTCGGCCTTCGGACTCAAAGGTCCCAAGGGCATGTACCCTGGTTGCGAGCACATGCCCATTAGGGAGTGTGCAGGAGGCAGCTGATCGATGCTTCTATCTCATCGATGTTTCTAACTCTCTATCCCTCTCCCTTCCTCTTTGTAAAAAATCAATTATATATATATATATATATATATATATATATATGAAATTTCATGTAATATTTAGTTCCTAACAAGATCAATTCAAATAAGCACATCTATCACGGACCTCCTGCTGGGTGTCAACCTATGAGCCAGGAGGTCATGGTTCAATGGTCAGGGCACAGGCAGGAAGAGGGCAGACCCAGGCAGCACCCCTCGCAGGAGCCCTTCCAGGGGCAGGGACGAGGTACCTGCCAAAGGGGAGGAAGAGAACTAATTTGGATGCACAAGTTTCAAATGATGTCCACAACAGATGCACCCGGCCCCACTGTCCCTCCCTGTCCTTGTGTCCTCGGCCGCTGAGCCTCTAAGCCCCAGCAGGCAGGGAGGGTGGAGGGAGCACCGGCTGGGAAGGAGGCTGGCCAGATCTCAGATAATCTTCCAGAAACCCCAAGGCCAACATGTCCCCTTGGTCCCCGCTCTGCATTTATAACCTCCAGTCAAGCGAGGAGGACACAGCAGCAGATGCAGGAAGACTTCCTGGCTCACAACTCCACACGCCAACGTCAGTTTGCTGTGTTCATTATTAAAAGACAGCACCTCTCCCCAAAGCAGTCTTCACAGCAGTCTCTCTCTCTCTCTCTCTCTCTCTCTCTCTCTCTCTTTCTCTCTCTCTCTCTCTCTCTCTCTCACACACACACACACACACACACACACACACCTCGAACACATGACACTATTTCTAAAAATCTGCACCCATCCATACTTCTCTGAAAACACTTGCTATTTTATTTTAAAGCATGCTTTAACTGAGGAGGGCAACCCAATTTAAAATGGACAAGCCCTGGCCAGTTTGACTAAAGATTAGAGCATCAGCCCATGGACTAAAGGACATGGGTTCAATTCCTGATCTGGGCACATGTCTCAGCTGTAGGTTCCATCCCCAGCCCAGCTGGAGCATATGTGGGAGGCAACCAATCAATGTGTGTCTCTCTCCCTCCCCTCTCCCTTTCATTCTCTAAAAATAAATGGGAAAACACCCTTGGGTGAGGATTCAAACATCATAATAAAATAAAATAAAATAGGCAAAGGATGTGAATAGACATTTCTCCAAAGAAGAAACACAAATGACCATCAAGTACATGAAAAGATCTCCAGCCTGCCCAGTGTGGCTCGGTGGCTGAGGGTCAGCCCATGAGCCAGGAGATCACAGTTCAATTCTGGGTTTTGGGTTTGATCCCCAGTTTGGGGCATGCAGGAGGCAGGCAATCAATGATTCTCTCCCATCATTGATATTTCTATCTCTCTCTCTCCCTCTCCTTTCCTCTCTCTGAAATCAATAATAACAATATTAAAAAAAAAAAAAAGATGCAAAAGATAAATAAAATAAAAAAAACAAAGATGCTCCATATTACGTCATTAGAGAACTGCAAACCCAAACCACATGAGGTGCCACTTCCCACCCACTAGGATGGCTATAAAAACAAAGACAGGCAATAACAGATGCTGAGGAGAAACAGAGAACTGCACCCCTCCCACAGCACGGGGCCAATTGAAATGGTGCGGCTGCCTTGAATGACAGCTGGGTGGTTCCTCAGAAAGATAAACATGGCCCTGCTATATGATAGAACAATTCCACTCCTAGGGACCTGCCCAAGAGAACTGAAAACATGTCTCCAGGAAAACTGGTACACAGCTGTTTACAGCATGTTCATTCACAGTAGCCAAAAAGGGGAAACAACAAAATGTCCAACTGATGAACAGAGCAACAAAATGTGGCCTGTGATTCAGCCATAAAGCAGAATGAAGCATTGGCATACTAGAGCGTGAACCTTGCATAGTAACTAAAAGAATTGTGACACAAAGGCCACATGTTATGTGTTTTCATTTACATGAAATGTCCAGAGTGAGCAGATCTATAGGGACAGAGATGGGTTAGTGTTGCCAGGAGTGGAGGGAGGTGGGGAACAGGGAGTGACTGTTAATAGTTAAGAGGTTTCTCTTTTGAAGTAATGAAAATGTTCTGGATTAGATAATGGTGATGGTTGTACAACTTTGTGAATATTCTAATAATCACTGGATTGTGCAATGTAAAAGGGTGAGTTTTAATGGGATATGAATTATCTATACTAATAATCTATACTAATAAAAGGGTAATATGCTAATTAGACCAGATACCATGGACGTCTTCCAGACATCCTTCTGGACAAAGCCACAATGGTGGGGGCCGAGGCAGAGGCAGTTAGGGGCAATCAGGCAGGCAGCCAGAGGGGTTAGGGGTCAGCAGGCAGGAAGGCAGAGAGATTAGGGGCAATCAGGCAGGGCAGGCAAAGCAGAGGTGGTTAGGGGCGATCAGGCAGGCAGGTAGAGTGGTTAGGGGCGATCAGACAAGCAGGTGAGCAGTTAGGAACCAGTGATCCCAGACTGCGAGAGGGTACAGGCTGGGCTGAGGGACCCCCGCCCCTCCGTGCATGCTCTAGTATCTTATAAAGAAGAGTTCTCAAAAGATGGTCTCCAGGTCAACGGCATCAACATCATTAGGACTTGTTAGAAACACAAATACTCACTCCAGGTGGGGCCCAGCAATCATGTTTTAACAAGTACTGCAGGTGATTCTCATGCAGCCCAAGTTTGAGACCCTCTGGAGCAGTGTTTCCCAAACTTCTCTCATGATGAGAATCACCTGGTGGAGTTGTTAAAACACAGATTCCTGAATCCCAACTAAGAAGTGCTAAACTAGAATTTTTGGGAACATATAGGTAAAATTGCATACCTAACTTAGTGCTCTGTATATAAAATCTGTCTTAGAGCACTAGCTAAGTATACAATTTTACCTATATGTTCCCAAAAATTCTAGTTTAGCACTTCTTAGTTGGGATTCAGGAATCTGTGTTTTAACAACTCCACCAGGTGATTCTCATCATGAGAGAAGTTTGGGAAACACTGCTCTGGAGTGAAGAAACCAAATAATCCTCACCTGATGTTAGCAAGTACCTGCCAATTCTTGAGATCACAAGGACGCCTTATCAGATTAAGCTTCCAAGGTTTAAAGAAATCCAGCCTCTACATCTTGAATGTAGATTCAGTCAGGCAGCATCTCAGAAGACTTGATCGCTCTGGCTGTTCACCATGAAACCACCTGTTTATATCAACATCTACCATATTATTGAATGCCAGTGACAGAACTCCAATTCGGAAGTAAATGAAGCTTCCCAGGGTGATTCTGCCCTCCTCCCGGACCCTGGCAGACCAGGCCAGCAGGGTGATCCTGCATCCCAGTTGGCCCAGGGTGTTCTGCATACTCGCCTATTGTCCCAGACGGAGTTACCAGCTTCACTCCAGAGTCAGTGTTGGGACTGTGAGGGGTGGACTCCTACAGGCCAGCACTGGAGACCCGCATCCCAGCGCCGCCGGTGCTCCCGCCCGAGCCGTGCGAAACCTCCGCTGGCCCGGGCCACCAGCCTTAGGGCCCTGCCAGCCTCAGGGCTTCCTGAAACCCTGTCCTCGGCTCCTAGAGGTCCTCTGTCTCAGGCTGTGTCCAAATTCAGAGAATTATTACAATGGCCTAACGCTCACTGGCCGCACTGCCCAGTTAGCCAAAGCTCTTTCATCACATTTCCCCCCCAAACCCTGGACAGGTTTCCTGCCCTCTGCACAACCAGTTCCTCTCTGAACAACCAGCTCCTCTAGGTCTGTGTGCTCGGCCACCCCAGGCAGACCGCGTGACCGCGGAGCTGGACCGTTCCTCCCGATGAGGCTGCAGCGCTGGGGCCGCAGGGGGAGGCGTGCACCGCGGGGCGGGCAGGCATGGAGGCGGGGCCTTTGGGAGGGGCGGGGCTTTAGTGGGCGGGCCTTGGAGGGGCGGGGCCCGGGCGGGCAGTGCTTAGTGGGCGGGGCCTGCGTGGACCGGGCAGCCTAGGAGAGCCGGGGCCGGCGTCCTGCGGTCAGGCCGCCCGCCAGGGGGCGCCGCTCGCCCCGCCCTCTCGCTCGGCCCCGGAGCGGCGACGCGGCGGCGCTTCCGCCTGCGGGCCGGGCCGGTGCGAGTGGCCCCAAGATGTGGCTGGGCCCCGAGGAAGTGCTGGTGGCCAACGCGCTGTGGGTGACAGAACGGGCCAACCCCTTCTTCGTGCTGCAGCGGCGCCGGGGCCACGGCCGGGGCGGCGGCCTCACGGGTGAGAGGCGGGCGGCAGCTGGCGGAGGGCGCGCCGGGCGGCGGGGCGAGCGACCTGCGGACAGGCCCGGCCTCGGCGCGTCGTCGCGGACGCGCACGTCAGCGCGCGCGGCGGGTCGGGGCGCGAGGCCGGCCTGGCGGACGGGAGGGGCCGGGTGCGGGGTGCGGCTGCCGCTGTGCGGAGCCGGCGGGCGGGCTGGCGGGGCGGAGGGGGCAGACGCCGCGGTGGGAGGCCGGTGGGGAGACGGGTCCCGGGGAGGCTGGCGGCGGCCTCTGCCCGCACTCCTGCCGGCAGCTCCCGGTGCTCAGCCGAAGTGGGCGCAGCAAGATCTCCCCGCCGCCCCCTCCGCCTCACTTTCCCCAAGGGCCTCTGCGGGGCCCAGAGACACAGCACCCCTTTCCTTCTGCCTCCTCCATGCCCAGCTCGCCAGAGAATTGCCCCGGTGGCGAGACCAGAGGGTCCGCGAGCTGCGGGCTGGCCTCTACCCTCATCCCTCCAGCTTCCCCTGCCCACCTTTCCTGATTTCTTGGCGCCATCCGAGCTGCAGACCAAGCCTTTGCCAGATGACCAGTATACCCTGTTGTGGTGGCTACCAGAGGGCGTCTGTGCCGATGTGGCATCTGCACGCACCGGGATGAGCTGGACCGGCAGGCCCTCCTAGAGGATGGCCTGTAAGGGCCACCTCTGCGGGTGTCCAGCCCCTGTGCCCGGGGCCTGTGCGCAGGTGCCCTGCTGTTGCCATGCGGGGCTGTGGGCCACAGTTGCCAGATCTTCCTATTGATCCTGAGCACCTTCTCTAACATCGGCCTGCCAGGCGCTGGGAGTCCTCTGCTGCCAGCCTCACCTGGGCGCACCGCCTCATGTGGAAGAGGCTGTACCATTCCCAGAAATCTGTGTTCCCTTCGTGGCCTGGGCTCTCGGAAGCATGGGAGCAGTGCTGGGCCTGCCTCCTGCCAGGATGCTCCTTCTGGAGAGGCTGACAGTGGTCACCCTTGGGAGCTCCTGCAAGCCCCTGCTGGAAATCGGTGTGCCGATGCCCAGACCTTTCGTTGCAGTGAACAGTGTGTCAGATCACCAGTGCGCTTCGAACCTTGTTCTGTGCTGTATGTATCGTATCAGTAGGTGATCTCAGCAATTGGCTGGGTCCCTCTGGGCACCCTGGCTAGCTCACCAGAACACCATGTACTGGTCATTTGGCAAAGGCTTGGTCTGCAGCTCCAGTGGCACCTTCCTGCCCAGAGAAAGCCCTTTCTACCTCGTTTACCCCTTTGTGTCCCCCAAGACAGAGCTTCCCAGGTCCCCCCAGGATTTTTAAATTTTTTATTGATTTCAGAGAAGAAGGAAGAGAGGGAAACCTGTATGATGAGAGAGAATCAAGAATCATCTGCCTCCTGAATGCCCCCTACTGGAGGGGATTGAACCTGTATCCTGGGCATGTGCCCCAACCAGGAATCGAACCCTGGACCCTTTAGTTCACAGGCCAGTGCTCTATCCACTGAGCAAAACTGGCTAGGGCAGAAAACCTGCTTCTTGAACTCCGCACTCTAGCTAGGTTTTGTGAGTCCTGCCATGGCCTTCCCTGAGCCATCACAGACATGTGACCTCCTGATTGCATCTTGGCAGGAAAGGAGCAATTAGTGATGTGGTTTTAGTCCAGCTGTCTTATAAACAGCTGCCAACCTGTATTCCTCAGCGAAGAGTCGATGGTCCATCCATTATAAAGCTTTCAGGTCTTGCCAACAGTATAAGGACGAAAGTAACATTTCTAAGACCGGAAGAGAAATCCCAACAGAAATCATGAAAAAAAGTTTATAGCTTGAATATGCTGTTTTAACTGCAATTTAGAAAAGCATTTTAGAGGGATCCAAGATGGCTGTGCCCAGGTAAACACCTAGCCGCAGCCGCACACAACAATTTCAATAAAATACAACTAAAATATAAAATGGACATTACCCAGAACTACAGGAAAGTCAACTGACTGGAAATTCTACAACGAGAAGCAAGGAGAAAACCAGAAGGAAGCTCGGAGGAGCTGTAAAAGCCTAAGGTACGGAGACGCGCGCGCGGAGAGGACAGAGCCGGAGAGGAGGGAGGCCGAGTGCCTGGCTGGCGTTCCCTAGCGGGAAGGAGATAAAACTCCGACTGTGTTGGGCCCCAGTTCTGACTGCTCTGAACCCCAGTTCTAGGCCAGACCCTGGGGACCCAGGCTCATCCATAGGGAGCTGGGCTGTAAGGCGGAACCCCGGGGAAGCGGTGAAAGGAGGTCCCGGAGACGTGCACATTGCCCACAGAGAAGGGTCGGTCGGCTGTGCCACGGGATTGCCCCGGTGGCAAGGAGACAGAGGCTCCAGTCTGCTCTGAACGCCACCTCCAACTCCACTTCCAACTGAACTGAACCCCAATACCGGGCTCATTGGGGGAGAGCATAGACAGTTTGGCAGCAGGCGAAAATCGAGGGCACCTTTCTCTCAGGCGCTTTGCAGCGAGGCGTTTTGCAGCGAGTACTGAAGGACCCTGAGAAGCAGGAGCCGCATAGGGCGGGGCTGACGGAAGCCAAAGCTGTAGGCTCCACCCTGAAATCCTGTCCCACCTGTAACTGCGAAATGCGACAACGAAATAGATCACAAACGAAAGAAATGGAGGACAAAAAGCGACTGGATATAGAGTTCAAATCTACGCTTATAAGGTTTTTCAAGAATTTCCTAGAAAAGATGGATAAGACCTATGAGGATATGAAAAGAGATCAACTAGAATTAATAAGGAGTCAACAAGAAATGATAAGGGATCAACAAGAAATAAAGAATACATTGTCTGAAATAAAAAATATTATACAGAGTCCTAAAAACAGAATGGAAGATCGCAAGAATCAAGTCAAAGATTTGGAACATAAAGAACCAGAAGACACTCCTCCACAGAAGCTAGAAGGCAAGAGAATCCAGAAAATTGAAGATAATGTAAGAAACCTCTGGGACAACTTCAAGCGAACCAACATCAGAATTATGGGGGTCCCAGAAGATGAGAGAGAGCAAGATATCGAAAACATACTGAAAGAAATAGTGACAGAAAACTTCCCCCACCTGGTGAAAGAATTAGACTTACAAGTCCAGGAAGCACACAGAACTCCAAACAAAAGGAATCCAAAGAGGACCACACCAAGACAAATCATAATTAAAATTCCAAGAGCAAAAGACAAAGAGAGAATATTAAAAGCAGCAAGAGCAAAGCAGGTAGTTACCTATAAAGGAGCACCTATACGATTGTCAGCTGATTTCTCAACAGAAACCATGCGGGCCAGACAGGAATGGCAAGAAATATTCAAGGTGCTGAATAGTAAGAACCTACAGCCAAAGATAATCTATCCAGCAAAGCTATCACTCAGAATCGAAGGTCAGATAAAGAGCTTCACTAATAAAAAAAAAAGCTAAAGGAGTTCATCACCACCAAACCAGAATTATATGAATTGCTGAAGGGGGTTCTTTCAGAAGAGAAAGTAAATAAAGATAAAAAGTATGAACAACAAATACGTAACTATCAACAAGTGAATCTAAAAACCAAGAAAATTTTTTTAAAATCTGATGAACAATATTAACTGTTGAATATAATAGAATCAGAGGTAGGGAAGGGGAGTGAACTGACGATTCTTGGGGAAAAGGGGAGAGGGGCATGTGGGAAGAGACTGAACATAAACTGTGCATCTATGGATGAGGACAATGGGGAGTGGGGAAAGGGCAGAGGGTGGGGTGGGAACCTGGTGGAGGAGAGCAATGGTGGGGGGGGGGGAAGGAACATTTGTAATAATATGAACAATAAAAACTTATTAAAAAAAAAAGAAGAAAAGAAAAGCATTTTAGGACATATCAATAAAACAAGTGAGAAATTATAGACTCCTGACTTGGATGTCTGTGAAGAGTACCTTCTTTGGTAATTGCTAATTTTATTTATTAAAGATTGGAAGGGAAAATATGGTTAAAATGGAAAATGAAGTGAAAGTGTTAAATTTGAATAATAAAATTAATAGGAATTATTCTGACATCAACAGGAAAATGGTAACAAAATACTTTGAGATCATATCAAAAGCAGGACTTCATTCAAAGGGAAAAATAAATTTTAATAGGAACAATGAACAGATTTTTAGATAGAATGATAATACAGTTAATGAAGAAGACTGAATCAAGTTAGACCTTTCCTCTGGTTTGTTGGGAAAATAGTGACATTAACAAAGGGTATATGTGATGAGAAGGAAAACTTGAAATGCCCTAAAATGCTTCCTGTGTGAGAAGAAAAAAAATCCAGACCCTGTTTTCCCAAATTGGATACTTCTAAAAATTTGCATGTCCTTTTCAATCATGACTTTCAAGGCTGGAAAGAACTTCCTTAAACTTTCCACAGTAACAATGCTCCGTGGCAGAGGAGTCTGTTATCCTCCTGTTGTAGATATGGGGAATGATGTTACAAAGTCATTGCCTTATGAAAAACGCCATCAGAGTACACCAAAAATGCCGGGGGTGGGTGGGAGTGTATCTCAAGTGATGTCTGGCAGTGAATAAAACACATTGCATAATTTTTCTAGATTTTGGGGTATTATTTTTGTTTTTCATTTGCAACTGTTGTACTTTGTCATTCTAAAGAAATATTTGTTTACAGCTGAGACCAGTTTGGCTCAGTGGATAGAGAGTCGGCCTGTGGACTGAAAGATCCCGGGTTTGATTCCGGTCAAGGGCATGTACCTGGGTTGTGGGCACATCCCCAGTAGGGGGTGTGCAAGAGGCAGCTGATCGATGATCCTCTCTCATCGATGTTTCTAACTCTCTATCCCTCTCTCTTTCTCCCTGTAAAAAAATCAATAAAATATATTTAAATATATATATACAATATATATATATTTGTTTACAAACCTGGCTGTGTGATTTTCTTGAAGAGGGCATCCCAGATTGATTAAGCTTAGGGCTTCATGAAACCTGCATGTGGCTGCTCCTGACCTGAGCCTCAGCCCGGGGCTCAAAGCCGTGTGGTTTATCTGACAGGGCATCATGAGTCTGTATAAAATAAATAACATGAATATGGGGGAGAGGCTGATGGTGCCCGTGCCTGCAGGGGCGTCTGCATCAGAGGATAAGCAGCAGCTTCCAGGAAGAAGTGGGAGGGGGTTTTTGGTAGGAGTCAGGCATAAGGAAAAGGGAGGCATTTGATGGAAGAGGCCATGTGTGTAGGGTGCTTCTTCCTCTGGGCCCAGTCCGGGCCCGGCTCAGCTCTCAGCGCCACCCTCCCTCACCTTTCACTTCTCTCCCTGCTCCCAGGTCTTCTTGTGGGCACCCTGGACGTGGTATTGGACTCCAGCGCCCGCGTGGCCCCCTATCGAATCTTGCACCAGACCCAGGACTCACAGGTCTACTGGACAGTGGCGTGCGGTAGGAGAGCGGGAACGGGGGTGCTGGGCAGGGCCTGCCCTAGAGGGGCCAGACGGGAGGGGACACAGCCGGGTTCCTGGGCTGGGGGTTGATCCTGGGACCCAGCACTGCCCCTCACTCAGACGGCACAGCCGAGGCCAGTGTCCTGCTTAGGAAGGTAGCTTTGCTGGTCACAGGCCTGGCACAGTGCTGAGTCACCTGTGGCACTGTTGGGAATTCGCACATGCAGAGCAGCGAAAAATGTGAGTCCCCAACACAGATTCCCAGCTGAGGTGGAACAAGGGGTGCTTCTGCGTTCTGTGTCAGCTCTCACACCGCAAGCAGGTGTCTTTTTCATGATTTAAATACCTTGTTTTTCCCTTTTTTTTTTTCTTGGCGATTTGCTGTTGACAATGGCCCCAAGCGTAGTGCTGAAGTGCTGTGTGCTGTCCCGCAGGCTGAGACGCTGTGGGGCGCCCTGCGGAGCCGGTGTGCATGTTAGACAGGCTGAGTCGCAGTGTGCTGGCCGGAGTGCAATGTTAGGGAACTAACGTGCAAATTTTTGAACAAAAAAAAACCAAAAACATAAAACCAAGTTATGTATTGATCAGTTGATGAAAATGTGACCAGAGGCTCCAAAGAACCTTGCTCTGTAGCTCCCTGGGAGCAGCTGGTGACTCCGTTCCCTAGGGGTCTGTGTGGGGCTGGCCTGCTCTGAGGAACAGAACTGGCTGCACTTGTCCCCTCCACAGCGATTTTCAACCAGCGTGCCGAACGGACTTTCAAAACGTGAAATCCTGCTATTTAGTCACGGCACTGGCTCTTTTTCCTTAGATTGTCGAATAACGTAAAATAACCACAGCCAACACAATAGCCATCCAGTGTGAATGAATCTCAAAATTATATCTAGTTTTTTGTCAGATCAGCAAAAACCATAACACTTTTTGGTGTGTCACAGAAGGTGTATGGGTACCATGAGATGAAAGAGGTTGAAAATCACTGTCCTGTAAAGACACACACCCACTTCCTAAGAGTCCGGGGAAATCCCCTTCCAGTGGGTGCCTGGCTGGCGGCGCTCGGACAAAAGGCAGTGATAGCCAGCACTCAGAGGTCTGCCTGCAGCCAGGCACTTCGGAGAACCTCCCAAAACTCCAGAAGGCGGAACTTGGATCTTCCCTATTTTGAAGATGAGGAAACTGGCCCAGGGGGTTGAGTAACTTGCCCAAGGTCACACAGACTGCAATTCAAACCAAGAGTATCTGCTCATGTCCCTGTGCTGAAAACCTCTGTGCTAGCAGCCAGTGTCACTGTCCCCCCGGATAAAGGGTTTCCTTGGAGGCCTGAGAAAGATAACCCCAGCTTCAGGAGAGGGGGAGGTCAGGGCTGAAGGCACAGGGTGGACAGCAGCCAGCACAGCCCCTCTTACCAGGTGGGCCCTGGCCTGGGTGCCAGGCTGGCTGGTATCTTCTTCCTCCCAGGTACCGTTGTGTGAAGGACTACGGGGAGGCTTAAAAGGCTGCTTGCCCAGAGCCACCCTGGACGGCCCGTAGGAGCCCTGCTCTCCTGGTTACAGAGCCTGAGTGGTGCCCTGGGGGCTGGCTTCCCGCCGGAGAGAGGGGCCTCCTGTGGGTGGGATTCCCGGAGCAGGGCGAGGAGATTAGTATGGGCCTGGGCTATGAGGAGAGACTCACTCTCAGTGGCCCTTAAGATTTTCATCTGTCTCAGTGGTGTCCTTCCAGGAGCGAGAGGGGAGGGGGCAGCTTCTCTGCGGGGAGAGAGGAGTGTGGCCAGGCTGTGTGGGAACCCCTTTGGTGGCAGTGGGGCCTAGTGCTGGGGAACGCAGGCCACACGGGCTGACCTGTTCCCACTGTTACCAGCCCCCTGGCTCTGCCTGAGCCTCTTTCTTACGCCATGCCCCACCCCAGCCCCTGCCCTTCAGCTCTCCCAAACCAGACCCGGTTGTGCTGATACTTGTGAGTCCCGGCTGCTCAGCTGGCCCTGAAGGAATTCCAGGGCCGTCTCCTGCCTTTCTGCCCTCCTCCTTCAGCTCACACCTGGCTGGCAGCCAGACCGGACACTGGCAGGACTTGTCCTGAACGGTGTGGGTACAGCATCACCCTGTGTCCACCTCCTTTCCTCCCACTCTGATGTCACCCCTGTGGAAAACCTTCCCAGAATCCCCAGGCCCATATACCCACACTTCCTTCTTGCTCCTTGGGACCTGCCATGTTTCTGTCTGCACTTTCACACTGCATGCTTGCTGGCTCTCCTGCTAGATCAGCAGCTCCCTGAGGACAAGGGGGAGCTCTGCAGCTGGGCAGCCTGGGTTAGAATTATGGTCTGGCCATTTCCCAGCTGTGTGACATTGGGCAACTTAACCTCTCTGCGCCTCAGCTTCATCCTATAAAATGAAAATAACATCTATCTCCAAGGTGTTCTAAGAATTAACTGAGATAATCCACAAAAAGTTCTGAAAACAGAAGTAGCACTGATTAATTTAATTAGCTTTTACTAGTATATTCCTTTTTCCACGCATAGAAGTGGCATAGTTTGTGTTTACTTACGCTAAATGAAGATTGTGTTACTTTTAACTAATAATTCTTTTAAGTGCACATATGTAAATGTTTATTATTGAAGTGGAGACAGATCCACACAGACAGTATAGACGTGTTTTATTTGGTTTTAGACTTTCGGGAACAATAGAGTTGCATCATGTGCAGATTTAACTTCCAAATTCAAATGTGGGTCTTGGCAAAAAGACAGAGGGAGAAATCCCTTCCCCTACCAACTAGTCCTTGCCTCCAAGCAACAGGGAAAGGAGGCCATGGTAAAAAAAAAAAAGTCAAAGAAAGTGTAAAAGGAATGGTAATGTATGGATGCTCCAGTGTAATTTTGCTCACCTACTGTGACTCACTGTGAGTGATCTAACCAGGTTTGTTTTCACCCGGGCATCCTCACACAGGACAATTACTTGGAATTACTTTTAGGGGCTTAATTGCTGGGGTACATGTAAAGAAACAAACAGATCAACCCCAGCCAAGTCAGCTGGCTGTGACTTGTGACAGAGCATTGAGCAGGTTCCTGAGGGCGGGGGGGGGGGGGGGGGGGGGGGGGGGGGGACCAACCTGGGCGGCAGGGTAAGGGCTGAGTTTTCAGCTGGTGGAGAAAGAGGGTTTCCAGGTGGGGAAGGATGGCTGCCTTGGCTCAGGCACCCAGCAGCATGTGTGTGGTCCACAGCAATGCTCGACTTGTAGCTCAGCCAAGGCTTCTCCATGCCTGAGATCAACTGAGTCATCTGGGCACTCGTGATCCGTACACTGTCTGACCCCAGGAGAGCTGAGGGGATGGAGGGCCTTCACTCTTCTTCTTGTATTCATTCACTCAGAAAACCGTTCTTAGGTGCAAGCTCCATGACTGGCATGTGCCGGGGGGCAGGAGAAGCTGGCCAGGTTGGCACTTCCCTCATCCTTTTGCTTCTCCAGGGGCCCCTTTCCCCAGTTCCCTGGTGGGAACAGAGAGCAACTGCCCCACCCTGTGGGAATGGCACTAATCTGCCTTTCTCGGTGTCCATTTGGACTCGCCTGCAGTGCCTCCAGGGCCCCTCCCTGAAGAGGACAAGCAGCACCCCCTAGGCCAGGCAGACACGTTGGGCCAACTGGAAGCTGAAGGGCTCAGAGGGGCGCTTGGAGGAGGCAAGAGCAGGGTTGGGGGGTTAGCTGGAAAGGGAAGGATGAGCATTGCAGGCAAAGGCCTGGGTGGGTGCATCTGACCTTGGAGAGACACGGGAACTGCAGGCCTGGCCCGCCTTGCCCAGCAGGAAACTGGCCAGCTGGGATGAGAGCCCTGCAGGATGTTCCAGCTGCTATCTGTGGACTCCTGAATTATCAGGGGGCGCTGCAGTCATTTATACCAAGACTGACTATGTCTGCTTAGTCACTATGTATCAAAGGTCACAATATGTTCTTTTACCTCAAACAACAAACTTCAGAATTGAGCAAATTTGTAGATGTATAGACAATTTCTGGGAGAACACACAGGAAACTAGTGGTCATTCTTGTTCAGCTTTAGGGGAAAATGAAGGCTTTATTTTCCATATGATTGCAATTTTATTTATTTATTTATTTATTTATTTATTTTTAGTTTTCATTTTCACCAGAACTACTTATGACTTTTGTTATTCTATCTAATGAAAGAGTAATATGCAAATTTACTATGCCTCTGCTATACCCATAAGCCATGCCCACCAGCCAATCAGGAGTGAGTATGCAAATTAACCCAACCAAGATGACTGCGACCACAGAGAGAGCAGGAGGCTTCTAGGCTACAAAGTTTCAATTATAAAAGATGAATAAATCCCAACAAAAATGGCGTCAGCCACAGAGCTGGAGAGAACAGGAGGCTTGAGTTTTCCCCGGCGATGGAGGAAGCCAAGTTACTGCAGTCCTGTCTTGCCTTGGCCTCCGTTTAAGGCTACAAAGTTTCAATTATAGAAGATAAATAAATCCCAACAAAAATGACTATGGCCATGGAGCTAGCAGGAGGCTTGACTCTACTAGGCCCTGGGATCTGGGATTTATCTTCTATAATTGAAACTTATTATAGAAGATAAATAAATCCCAGATCCCAGGGCCTTTGCTTGGGCCGCCAGGGGGCGTGGCTGGCCTGAAAACCACCACAGGCCCCTCACCCAGGTCACTTGGTTTGCCCTAAGGGAACCCCCACCCTAATCAGGACACCTTTAGGGCAAACCAGCCAGCCCCCACCTGTGCACCAGGCCTCTATTCTATCTAATCCTATCTAATAAAAGACTAGTATGCAAATTGACCATCACTCCAACACACAAGATGGCTGCCCCCGTGTGGACACAAGATGGCCTGCAGGGGAAGGCAGTTGGGAGGGACCAGGTCTGCAAGGGAGGGCAGTTATAGGCGATCAGGAAAACAGGGGAGGGCAGTTAGGGGTGACCAGGCTGGCAGAGAAGGGAAGTTGGGGGCAACTGGGCCTGCAAGAAGGGCAGTTAAGGGTGACCAGGCAAACGGGGAGGGCAGTTAGGGGCAAACAGGCAGGCAGGGGAGCAGTTAGGCATCAATCAGGCTGGCAGGGGAATAATTAGGAAGTGATCAGGTTGGCAGGCAGAAGCGGTTAGGGACAATCAGAAAGGCAGGCAGGCGAGCAGTTGGGATCCAGCAGTCCTGGATTGTGAGAGGAATGTCTGATCGGGCTTAAATGGGCAGTCAGACATCCCTCGAGGGGTCCCAGATTGGAGAGAGTGCAGGCTGGGCTGAGAGACACCCCCCATGCACAAATTTTGTGCACCAGGCCTCTAGTATAATATATCTGAAACTTACGGAGGAAAAGTGGAAGCAGCTTGAAGATTGTAGTCACTTGAATATAGCACTTCGGGTCATCTTTTTTCTCTGAGTTTCCCTTTAAGGCCTGGTGATTATGTGATTTCCCTCTTCTTTACTCACCAAACCCCTAGGTTCTTCCCGCAAAGAGATAACAAAACACTGGGAATGGCTGGAAAACAACTTGCTCCAGACGCTGTCCATCTTCGACAATGAGGAAGACATCACCACTTTCGTCAAGGGCAAGATACACGTAAGGCTCACATTCTCTTCTCTGTGCCGGCAGTGTTCGAGGATGCCCGCTTACTTCATGTTAACAACACCGCATGGGTGTTACCCCAGTTTACAGAGGTGAAACTGGAGCGTCACTGCCCGTCCCTTGGTGTTCAAGGGGGCCTCTGAACTGATGCCCATGCAGGCCAACCTTCTCCTGACCAGCCACTGGAATGTGACTGAGTGGGCAGTTTCCATTCCCGAAAAGGGTCCAAGAGCAAGTATGTGGATCCACAGCTGCCTGCCAGTAACTTGGCTGGTAGAGGAGGAAACTGGAAGCTGGAAGTGATAGTATAGTTAGAGGCACGTTTGTGTTTTAAAACTAACATGACTTACAAATATACAGACCCGTGACCCAGCAATGTCACTCCTTGGAGTTGCCCTTGCAGTGTATTCATTCATATGAACTAGAGGCCCAGTGTACGAAATTTGTGCACAGGTGCGGTCCCGAGGCCTGGCCTGCGATCAAAGTGCAAGTGTCTGGTGTGGAAGGGCAGCTCCTAGCTGACCTCTGGGCCCTGGGCAGCACGTGGGCCCCCAGGTCCCTATGCACCCCCCTCCACCTGAGTCACGAAGTCCAAGTCCCCGTGAGGAGATGCAGTGAGCTCGGCCGATGCCGCAGGCCAGGGTGCAGTGTGGGCCTCTGGGCTGCCCAGTGGCACTGCATGGAAGCCGGTGGGCAGCGCACTCTCTCCCGGCCGGCCTTCCACACTGGCTCCTGTGTGAACCCCCTGGGGACCCAACTGGCCCCTGCAGCCTGGCTCACCCGGAAGAGGCTGTGCATGCCTGTGTGCAGGGGGGGCCTTCATAGTGCACGAGCCCTGGCATGCTGGGGGAGGGTAGCAGGGGGAGTGAGAGTGAGCTCAGTGGACACCCTGCATTCTCACCACACCTCGGTCCCCATCACCCCTGCTCCCAGGTAGCTGAGCAAGAGGTCGCCGACACCCACCATGTTCCGCACCACCCCCTGGCGGTCAGCGCATATTATAGCGAGCAGTTGAACTCCTGGTCTCCCAGTCAAACCACCACCCGAAGGGACAATTTGCATATTAGGCTTTTATTATATAGGATGGCAAATGTGTCAGGGTGTCCGTGCAACACTGTCGCAAAAAGACTGAGCTGTGTCCCCCAGACCTATGGTCAGGGGAGCAGCCACACTCACCTTTGCAGAACAAGAGTGACGAAACGAGAGCACGGCATTTACCGGGCACTTTCTGTGTGAGTCCTGTGCTAAGCACTTTTATTTGGCCACTGGGCAAGTCACAGGTGGTGTACATAGTGGAATATCTTACAGCTATCAAAATAACAATTATGAGAATTGTAGCAACATGTAAAACCAGATACCACGGTGATATTTAGGTTGTTTCCTCTTGTGGGTAATTAACATGATAATGAGCATTTATCTGAATGTTTGTGAGTTTTCCTTTCTGTTCCATTATTGCCTTAGGTTAGATTCCTAGCTGGGCTCTTACTGGTCACAGTTTCATGGTGCTGAGTTGTCCTTGTGCCTTTATTGCACCACAGCTTTTTAGACCTGGCA
This sequence comes from Pipistrellus hanaki, assembly GCF_964339955.1. Lineage (NCBI taxonomy): Eukaryota > Metazoa > Chordata > Mammalia > Chiroptera > Vespertilionidae > Pipistrellus > Pipistrellus hanaki. The sequence goes on along the minus strand of NC_140507.1, from coordinate 91,660,402 downwards.
GAAGGCATAAAGAGTTCCTCAGCTCTGCTCTGGACACTTTGGAGTTCAAGGCAGGACCTGTGTTGTCTACTAGTTTCAGGGAAACAGGCAGAGAGCTAGACTCTAACAATAATAACAGCAACATTTTTATTTATTTATTTTTAATCTGTTTTAACCAATCTACAAAATGGACCAGAATAGGTTCTAAATGGCTCATGGGATGAAATGGAAACTAGAAAACAGTTTAGAACTGAATGATAATTTAAATACTACTGCATCTTAGAATTGATGGGCTGCAGCAAAGCACTACAGAGTAGAGAATGCAAAATCTGAAACCTCACATTATAAAAGAGCAAAGAGCAGAAATTAATGAGCCATGTATCCAATTCAGTGAGAATTCCAGAGAAACCAGGAGATTAGAAAGAAGAAAACAACAAAGGGCAGAAGTTAATTCCATAGAGAACAAAGGAACTATTGGAAGAGCAGCAGACCCCAAGGAACCCACAAGCCCATGGTGGAGGGATCCAGGGCAGCAGGAGCCTCCTCTAAGCAAGCAGCCATGAATGTCTGTGAGCAGCACCTGAGAGGGACTGTGAGCAGCTCCTGAGAGGGACCCTGAGCAGCACTGACAGGGACCGTGAGCAACACCTGAGAGGGACTGTGAGCAGCACCTGAGAGGGACCATGAGCAACACTGAGAGGGACTGTGAGCAGCACTGACAGGGACCATGAGCAGCTCCTGAGAGGGACCGTGAGCAACACCTGAGAGGGACTGTGAGCAGCACCTGAGAGGGACCGTGAGCAGCTCCTGACAGGGACCATGAGTAACACCTGAGAGGGACTGTGAGCAGCTCCTGAGAGGGACTGTGAGCAGCGCCTGACAGGGACCGTGAGCAACACCTGAGAGGGACTGTGAGCAACACTGAGAGGGACCGTGAGCAGCTCCTGACAGGGACCGTGAGCAGCACTGAGAGGGACCGTGAGCAGCTCCTGAGAGGGACTGTGAGCAGCACTGACAGGGACCATGAGCAGCTCCTGAGAGGGACCGTGAGCAACACCTGAGAGGGACTGTGAGCAACACCTGAGAGGGACTGTGAGCAGCACCTGAGAGGGACCGTGAGCAACACTGTGAGGGACTGTGAGCAGCACTGAGAGGGACCGTGAGCAGCTCCTGAGAGGGACTGTGAGCAGCACTGACAGGGACTGTGAGCAGCACTGAGAGGGACCGTGAGCAGCACCTGAGAGGGACCGTGAGCAGCTCCTGACAGGGACTGTGAGCAGCACTGAGAGGGACTGTGAGCAGCACCTGACAGGGACCTTGAGCAGCTCCTGAGAGGGACTGTGAGCAGCTCCTGAGAGGGACCGTGAGCAACACTGAGAGGGACTGTGAGCAGCTCCTGACAGGGACCGTGAGCAGCACTGAGAGGGACTGTGAGCAGCACTGAGAGGGACCGTGAGCAGCTCCTGAGAGGGACTGTGAGCAGCACTGAGAGGGACTGTGAGCAGCACTGAGAGGGACCGTGAGCAGCTCCTGACAGGGACTGTGAGCAGCTCCTGAGAGGGACTGTGAGCAGCACTGAGAGGGACCGTGAGCAGCTCCTGACAGGGACTGTGAGCAGCACTGAGAGGGACTGTGAGCAGCACCTGACAGGGACCGTGAGCAACACCTGAGAGGGACTGTGAGCAGCTCCTGACAGGGACCGTGAGCAGCTCCTGAAAGGGACCGTGAGCAACACTGAGAGGGACTGTGAGCAGCTCCTGACAGGGACCGTGAGCAGCTCCTGAGAGGGACTGTGAGCAGCACTGAGAGGGACCGTGAGCAGCTCCTGAGAGGGACCGTGAGCAGCTCCTGACAGGGACTGTGAGCAGCACTGACAGGGACTGTGAGCAGCTCCTGAGAGGGACCGTGAGCAGCTCCTGACAGGGACTGTGAGCAGCTCCTGAGAGGGACTGTGAGCAGCTCCTGAGAGGGACCGTGAGCAGCACCTGAGAGGGACCGTGAGCAGCTCCTGACAGGGACTGTGAGCAGCACTGAGAGGGACTGTGAGCAGCACCTGAGAGGGCCCGTGAGCAGCACTGAGAGGGACCGTGAGCAGCACCTAACGGACAGTGAGCAGCACTGAGAGGGACCGTGAGCAGCTCCTGAGAGGGACCGTGAGCAGCTCCTGAGAGGGACTGTGAGCAGCACCTGAGAGGGACTGACAAGCATCTACATAGAAGCAGAATTTAAAGAAAAAGAGATAATGCTATAAATAGCTTTAAGCCAGTAAATTTAAGAATGTAGACAAGCCCTGGCTGGGTTTGCTCATTGGATAGAACGTCGGCCTGCAAACTGAAGGGCCCCGGGTTTGATTCCAGTCAAGGGCACATGCCTGGATTGTAGGCTCAATCCCCATTAGTAGGCATGCAGGAGGCAGCCCATCAGTGATTCTCTCATTTGTTGATGTTTCTATCTCTCTCTCCCTCTCCCCTCCTCTCTGAAATCAATAAAAATATTTTTTAAAAGAATGTAGACAAGATGGACACTTTATTAGGCATCCGTTTCCAATTGCTACCTCAGCGACTTACCACAAGCTTAGTGCACAAAATAACACAACTCAGAAATGGGTCTCGCTCTAGCTGGTGTGGCTCAGTGGATAGAGCATCAGCCTGTGGACTGAAGGGTCCTGGGTTCGATTCTGTTCAAGGGCACATGCCCAGGTTGTGGGCTCAATCCCCAGTAGGAGTCCTGTAAGAGGCAGCTGATCAGTGATTCTCATCATTAATGTTTCTAGCTCTCTCCCTCTCCCTTCCTCTCTGAAATCAATAAAGATGTTTTTTTAAAGAAAAGATATGGGTCTTATGAGCTAAATTCAAGGTGTCAGCAAGGCTCCCTTGTTTCTGGAGGCTCAGGGGAGAATCCATTCGTTTTCCAGCTTTTAGGATTCACTTGTGTTTCTTGGTTCTTGACCCCTTCCTTCATCTTTAGTGCCAGCAGAGTGGCATCTTCAAATCAATCAGCCACACCCCCCCCCATCTTATGCCCTCTGTGACCCTTGATTATAATGGAATCACCCAAATAATCCGGGATAATCTCCCCATTTCAGAACCCTTATTTAATCACACCTACAGAGTCCCCTTTGCTCTATAAGGTCACATTTTCCCAGGTTCTGGGGGTTGGAGTGTGGACATCTTTGGGGCCATTATTTGACCTACTATCTATACTAATAAAGGGGTAATATGCTAATTAGACTGGGTCAACTGGCCATCTTCCAGACGTCTGTATTCCTCCTGGACAAAGCCATGGTGGTGGGGGCCGAAGCAGAGGCAGTTAGGGGTGAGATCAGGCTGGCAGGGGGTTAGGGGAGATCAGGCCGGCAGGGAAGGGCACTTGGGGGCAAGATCAGGCTGGCAGGGGAGGGCCTTTGGGGGCGACCAGGCCAGTAGGGGAGGGCAGTAGGGAGTAAGATCAGGCCGGCTGGGGAGGGCAGTTGGGAAAGATCAGGCTGGCAGAGGAGGGCATTTGGAGGCAACCAGACAGGTAGGTGAGGGCCGTTGGGGGTGACCAGGCCAGTAGGGGAGAGCAGTTGGGGGCATTAGGCAGGCAGGCAGGTGAGTGGTTAGGAGCCAGTGGTCCTGGATTGTGAGAGGGATGTCTGACTGCCGGTGGGATCAGGCCTAAACCAGCTGTTGGACAACCCCTAAGGGTTCCCAAATTGGAGAGGATGCAGGCTGGGATGAGGAACACCAACCCCCACCCCTGTGCACGTGTGTCATGCACCGGGCCTCTAGTCCCATACAATAAAAGCTTAATATGCTAAGTGTCCAGTCGTCCGGTCATCCATTCAACCAATCAAAGCATAATATACTAATGATATGCTAAGGCCGCTTAACTGCATGCTATGATGTGCACTGATCACCAGGGGCAGACGCTCCGACAGGTAGGTTAGCTGCTGCTGGGGTCCAGCCGATTCGTACGAACAAGAGAGGCTGGACATGCCCTGAAGCCCTCCCGCGGTTCCTCCCTGGCTTGCCAACCTCCCCCATCCCTTCCCGGCCCCGATCGTGCACCGGCGGGGTCCCTTAGGCTGGCCTGCACCCTCTCACAATCCAGGACCCCTCAGGAATGTCAGAGAGTCAGTTTCAGCCCCATCTGCAGGCCAGGCCAAGGGCCCCCCTAGTGTACAAATTTGTGCATTGGGCCTCTAGTATAATACAGCTTAAACCAAGACTCAGGAAGAAAGATGCCTAAAACTATGAAAGACAGGGAATCAAATATTTGAAGTTTACTCGTTGATTTTTACAGCCCAGCAGTATCAGCCAATAAATATAAAGCCCCATCCCTGAGCCAGCCTGGCTCGTTCCGGTGGTGGGAGGGTTACTCAGGAGTAGGGGCCAGTGGAGAATAGAGCATTCAGGGTCGCCCGGGTGCAGCTGGAGGGAGCGGGGCAGCGGCTGCTGGCCGAGACCCAGGAAGTGGCCCCAAGGGCAGGACAGCCAGTGGTGGCCCACAGGTTATCCAGAGCCCACCTTGCGCTTCCAGTAGGTAGAATCCAGGGCAGCAGAGACAAAAGCAGGACCTTAATAATGAGAGAGCTTTGCCAGACCCATTTCCCAGACCAGTTTCTATAAGAACAGTTCAGGGCAGCACCACAGGCAGCTTGAGAGAAAGGTGTGGAAATCATGGCAGTTGCAGTGCCGGCTGTAGTGAGAGAGCATCGGAGCATACCTCACCGGTGGGGCCAGAGCACTGGTCCTGTGCCCAGAGTGATGTCTCCGGCACTCTGACCCAGTAAAGACCCAGGCAGGGTGCAGTTGGCATAGATGTGCCCTGAGCCATGTGAGCCCTGTGAGCCCTGTGGCTGGTCTGTAGGCATGGGCAAGAGCAGGAAATCCCGAGTACAGGGCGTGGGAAGGGGAATCAAGTACAGGACTTCCCCGACACATCATCCTGAGAAAAGCACTTCACGGAACAGTGTCTCAGCATGATGCTGTTCAGGTAAAGAAAGAGGGAAAGAGAAAGTCGCACACATGTGCTTAACGGGAGACCACCGATGCCTGCATGTCTGGAAGGAAACGAGAGGGGCTGTGGCGTAAGAGGCAGAGTCCCTTTTCACTAAATATGCTCTCCTGTGTGTGTTTTTTACTGATACATTTTTAGGGATTTTACATAAAAATAAGTGTTTATATAAAAAGTCACTGCTCTGTGCCATAGTAGTTCAGGGAGTGAAGGGAGCATGCCAGTCACATGGGCAGCGTCGGTCTGACCAGCCCTGCCGGAGCAGCTGACGGGGCCTAGCCCAGCCTGTGGCCTTTCGGCCAGCATCCCGGGTGCCACCACCTGAATCCTCGGGCCTCCCGGAGCCAGCTCTGCCTGTTGTGGCCATGGGAACCCTGGGCCTTCCAGGCACCAGTCCCTTGTTCTCTTCCAGGGCATCATAGCTGAAGAGAACAAGAACCTGCAGCCCCAGGGAGATGAGGACCCCGGGAAGTTCAAGGAAGCTGAGCTGAAGATGCGGAAGCAGTTCGGGATGCCCGAGGGGGAGAAGCTAGTCAACTACTACTCCTGCAGCTACTGGAAGGGTCGTGTGCCCAGGCAGGGCTGGCTCTACCTGACTGTCAATCACCTGTGCTTCTACTCGTTCCTGCTGGGCAAGGAAGGTGAGCGTGGGCGCCCTGGCATCCCCCACCTGCCCAGCTAGCCCTCACCCCCTGACCTCGCCTCTAGAAAGTTCACCTTTCCAGACAAAGTCCATGAGGGATCTCCTTCCTCTCGGTTCCCACACATCCAACAGAAGGTCTCCCCCAAACCAAGTGCCACCTCAGCACCTGTGACAGGAACACCCAAACTTGAGCCAGGCACACACATGGCTCTCGGCGACTCCTATCCTGCCTGTGTCCACTGACAGGGTTTTTCACATAGTGACTTTCAGCATGGGGCCTCTTTTAGGGCGAGAGTTCAAGGGCACGTGTCCGTGAGCGGCTCTAGGTGACTCTGCCTTGGGGAAAGCCCTGGCCTCAGGACACAAGGCAACTCCCAGAGCTAGCCAGTGCCCTCCCCTGCACCTCACCCCAGAAAGAGCCCCCAGGGCTTCGCTGTCCCAGTGGCCCTGCCTTTCCATGTGGCGTGCATCCCAGCACAGCTAGGCTCAGGCCCAGGGGAGGGGGAGGGGAGCCGGGGGGGGGCATGCTCAGTACTGTTTCCCCAGTAGGTTCCCAGTGTGGGTGGGAAGCAGGAGCCCACCCTGCCTAACCCTCCAGCCCATTTGACCCAGTGGTGTGTGTCTGTCCCCACCGGCATCCAGTGAGCCTCGTGGTGCAGTGGGTGGATGTCACCAGACTCGAGAAGAATGCCACCCTGCTCTTCCCCGAGAGCATTCGAGTGGACACCCGAGACCAGGAGCTCTTCTTCTCCATGTTCCTCAACATTGGCGAGACCTTCAAGCTCATGGAGCAGCTGGCCAACCTGGCCATGCGGCAGCTGCTGGACAACGAGCGCTTCCTGGAGGACAAGGCGCCGCCCAGGCCTGCCCAGCCGCACAGGAACATCTCCGCCCTGAAGCGGTGCGTGGCCCCGACGGTGTAGCTGCAGGGAGGGCACCGAGAGATTCAGAGGGGTTTGTCCTAAGGGCGCATTCCTTCTGGCCTGGGACGGGCGGTCTCACACACTCCGCATTCTCAGACGGGAAGCTGAGGCTCGGAGTTGAGTAACTTGCCCAATGCCCCTCAGCAAGTGAGCAGTAAAGCCAGGTTCAGCTGCTGACAGCCTGTCCTCCCTTCCAGCTCAGCCAGGTGGCCCCAGGGGCCGCTCCGGATGGCTTCGGGGATAAGGTCCCAGGGTGCACTGCCTCCACCCCTCCGTGATTGACAGCTCTTCTCTACCCCTTGGCCAGTGGCCCCTCATACCTCTGCACTGTTGTAGCTTTGGGGCCCTGGCCTGGAGGGTCGAGGTCTCTGCCCCTCTGTGGGAATTGGTAGACAAAAGGGCAGACACTGGCCAGCCTCTCCGGAGCACTTCTGTTTGCATTCCTCCATTGTATTAGGTCTAGTAATAATGAATGTCGTTTTCTAATACTTTTTAAAATCGAATTTTATTTAAACAATACAACAAAATTTAATCAACAATATAGTTGCCATTGTTTTCTAATACTTGTGCCCAACGCTCAGGAAGCATTTTAATCCCTCTGTTGTAAAATTCTTGTGATTTTGATGCAAAAAATTCGGTCAATGCATTTTTGAGGCATTCTTCATTATTAAATTTTTTTCCAAGAAGAAAGTTTTGCAAAGAACGAAACAAATGGTAATCGGAAGGGGCAATATCAGGAGAATATGCAGGTTGAGGGAGAACTTCCCATTCCAACTGGCGCAGTTTTTCAGCAGTGATTCTTGCAGTATGCGGTCGTGCGTTATCGTGGTGAAGAATTACGCCCTTCCGATTAATCAGCGCGGGTTCTTTTTCTCTTAAAGCTTGGGCTAACCTTTCCAATTGGGCACTATACACTGCACTTGTAATGGTTTGGTTAGATGGTAAAAGTTCATAATGAAGAATTCCTTTAAAATTCCACCAAACACACAACATCACTTTTTTCGCATGCAAGTCAGGTTTTGGCGTGGGCTGCGGAGCCTCATTTTTGTCCAACCATTGAGGCCGCCTTTTCAAATTAACATACAGCACCCATTCTTCATCTCCGGTAACAATTTGCTCTAAAAACGGCAAACGGTTTTGACGAGAGAGGAGCGAACTGCAAATTGTGACTCTTTGATTATGGTTGTTGTCGGTCAACTCATGAGGAACCCATTTTCCAAACTTTTGGACTTTGCCAAGTGCACGCAATTGATTGGAAATTGTTTTTTGTGAACAATTTAAAGTTGTTGCAAGCTCTTGTTGGGTAATTTGAGGATTTTGCACCAAAAGAGCTTGAAGAGCTTCTTGATCAAAATTGGACACACGGCCTCGACCACTCTTGTCATCTAACGAAAAATTTCCCTCGCGAAATTTCTCAAACCAACGCTGGCATTTTCTGGCGCTAACTGCATCTTGACCAAGAGCACTACAGATGTTTTTTGCAGCCTCACTTGCTTTTCTTCCTAATTGGAACTCGTAAAGCATGCAGTGCCGAATATGCTCTTCATCCGCCATCTTCTTAGCCCTAGTTTTGCAACAAAAACCAAACCAAACACAAACTTTTTCAAGCAAAACTTGTTAATTGCACTTCACACGTTCTGTAGATACCACGTGTTTGAAGGTTATGTCAATACAAGTCAACGCCAAGCAAGATTTTAAACTAGGGGTGTCGAACTCAATCAGAGAAGGGGCCAAAATCTAAAATCCAGCCTAAATCGTGGGCCGAATGGTTTACTGAACAGTCATAAACTGACAATGTCATAAACTGACAGCGGAGTGCAGTGATGACAGCGCGGTGCGGGCCACATTGCAAGGCCTGGCGGGCTGGATTTGGCTCGCGGGCCTTGTGTTTGTCACATGTGTTAAACGAATGTTTAAAAACGACATTAATTATTACTAGATCCGATAGCTTCACAGGACACCCGCAAGGCTGCGTGGGAGCCCTGGGTCCCACCGCCAGTTCACACCGTGTGCTCAGATACCATGGCCTAGACCCAGAGTCAGGGGTGTGCCTTCAGGACCAGAAAAGATGTCACTCTCCTGATACAAATGACAAGGTGTCTTTTGGAACATTCTGGAAAGATTACTAGCAGGGCCAGGACATGACACTCCCTGGCACTGTCCATCAGGGTGTGATTGCTGGGCCCTGCTCAGGCTGCTGGACTATCCCCAGGACAAAGCCCCCGCGGGGGGGTGGGGGGGGCAGGTTACCAGGCCCCACCTCACACAGCCACAGGCCAGGCGAGTGCATTTTATACCAAGTAAGCATCGTGCTGTCAGGAGGTCCTGGTCTAGGTTTCTAGATGGTCTGGATCTTTCTAGTAAGAAGCAGCAGGATGGGTACGGAACCCTCCTCCCATAGCTGGCAAGTCTCGGGGACGTGTTTCCCGACCACTCTGCTGGTCATACGAATGTCCCACATTTTACTTGGCCACTTGAGGTGCATGTTTCATAGAGCTCTGAGATCCCTGGGCGTGATGTATTCACAGGAGGACCCCAAAGAGCCCAAATCCAATTTGAAACCCCAAATTTTGTCCCCTCCCATCCCCGCCATGTTTCCCCAGAGACCTAGACGCACGAGCCAAGAACGAGTACTACCGGGCCATGTTCCGGCTGCCCAGGGACGAGCGCCTGGACGGCCACACAAGCTGCACCCTGTGGACCCCGTTCAACAAGCTGCACAGCCCCGGCCAGATGTTCATCTCCAGCAACTACATCTGCTTTGCCAGCAAGGAGGAGGATGGCTGCCACCTCATCATACCCCTGCGGGAGGTGAGCACCCGCCCACCAGCTCTGCCCGCCTCTCCTGGCTGGCCCCTTGGCATTCAGGGATGGACATGGCGAGTCAGCACCTCCCCGACACCTGCCCTGCGCAGGCCTCTTGAGAGTGGGCTTGGGCAGACGAGTGGGGCTTTGGCCAGGAGAGCTCACTCTAGTACATAGGAAACTGCAGGAAGGGTCCACGCCTCTCTGCTGGGAATGCCCCTTAGCCCTGCCTTCCCAGACTGCAGTGGGCCTGTGGCAAAGCCCTCTGGCTGAGCTTGGAGGACGCTGACCCTGCATTAACCTGCCATGTCATTCTCAGGGGCCGCCCCACTGTTCCTCTCTGACATCTGCTTGGGCTGTGGCTCCGGCCCTGGAGCGTCATTGGAAGTTGGCTCTCACTTGTAAGAGGTAGAGACCTGTTCTCCTTTGACTGCGATGAGGAAAGTGGCCAGTGCGGGAGAGGGACCCGCCCAGATGAAGGCACTAAGGCCCTGGCCCCAAGATCAGGCAGGTCTCAAAGCCCCCTTTTCCTCTCGGCCCAGCAGGGCAAACCGGCTGAAGCAGTGGGGTTTCTCAGTGACAGCCTACACCACAGTATTCTGATTTAGTTCAAAACCCAGAGCAGTGAGACTTGCTGGCGTTTGTACAAAGCCCTCAGGTTACAGTGTAGCTATGAAAAGGTGTTGGTTAGCCTGCTCAGGCCTGGGTTCCCCAGGAAAGTCAGCCAGAGGGCTAAACAGCCACAGCTCCAGGCTGAGGGTGGCTATGCTTGTTAGCACCAGGCCCAGGGGTTCACCCTGGTGTTATACTGACATGGCCAAGGCCTGGGGGCCGGCTTAAGGGTTTCTTAGGTCTCAGCTCCACTCCTCCGGGCGTTTCTGAGAGCAGAGTACTGGCTGCCTAGCTGTGTCAGGGAGCAGGACTGTCTTTTTTCTTTTTTTTTAGTTAACCCTCACCTGAGAATATTTTTTCCAATGATTTTTTTTTTTTTTTTTTTTTTAAGAGAGAGAATGGAAGGGAGGGGGAAAGACAGAGAGAAACATCGATGTTAGAGAGACATATAAATTGGTTGCCTCCTGCACATACACATGTACCTGACCAGGGACTGAACCTGCATCCGAGGTATGTGCCCTTGACTAGAATCGAACCCTGGACCTTCAGTCCAGAGGCCAGCTCTCTAACCACGGAGATCACCAGCCATGGCTCGCAGGGCCATCTTATTGAACTCTTAGGGTGGGCTCTGCCACTGGACGGGGGAAGGCCCTGGCCCAGAACCCACCGATCCTCACGTCCCAGCCCAGAGGCTTCTCAGGGCTCCTCGCTGAGCGCCAGCTGCGCTCTTGAACCTGCACAGCCGAACGCGCTCTTCTCATCCCAGCCAGGCTGTGTGCCCGTTCCGTGTGCTCAGGTGAAAAGCAGGAGCCACACTTGATTCTGATCTGGCCTCACCCTGCATCTTGACCATTGCACGTCCCTTCCTCTCCACGGCCGCTGCCTAGGACACCACTATCTGCTTGGACCACCTGGGGAGTGTCCTACACAGAGCGAACGCCGTTAGGACTCACCCTCGCGCAGCTGCCAATGCGTGTCTGTCAGAGCATGGGGCACCCTGTGCGGAACCCTGCCGCATCTTCTGCTGGACCTGTGAGCTGTCTACTCCTTCTCAGATATCAGTGCATGTGCATGCAGGCACACACACATGTACACACATATAAACACTACTCACATGCATATGCACACTTGTGTATACATGCAAACCATGCACATGAGCATTCACACGCATGCCTGTGCACATATACCAGTACATGTACACACACAGCAACCCACATCCATATACATGATACACGCATACACACCTCACAGACATGCATACATGTTTATATGTGGTTTTCATTGACTGTATTCTCCTATTTCCTGTAAGTTGGTGGTTGAGTAGTAAAATCCAGATCAAATTCAGGTTCAATTGTTTGTGTTTGGGGGGCAAGTCTACTCATAAGAATGCACTCACACTCACATATCATGCATATGTGTAGACACCCTTACACATGCATTCACATGTATGCATACCAGCCCTGCCCACCCCTGCTTCCCAGCCCCAGCCTCCCGCTTTTCCCTGTCCATCAGTCCAGTCTAGCACCTCCTCAGTGTGGTTACTGGGTCTCTGCCCCAGCTCCTCACCTGGCTGCAGGAGGTCTCAGCTCAGCTGCCACCTCCCCAGAAGAGCCTTCAGTGCACAGCAGCCCAGTGGCCTCCCAGCTGGCTCTCACCCCCACACCCCTGCGGTGTTCAGCCTGCATGGCATGGTTTGTCCCTGCCCCAGGCTGTGGGCTCCGCAGAGGCGCCCCTGGAAGCCTGTCCTGTGCTCTCCAGCCTGTGCTGCTCTGCCCACACTTCCTCAGCCGGGCCCCGGGCGCACCTGTCAGCAGGTATTTTGGCAATCAATGCTTAGGAGGGCCATGCAGGCAGGCTGCTCCCCAGGCTTCAGAGCAGGGGAAGAATTGGCCACTGGGAAACGAAGAAGGGCCAGTGGCGAGGCCCAACCTCATGACAGACCAGCAGGGCTGTGTGATTGATCGGTGAAAAACGAGATTTAGACATGCATGTAACTCACATCAGCAAGCCAGAGTCAGAACGGAACATAGTGGGCCCGAGTGCCCCCATCCGCCCACCACACCCTCCCTGGAGAGGGCCACCTGAGGCCACAGTCACAGAGCCTTCTGTCTTTATATCACAAGACACAGACACCCAGTGTTTTTGCCTTCCCAGGTGACAGTTGTCGAAAAAGCCGACAGTTCCAGTGTCCTGCCCAGTCCTTTGTCTATTAGCACCAAGAACAAAATGACCTTCCTGTTTGCCAACCTTAAAGACCGCGATTTCTTGGTTGAGAAGATTGCTGACTTCCTCCTGAAAACGTCATCTAAGCAGCCAGGTGACAGCAGCGCAGGAAGGAAAGCCAGTGTCATGGACCCAACCCCAGAGGTGAGAGGGCGCTGTGGGAGCGGCAGTGGGGGTGGGGAGCGGCAGGTGAGCGGGTGGGCGGGGCAGAAGAGCCCGGCAGCGCTGTGTGCTTGCCATTGATCGTGGCAGTGAGGATCCCTGCTGGGTGTGGGGTGGAGAGCCGGACCCAGCCACGGTCTCAGGTGTCTAGCCACCCATGCGCTATGGGACGTCACAGGCCTCTGCATCACCTCGCCTACACTCCAGTCCTGAGCATTCCCACCCGCCCACCGCAAGTCCCACTGCACGGGAGAAGCTTTGCTGGCTGGGCCTGCCTCCCAGTGAGCCTGTGCTGCTCTGAGGGCCACAGCGTAGCCCTGATCAGCTCGGAAGCTTAGGTTCATTTACCTGGTGCTTCTCCCGTCAGTCTTTCAGGCTGAGGTTCTTACAGTCTAAGACTCCTTTGTCCTGGCTGGTTCGGTAGAGTGTCAGTTGGTGGACCGAAGGGTCACAGGTTTAATCCACTACTGTACTACCTTTTAAATACTTAACTGCAATCTCATTATTATATCAACAATATTCACAAGAATTCCTGAATTTTAAATACTTGTATTCACATTTCTCCAATGCAGATGTACTTTTTACAGTTTAATCATTGGAATTGAAGTACACATAGGTCATACATTATGCTTAGTTAATGTCTTTTAAACTTTTTTTTATCTATAGATCTTTCTTTCTCTCTCAGTATTTTTTTTAATGGAATTTGGGTCATTTGTGCTGTAGTTTCTCCAAGTGGTTTTCATTGACTGCGTTCTCCTGTTTCCTGTAAGTTGGTGGTTGAGTAGTAAAATCCAGATCAAATTCAGGTTCAATTGTTTGTGTTTGGGGGGCAAGTCTACTCACGGAAGGATTGAGGTGATGGGTACTTCCACCAAGAGATATACGACACCTGGTCTTCTTGTGCAGTGCTGTTAGGGTTGCCTAGATCCACTCATTCTGGGGATTGCAGGATGGCAGCACTCCAATTCTGTCATTCCTTGGGTTTGTCAGCTGGAATACTGTAAAGAAACTTCCCCTCATCAATTTTTTAGGGACCCTGAGGCACAGTTTATATACAAAAGGAAAAATAAATCTTTTATTCTTTCCTGTTCTGCACCAGTTACACTGAAGAGTTGGGCCCGGCTAGTGTGTTTTAGTGGTTGAGCATCAACCCATGCACCAAGAGGTCACCGGTTCATTTCCTAGTCAGGGCACATGCCTGGGCTGTGGGCTTGATCCCCAGGAGGGGGTGTGCAGGAGGCAGTCAATCAATGTTGGATGTTTTTCTCCCAGTGATGTTTCTGTCTCTCCCTGGTTCTCTTTTTAGATCAATAAAAACTTATTTTAGCCGAAACCGGTTTGGCTCAGTGGATAGAACTTCGGCTTGCGGACTGAAAGGTCCTGGGTTCAATTCCAGTCAAGGGCATGTACATTGGTTGCGGGCACATCCCCGGTGGGGGAAGGGGGTGTGCAGGAGGCAGCTAGTCGATGATTCTCTTTCATCAATGTTTTTATCTCTCTATCCCTCTCCCTTCCTCTCTGCAAAAAATCAATAAAATATATATTTTTTTAAACTTATTTTAAAATAAGATAAAATGATGAGTTAGACCCTGGCTGGTGTTGCTCAGTTGTTTTGAGTGTGGACCCATGAGCCGAAGGGTCACAGGTTCAATTCCCAGTCAGTCAAGGACATGTAGCTGAGTTGCAGATTTGATCCCCAGCCCCGGTCATAGCATGTGGAGGCAACCAATCAGTGTGTCTCTCTCACCTCAGTGTTTCTCTCTCCTGCTCGCGCTCTCTCTCTTTCTTTCTTTCTCTCTTCCTCTTTCTCTCCACCCCCTCCTTCGAGCCTCCTTCCTTCCTCCCTCCCTTCCATTCTCTCTAAAAATCAATAAAAAAATATCTTTGGGTGAGGATTAACAACAACTAAAAAATAATAATTAGTTGTTCATCTAGTATCCTCTAACTGTGATCAATTCATTTTTTATGTTTACTTTTTAGTATAATTATGAACTTGCATATTTAAGCAACTTGATGTGTTTCAATCCATGACCGTTATTACCCTAAGTCTGTCTGTGACCAGAGGGAGCTTATTCAGGTTGGCATATATTCTTTTGACATAACCAGAGCCATTTTTGATTGTTTCCTTGCATCCTGGTGTGACAAGCTGTATGTGCTGTTGGTCTTTCTGAAATTATGCACTTCATGATTGCAAGAGTCCATGAAAATCAGCAGCCCTGATTATAGGACCCACGTTCCCACTGAGGGGCGCTGGAGCTGGGTGGCAGCATGTGCCCCTCAGCTAGCCAGAGCCCCACCTGGTCTGGCCCACAGAGGCCGGTATATTTCCCACCCCTGTAATTGATGCTCAGTAAGTTATTGAGGAGATAAGCAGTAGATGGGAGGGGCCCAGCAGAATCAGTGTCCATTAGAGACATTAAGAAAGGTTTCCTAGAGGAGGTTGGGCTTGATCTGACTAAGGTTGTATTGTGTGGAGAGGGACGTGAGCAGGAATTTTGAGCTGCCTTCATGAGGTCCAGCACCACTCATGATAGGGCCTGATGGCCAGAGAGCAGACCCATGGCCCCCTCGGAGCTCACCATTCACTCATCCAGCACATTTTTATTGCATTCCTCATTGGTACCAAGTGCTATTCTAGGCACCAGGAGTAGAGCAGTGAACAGAGCAGACAAAATTCATGTCTTCTTAGAGCTCATATTCTAGTGAGAGAGACAGTAAGCAAATAAACACCCAGAGTGTTAGGTGGTACTAAGGGCCATCGATAAAAATAAAGCAGGATAAAAAGGGATTAGGAGTGCCAGGAGTTAGTGGGGGCCAAGTGGCATTTGAGCAGGAAACTAAAAGAAGAGCAAAAACCAGTCTAGAGGCCAGGCTGAGCTTAGCACAGCTCCTACACTAGCAGAGCCCAGTGGAGGAGTGAGCGAGAGGCAGCATTCCTTCACACACCTCATGCCACTGAAATGTATTATACAATTAAAAATGGTTAAGGTAGCCCAGCCAGAGCTGTTCAGTGATTGAGTGCAGACCTGTAAACCAGGAGGCTCGGTTCCCAGTGAGGGCACATGTCCGGGTTGTGGGCTTGATCCCTCGTAGGGGTGTGTGAAGCCAGTACAGGGGCATCACAGGACTTTAGCTTTGACTCTGAGTGAGAAGAGAAGCTGTTGGAGAGTTTTGTCAGGAAGAGGGACACAGTCTGTTTATGTTGTAATAGAATTACTCTGACTGCCGTGTTGAGAATGCTTTAGAGCACATGTGTCAAACACAAGGCCCGCGGGCCAAATCCAGCCCGCCAGGCCTTACAATGTGGCCCGCACCGCGCTGTCATCACTGCACTCCGCTGTCAGTTTATGACATTGTTAGTTTATGACTGTTCAGTAAACCATTCGGCCCGCGATTTAGGCTGGATTTTAGATTTTGGCCCCTTCTCTGATTGAGTTCGACACCCCTACTTTAGAGACACAGCTGTTGCAGTAGCCACACGTGGCTGTCGGAACTGAAATGCAGTTAGCCCAAAATGAAATGTGCTTAAAGCTTAAACTATACACCAGACGTTGAAGATTTACCAGTAGAATGAAAAAGAGAATGTAAAATAATATCTATGATTTTTATATTGATACCATGTTGAAATGGCAATATTTTGGCTATATTAAATAAAATATATTATTAAAATTAATCTCACCAATTTATTGTTTTCTATTTATCTTTATTTTTCGAAGTATTGCAGATTTTCCCTATTTTCTCCACTGACCCATTCTGCCCTGCACACAACCATCCCAATTTATTGTTTTTTAATGTTCTTTAACTAGAAAATTTTAAATTACATATGTGCTCTCATGACATTTCTCTTGGACAGTGCTTGACTAGAGAGTGGCAGAATAGAAGCAGAGACGAGCTGCAAGGCTCCGACAGGAATCAGGCCACAAGGCGGCAGAGCCTTGGTTACGGGTGGTACCAGTGAAGTTGGTGAGAAGTGGCAGATTCAGGGTACATTTTTTTTTACTGTGGTAAAATACACATAAAATTTACAACCTTAACCATTTTTTTTAAATATATATATTTTTACTGATTTCAGAGAGGAAAGGAGAGGGAGATAGAAACATCAATAATGGTGAATCATTCATTGGCTGACACTTGCACACCCCTACTAGGGATCAAGCCCACAGCCTGGACATGTGCCCTCACTGGGAACCGAGCCTCCTGGTTTACAGGTCTACACTCAATCACTGAACAGCACTGGCTGGGCTACCTTAACCATTTTTAATTGTACATTTCAGTGGCATGAGGTATATTCACACTAATGTGCCACCATCACTAACATCCATCCACAGAACATTTTTCATTTTGAAAAACTGAATCTGCCCTGGCTGATTTGGCTCAGTGGATAAAGCATTGGCCTGCGGACCAAAGGGTCTAGGGTTCGATTCTGGTCAGGGGCACGTACCTCGGTTGCAGGCTCCTCCTCAGCCCAGGCCCTGGTCAGGGTTCATGCTGCAGGTGACCAATTGATGTGTTTCTCTCACATCAGTGTTTCACTCTCTCTTTCCCTCATTCTTCCATTCTCCCTAAAAATCAATGGGAAAATATCCTTGGGCAAAGATTAACAAAAAAAATTAAAATAAATAAGAAAGGAAAACTGAATCTCTGTACCCATTTAACACTGACTCCTCATTACCCCCAGCCCCCAGCCCCTGGTAACATTATTCTTTCTCAACTTGATTATTCTATGTACCTCATATAAGAGAAATCATACGGTATTTATTCTTTTGTGATTGGTTTATTTCATCTAGCATAACATTCCATTATTATATATATATGTATATATATATATATATATATATATATATATATATGTCATTTTGTTTATCATTCCTTTTTTTATCCATTCATTTTTTAAATTAATTTTTATTTTCAATTATAGTTGGCATTCAATATTATTTTATATAGCCGAAACCAGTTTGGCTCAGCGGACTGAAAGGTCCCAGGTTCGATTCCGGTCAGGGGCATGTACGTTGGTTGCGGGCACATCCCCGGTAGGGAGTGTGCAAGAGGCAGCTGGTCGATGTTTCTCTCTCATTGACGTTTCTAGCTCTCTATCTCTTTCCCTTCCTCTCTGTAAAAAATCAATAAAATATATTTAAAAAAAAAAAATATATATATATATATATATATATATATATATATATATATATTATTTTATATAGTTTCAAGTGTAGAGCCTAGTGGTTAGGCATTTATAATATTTACAAAGTGATCCCCCTGTTAAGTCTGGTACCCACCTGGCACAATACATAGTTATTATAATATTATTGACTATATTCTCTATGCTGTACTTTACATCCGCGTGACTCTTTTGTAAATACCAATTTTTATTTATTTTTTATTTCAGAGAGGAAGGAAGAGGGAGAGAGAGAGAAAGAGAAACATCAGTAATGAGAGAGAATCATTGATCGGCTGCCTCCTGCACACCCCTCATGGGGAGTCCGCAATCCAAGCATGTGCCCTTGACTGGAATTGAACCTGGAACACTTCAGTCCGCAGGTCGATGCTCTATCCACTGAGCCAAACCAGCTAGGGCAATACCAATTCTTTTAAAGCCTTTTTTATTATTATTGTTGATTTGAAAGAGAGAGAGACATTGGTTTGTTGGTCCACTTATTCATGCATTCATTGATTCCTATATGTACCCTTATCTGGGCTTGAACCTGTAACCTTGGCATATTGGATGACACTCTAACCAACTGTACTACCTGGCCAGAACCTGATTTTTTTTTTCTTTTTTTAAAAATATTTTTTAATTCAGAGAAGAAGGGAGAAGGAGAGAGAGAAACATCAATGGTGAGAGAGAATCATTGATCTGTTGCCTCCTGCATGGCCCCTACTGGGGATTGAGCCCACAACCCGAGCATGTGCCTTGACTGGGAATTGAAAAAAGACCTTCTGGTCCATAGATCAACGCTCAACCACTGAGTCACACCGGCTGGGCCCAATTTTTACTTCTTAATCCCTTCACCATTTTGACCCAGCTCCAATTCCTCTTCCACCTGGCAACCCATCAATTTGCTCTCTCTCTGAGTTTGTTTCTGTTTTGGTTGTTCATTTATTTTGTTTTTTAGATTCCACATATAAGTGAAATCTTATGCCGTCACTAGTTATCAGAGAAATGCAAATTAAAACCACAATGAAATGCAAATTAAAACCACCTCACACCTATCAGAATGGCTATCATCAATAAGTCAGCAAACAATAGAGGGTGGGGATATGGAAAAAGGGGCCCAAACACTGTGACCCAATGGTTGAATGTGATCCATGTACCAAGTAACCAGTTTGATTGTGGGCTCAGTCCCCAGTGGGTGGTGTGCAGGAAGCCACCAATGGATGTTGATGTTTCTCTCTCATAGATTTTTCTGTCACTCTCTCCTTCTCCCTTCCTCTCTCTCTAAAATCAATGAAAACATTTTTTTTTTTTTAAAGAAAAAAGGGAACTCTTGTGCACTATTTGTGGGAATGTAGATTGGTGCAGCCACTGTGGATAACTATGGAGGTTCCTCAAAAAAGTAAAAATTACCCTAACCAGTTTGGCTCAGTGAATAGAGCATCGGCCCTTGGACTGAAGGGTCCCAGGTTCGATTCTGGTCATGGGCATGTACCTTGGTTGCAGGCACATCCCCAGTGGGGAGTGTGCAGGAAGGAAGCAGCTGATTAATGTTTCTAACTCTCTATCCCTCTCCCTTCCTCTCTGTAAAAAATCAATAAAATATATATATTTTTAAAAGTAAAAATAGAACTACCATATGATCCAGCAATTCCACTTCTGGGTATTTACCCAAAGAAACCTAAAACACTAAATTGGAAGAATCTGTGCACCTCTGTGTTCATTGCAGTGTTATTTACAATAACCAAGATTTGGAAGCAGCCCAGTGCCCATAAATGAGTAGCTATAAAAAAAATAGGAAATCTCACCTTTTGCGACGGCGTGGGTGGCCTGGAGACTATTGTGCTAAATTAAATAAGCCAGGTACCATGTGATTTCACTTCTATGTGGACTCTAATGAACAAAGTAAACAAAGTGGAAATGGACTCATGGATACAGCTCACAGACTGACATCTGTCAGAGGGGTAGGGGTTGGAGCCTGGGTGAAAAGGGTGAAGGGATTGAGCAAAGAAAACAAAGGACTCATAAACACAGACAAGGGCATGGTGATTGCCAAAGGGAAGTAGAATTGGATGAAGACGGAGGTAAATGGCGATGGAAGGAGACTTAACTGGGGTGGTAAACACAATACAGTATACAGATGATGTATTGTAGAGTTGTGTACCTAAAATATATATAACCAATGTCACCCAGTGATATAATTTTTTTAAGTGTGTTTGGCAGATGGCACTAATGGGGTTTTTGTAATCTGTCTCCCTGAATAGGGTGATTTAAACTATTTACTTCTGGTTGGAGAGAAGTGCAAACCATTTACGCTTTTTTTTTTTTTTTTAATTAAACCTTTATTGTTGAGATTATTATAGATGTCCTCCTTTTTCCTTTTTTCCACCCACTACCCCCTCAACCCAGTTTCCACTCCACTCCCCGCTTTCACCACCCTACTGTCTGCGTCCATAGGTAAGATCTTTGGAATCCCTTCCCACGCTCTGCCCCCCAACCTCCCTTTCCCCTGAGATTCATCAGTCTGTTCCATGCTCCCATGACTCTGATTCTATTTTATTCATCAGTTTATTTTGTTCAATAGATTTCTTGTTTGTTTATTTTGATTCTTAGATTCAAAATTGATAGATATGTGTTTAGTGCCATTTTATTGTTCATATTTTTAATCTCTTCATCATCTGTTTTTCTTCTTCTTCCTCTTCTTAAAGAATACTAGTACCCTTCAACATTTTATGTAGTACTAAGTTGGTGGTGATTAACTCCTTTAGCTTTTTCTTATTTGTGAAGTTCTTTACCTGACCCTTAATTCTTTTTTTTAATTATATTTTACTGATTTTTTACCGAGAGGAAGGGAGAGGGATAAACAGAAACATCAGTGAGAGAGAAACATTGATCAGCTGCCTCCTGCACACCCCCCACTGGGATGTGCCCGCAACCAAGGTACATGCCCTCAACCAGAATCAAACCCAGGACTCTTTAGTCCGCAGGCCGACACTCTATCCACTGAGCCAAACCGGTCTCGGCTGACCCTCAATTCTTTTTTTTTAAAATATATAATAAATCTTTATTGTTCAGATTATTACAGGTGTTCCTCTTTTTTCCCCCCCATAGCTCCCCTCCACCTGATTCCCCATCTCACCCCATGCCCTTACCCCCGCCACTGTCTTAATCCATAGATGTAAGATTTTTGTCCATTTCCTTCCTGCACCCCTCAGACCCCCTTCCCCCTGAGAATTGTCAGTCCACTCCCTTTCTATGTCCCTTATTTTATTATTTTCACCAGTGCATTCTGTTCTTCAGATTTTTTATTCACTTGATTTTTAGATTCACTTGTTGGTAGGTATGTATTTGATGTCTTTTTGTTGTTCATAGTTTTTACCTTTACCTTTTTCTTCTTCTTCCTCTTCTTAAAGAATACCCTTCAGAATTTCATGTAATCCTGGTTTGGTGGTGATGAACTCCTTTAGCTTTTTCTTGTCTGTGAAGCTCTTTATCTGACCTTCAATTCTGAATGATAGCTTTGCTGGGTAGAGTAATCTTGGTTGTAGGTTCTTGTTGTTCATCATTTTGAATATTTCTTGCCACTCCCTTCTGACCTGCATAGTTTCTGTTGAGAAATCATCTGACAGTCATATGGGTATTCCCTTGTAGGTAACTATCTGTTTTTCTCTTGCTGCTTGTAAATTTTTCTCTTTGTCTTTTGCCCTTGGCATTTTAATTATGATGTTTCTTGGTCTGTTCCTCTTTGGATTCCTCTTGTTTGGGGTTCTGTATGCTTCCTGAACTTGTAAGTCTATTTCTTTCACCAGGTAAGGAAAGTTTTCTGTCATTATTTCTTCCAATAGGCCTTCAATAATCTTCTCTCTCTCTTCTTCTGGCACCCCAAAAATCCAGATGTTGGTACGCTTAAAGCCGTCCCAGAGGCTCCTTACACTATCCTCACACTTTTGGATTCTTTTCTTTCTGCCTCTCTGGTTGGGTGTTTTTTGTTTCCTCATATTCCAGATCTTTGGTTCGACTCTTGGGGTACATTGATCTACAGTTGAGTTTCAGTATATTCTTTATTTCAGACAGTGTATGATTAATTTCTGACTGGTCCTTTTTCATTTTTTTTTTTTTTTTTTGTATTCTCATTAAGGTCCTTGAAAGTCTCTCTAAGTTTCTCAGCGGTTTTTAGAAGATTCTTGAGTAACTTTATAAATATGATTCTGAACTCTGTGCCGCCCATCTTTCCTCCATCTCTCCCATTCATGACATGCTTCTGTGTCTCCACATTTTGGTTGCCTCCCTGTGTTGATGGAGTGGCTTTGTGTGGTAGGTGACCTATAGGGGCCAGTAGCTCAGCTTCCCCAATCACCCGAGGTGGTTGCTCTTGATAAATCTCTTTGTGGACTGAGTGAAAAGTTTTGGTGTAATTAAGCCTTGATTGCTGTTGGTACACTGGGAGGAATTGACCTCCAAGCCAATTGGCTGTGAGGACCTGCTGTGTCTATAATGGAAGAACTGCTGTGCTGGAGACACGCTTATGGTGCAGCCTTGTTTCAGTGGGGCTTTGGTGCTCACTGAGTTCACCTCTCAAATGTGTCACTTATGGATGTGAGGAGTTGAAATCTCAGTGGTGTCTCACACTGACCATGAGATACACTGGCTTCTGGATCTCCAATGGGGTACAGTTCAGCTACTGTCTGTGGCTACCCTACAGGAGCTACAGCAAGAACCACAGTCCTCTCCTCCCTGCTTGGAGCATCGAGGCTTTGGAGCTGTCTGCACCAGGTTGCAAGTTTGCTGGTTAAACTGCAATAGAGCAGGCCATTCATATTCAAAAGCAGCTGCTTAGAGCTTGGGTGTTTCTGTAGATTGTGCGGGGCGGAGTCTCAGGACGCCACTAGGCTAGGGCATGGCAAACAGCGATGGCTGCCAGTCAAGACATCTCTGTCTCTCTGACTGTGTCCCCGCGTCTCACATCCAGCACAGCAAACAATTATTCTTGCACACAGCTCTGCAAGCAAGCCACCCTTACTTTCCTGCCTGCTGGCAGACAATCCAGAAGAGCAATGTTATTTGCTCAATAAAAATCCTTTCAAGAAACTAGATTTCAGAGAGATTGGGAGTTTGTCTCTCTTCGGGTTGAAGAAAGCAGCGCCCTCCGCCAGCCGGGATCACTGCCAGCCCGTATTTCACGCGCGCCCCCATAGCTCAGTTCTTCAGCGCTGTGCCCCGATTGCTCCTTTCCCTTTCAGGCTAGTTGTAGAGCTTCCACTCAGCCAGCTTTCCTGTGGTTCTGGGTGATAGACGTTTTGTCTTTTAGTTGTAATTTTGAAATTGTTGTGCCTCGCAGCAGTTTAGGTGTTTTTACCTAAGCCACCATCTTGGATCCTCTGACCCTCAATTCTAAATGAGAGCTTTGCTGGGTAGAGTAATTTTGGTTGTGGATCCTTACTATTCATCACTTTGAATATTTTTTGCCACTCCCTTCTGGCTTGCAAAGTTTCTGATGAGAAATAAGCTGACAGTCATATGGGTGCTCCCTTGTAGGCAACTAACTGCTTTTCTCTTGTTGCTTTTAAGATTCTCTCTTTTACTATAACCCTTAGAATTTTAATTATGATGTGTCTTGGTCTGGGCCTCTTTGGGTTCCTCTTGTTTGAGACTCTCTGTGCTTCCTGGACTTGTAAGTGTATTTCTTTCACCAGGTGGGGGAAGTTTTCTGTCATTATTTCTTCAAATAGGTTTTCAATATCTTTCTCTCTTCTCCTTCTGGCAACTCCATAATGTGAATGTTGGTACATTTTAAGTTGTCACAGAGGTTCCTTATACTGTTCATTTTTTGGATTTTTTTTTTCCTCTTCTCTTGGGGTGGTTTTTTTACATCCTCATATTCCAAATTGTTGATTTGATTCTCAGCATATTCTACTCTACTGTTGAACCCTTGTAAATTATGCTTTATTTCAGTTAGTATATGCTTAATTTCTGACTGGTCCTTTTTCATGTCTTTTACATTCTCACTAAGATCTTTTAGCATCTCATTAAATCCCTTGAGTAACCTTATAACCATGGTTTTGAACTCTGTATTCAGTAGTTTGCTTGCTTTCGTTTCTCTCTTTTGTGATATGTTTCTTTGTCTCCACATTTTGGCTGATTCCCTGTGTTTGTTTCTATGTATTGGATAGAGTTGCTATGTCTTCTGTAATTGGTAGAGTGGCCTTGTGTAATAGGTGTCCAGTGGCTTAGCCTTCCTAGTCACCTGAGCTGAGCACTCTGGCTGCACCCCTGTGTGGGACGTGTACACAGTCCTGTAGTTGAGCCTTTATTGCTGTTGGCATCTGTGGGAGGAGCTGACCTCCAGTCCAGTTGGCTGTGAGGACCATCTGTGACTGCAGTGGGAGACCCTCTGTGCAGGAGACACCCCGATGGAGTAGGACTTGTTTCAGTGGGGCTTTGGTGCTCATTGTGTCTGCATCTTAAGTGTGTCACTTGTGGATGCGTAGAGTTGTAATCTGCTATGGTCTGAAGCTACCCATCATGGGTACTGACTCTAGGACCTCCAGGGAGTGCAAAGTCAACCACTGCCTGGGACCACCCTTTAGGAGCTACAGAGAGAACTGCCGGTGGCTGCTATTGGGTCGGCAGCTAAGTAATTGCGGATTTTTTAAAGAAAATCAAAGACAATTTTTTCATGGAACTAAATAACTTTATTCTGTAATGTATTGCCCATTTTGATCAATGACCTTTTGCCATCTTTCAGGCAGCATCATAATCCCACGTTCAAAAAACTTCTGGTTTTTATTAGCAAAAAACTGAATCAGGTACGATTTGACATCATCATCATTATTGAAATTTTTACCATTCAAGGAGTTTTGTAAAGATCGAAACAAAAAGTAATCAGATGGTGCAAGGTCAGGACTATATGGTGGATGTGGCAAAACATCCCAACCAAGCTCCATTAATTTTTGTCGAGTGACCAAAGATGTGTGTGGCCTTGCATTGTCATGATGGAATACAACACCTTTTCGATTTGTCAATTCGGGCCGCTTTTCTTCAACTGCATTGTTTAATTTCGTTAGTTGTTCAATGTAGACATCAGAATTGATCGTTCGGTTGGGTGGTAAGAGTTCAAAGTAGACAATTCCTTTGTAATCCCACCAAACTGATAACAAAACCTTCTTTTGATGAATATCAGCTTTTGATGTTGTTTGAGTTGGTTCACCTGGCCTGCTCCACGATCTTTTCCGCTTGATATTGTTGTAAACAACCCATTTTTCATCGCCAGTTATCAGTCGTTTTAAAAATGGATCATTTTCATTATGTTTCTTTAGCAAATCGCAGCTGCTAATGCGTTGCGTTAACTGTGATTCTTTAATTTCGTGAGGAACCCATGTATCGAGTTTTAAAACATAGCCAAGTTGTTTTAAGTGATTTTCAATGCATGTATGTGATACATGAAGCTTCTCTGCAATCTCACGTGTTGTACTGTGACAGTCTGAATTGATTATTGCTTTGATTAGGGCGTCATCAACTTCAACTGGACGACCAGAGCGTTTTTCATCTTTGAGTGAAAAATCACCAGAACGAAATTTGGCAAACCAATTTTGACACTGCCGTTCTTTTAAGGCTTCGTCACCATAAACAGCACATAACTTTTTATGAGCTTGCGATGCGTTTTCCCTTTGCGGAAATAAAAAAGCAAAATATGACGAAAATGTTCCTTTTGATTTTCCATTTTTCAACGAACGCCAAACGAAAACTACAAAACAGATCAAAAAACTTTTTTTACTGATTAACAGCTGAATAGCCAACTATCAAATAACAAAATGTGTTTTACATTTGTACTACGTCTGCAAACCTAAAAATTCAACTGAAGCATATATGTGTGAAACCCGCAATTACTTAGCTGCCGACCCAATATTTGCTATTTGTATTGGGCTTGGAGGTGCCCAGATGAGGCCCAGCTGTGAAGTAAGGCAGACCTGTGCTAGTGCTGGATCTTGGGCATTTTATTGATAGGTTTGGGGCACGCTATCACCAGCTGCAGCTTGTTTGAGAGAAAGTCTGAGCCTGAGTTAGGACCAGTCATTCATATAGAAAAGCTGCTACAAACACCTTGGTGGGTAATGCAAATAGAATGGGGCAGGGTTTCAGGAAATCAGGGCAGAGCAAACAGTGTGCTCCAGGCTGATGGAGGCTCAGATATGGCTGTGGCAGGGGACATCCCAGCATTGGTACAATGACCCCTGTGAGGACTTCTGTCTGGGAGAAAGCCTGTCCCACGTTCCCGCCCCAATGCCACACAATCTCGTGCCTCCCTGTATGTGTCTGGGTTCCCTCAAAGCTGCCTGGTGCTGGGAGTCTGAGTAAGTTCATGTACCGGTCCTTTGAAAGGAACACCTGGGTCTCTAGCAGCCTCCAAGTTACTCAGCCACAGTCCCCACTGGTTTTTACAGCCCAGAGTTGTGGGAATTTCTCCTCCCAGCTCTGGAACCCTGGGCTAGGGTCTCATGTGGGCTGAGTCCCATTGCTCTTCACGGACGGCTTCAGCTTCTGATTGAAAAAATGGCACATGTGGGTGTCAGACCAACCCATCCTTTGCCTCTGCCCATCCTACCAGTCTCAGGGTGCTTTCCTTGTTTCTCTAGTTGTAGGACTTCCATGCAGCCAGCTTTCAGAAGGTTGTGAATGATGGTTGTGCTGTATTTTAGTTGTAATTTTTTAAAAATATATTTTATTGATTTTTTATAGAGAGGAAGGGAGAGGGACAGAGAGTTAGAAACATCAATAAGAGAGAAACATCAATCAGCTGTCTCCTGCACACTCCCTATTGGGTATGTGCCCGCAATCAAGGTACATGCCCTTGACCAGAATCGAACCTGGGACCCTTGAGTCTGCAGGCCGACACTGACACTGAGCCAAACCAGTTAGGGCTTTAGTTGTAATTTTGATGTGGTTGTTTTAATATATCGTTTTTATTGATTTCAGAGAGTAAGGTAGAGGGAGAGGGAGATAGAAACATCAATGATGAGAGAATCATTGATCAGCTGCCTCCTGCAGACCTCTACTGAGGACTGAACCCACAGCCCAAGCATCTGACATGACAAGAATCAAACTGTGACCTCCTGGTTTATAGGTTGACATTCAACCACTGAGCCACACCAGCCAGGCAGTAAATTTAATTTTTTTAAAAAGATATGTATCTATTTATCTTTTGGTGGACACTTGAGTTGCTTCCGCCTTTTGGCTGTTGTGAATAATGGTCCTATGAACATGAATGTAAAAATTTCTACTCATTACTCTTCAAGACCCTACATGTAGTTATTTTGGAGAAGTTCCCAGAAGAATTGTAGAATTATAGAATTGCTGGGTCAAATAGTAATTCAGTGTTTGCTATTTGAAGAATTATCATACTGTCTTCCACATTAGTTGCACCAATGTACATTCCTACCAGTAGTGTAAAGGGTCCAGTTTCTCCTGATCCATGCCAATGCTTGTTATTTTCTGGGTGTTTTGTTTTGTTTACAATAACCATTCTAATGTGTGTGATGTGATATCTCAGGGGTTTTGATTTACATTTCCCAATGATTAGCGATGTTGAGCATCTTTTTATGTCATATTGGCCAATTGTATATCCTCTTTAGAAAAATGTCTATTCAGGTCTGTGCCGCGCCAGAATGGCCAAGGATAAACATAGGGAGGGCCGTGAAGGATTTAGAAAAGACAAAGAGAATACAGCTGGGGCTCAGCGGATCTCCCAGGCCTGGATGAGGACACAGAAAGACCCCACTTTATTTTATAGTCAGAGACAAACAAGGAGGTAGTCAGCATAGTTACAGTGTTCTTGTGAGTTTCACTTGTTTTGGCAGCACTTGCTGACCTCCCACAGCTCATTAGCTAACTAAGAAGGATCTAGGGATTGTCATAAGGTCAACCTTAATTATGCTAAGAGGACTCTGTCCAAGCTGGGACTTGTTTGTGGCTCTGCCACAGGTCAGTCCAAGGCTTAACCCTATAGCTGCTCCCTCTACAGGTCCTTTGCCTATTATTTTTTAAGATATTTTTATTGATTTCAGAGAAAAAGGGAAAGAGAGAGAGAGAAACATCAATGATGAGAGAATCATTGATCAGTGGCCTCTTGCATACCCCCTACTGAGGATTGAGTCTGCAACCCAGGCATGTGCCCTGACCAGGAATCGAACCATGACTTCTAGATTCTAAGCCAAAGCTCAATCACTGAGCCATGCCAGCATTGGGTATTTTTTTAATTGAGTTATTTGGTTTTGTTGTTGAGGGTTAGAACTTCTTCATATATTGCAGATATTAGCCTCTTATCAACATATGATTTTCAAATATGATCTTCCATTCTGTGGGTTGCCTTCTCATTCTGATGATTATGTCCTTTGATGTAGATAAGTTTTTAATTTTTATATAGTTCAATTTATCTATTTTTCTTTTATTGTGCTTTTGATGTCACCTCCAAGAAATAATGTCATTTCAATGTCATGAAGCTTTTCCTCTGTTTTATTTTAAAAGTTTTATAATTTAAGCTCTTGCATTGAGGTGTTTGTCCCTTTTGAGTTAATCTTTGTGTATGATGTGAGGTAAGGCTCCAACCTCCTAATTTTGTGTTTGATATCCAGGTTTTTCAGCACCATTTGTTGTAAAAACTAGTCACTCCACATTGGATGGTCTTGGCACCCTTGTTGAAATCATTTCACCATAAATGTGATGGTTCATTTTTTAGCTCTCAATTCTATCCTATTGGTCTATTTGTCTTTCCGATGCCAGTGCCATACTATTTTAACTGCTGTAGCTTTATAGTAGATTTTTAAATCAGGAAGTCTGAGGTCTCCAACTTTATTCTTTTTCCAAGATGTTTTTGATTGTTTGGGATCCCTTGAGTTTCCATATGAATTTTAGAAAATATTTTTCTATTTCTGCAAAAAAGTCATTTTTGTGTTTTTTTTATAGCGATTGCGTTGATTTTTTTCTTTTTTTAAATATATTTTATTGATTTTTTTACAGAGAGGAAGGGAGAGAGATAGAGAGCTAGAAACGTCAATGAGAGAGAGACATCGACCAGCTGCCTCTTGCACACCCCCTACTGGGGATGTGCCCGCAACCAATGTACATGCCCTTGACCGGAATCGAACCTGGGACCTTTCAGTCCACAGACCAATGCTCTACCACTGAGCCAAACCAGCTTCGGCTATAGCGATTGCATTGAATCTGTAGATCACTTTGGTAGTACTGATATCTTAAGAGTCTTAAGGTTTTCCAGTCTATGAATACCAT
The DNA here is from genome assembly GCF_964339955.1 of Pipistrellus hanaki. Classification (NCBI taxonomy): domain Eukaryota; kingdom Metazoa; phylum Chordata; class Mammalia; order Chiroptera; family Vespertilionidae; genus Pipistrellus; species Pipistrellus hanaki. Next base: position 91,631,622 of record NC_140507.1, on the reverse strand, counting down.
ATGTCTTTCCATTTCTTTGTGTCTTCTTTCATTTCTTTCAGCAGTGTCTTTTACTTTTCAGTGTATGCCTTGCACCTCCGGGGTTAAGTTTATTCCTAAGTATTTTATCCTTTTTGGTGCTATTGTAAATGAAATTGCTTTCTTATTTCCTTTGGGATTGTTTGGAGTTACTGTCTAGCAGGGCATGTGCTGAAGGCAGTTCTGAGAGCAGATGGGCCAGATGTGGGAACAGAGACAGATGGGCCAAAGCTGACGGCTCTGTCCGGGCCGCGGAGGGAGCAGAGCCGCGTCAAATGACGGGGAGATGCAGGAAGAGCAGCTTTGGGAGGATTCCACTTTGGATGGGTGGCGTTTAAGGCCAAGGAGAAGGAGGACTGGAAGTGACGCCGGAGATGGCAGAGAGAGTCCTGGTGGCTTGATAAGAGCTGCTCAGGGGAAGGACAGGAAAAAAGCCTGACTGAAGTGGCCTTCAGCTGGCACAGGTGGTGGTGCTGGTGATTTTTAAAACCAAATGTCCTCATAAAACCACACTGAGCAGCTTTAAGAGTAAAAGCAAAGTCCTCAGACAGCTTCTTCAACAAAACCAGGAGAGAGGGCATGGCACCCCTGACTGCAGTGGTGGGGTCCGAGCACCACACGGACACAGCGTCCTGCATAGACACAGCATCAGCGCTGGCTGGGAGGGAGGGGAGGAAAGGGAGTCTGCTCTGACAGGGATGGGACTCCTAAGGGCCAGAGTTCAGAAATAACTAAAAAATAGCTCCCTCCCCCCAAAAAGCGATGCCTCACTGAACAGAACCCTCAGCAAGTGACTCTGAGAAACAGCCAATGAGCCTGGGAGCAGATTTCTCAGGCTCCTTTACAGATAAGGGAACAGCACTGCATGGAGAACCCACTAAGGAGCTGATGGAGAGGGAGGAGCTAGGGGGCGCTAGCTATCAAGACTCTCAGAAACACCCAGTAAAGCTCTGCATCAGGGCACTGTCTGGGCGAGGTCTTTCTCCTGGATTCTAGCAGTGAAATATGGTAGCAATCATACTTGGGTAAAAACTACTGTTTGAATTTTAACCCTACTATTCTGACTTCGACCTTCACTTACTTGCTATGTTCATCGCGTGATGGGCTTAGGGAGGATGAGTTCAAGTTCTGGGCAAGGTTACAGGCAGAACTTTCTTTTTCATTAAAGAGCCAGCCCTGCCAAAACCGGTTTGGCTCAGTGGTAGAGCGTCGGTCTGCGGACTGAAAGGTCCCGGGTTCGATTCCGGTCAAGGGCATGTACCTTGGTTGTGGGCACATCCCCGGTAGGGGGTGTGCAAGAGGCAGCTGGTCGATGTTTCTCTCTCATCGATGTTTCTAGCTCTCTATCTCTCTCCTTTCCTCTCTGTAAAAAATCAATAAAGCTGAAACCGGTTTGGCTCAGTGGTAGAGCGTCGGCCTGCAAACTGAAAGGTCCTGGGTTCGATTCCGGTCAAGGGCATGTACCTTGGTTGTGGGCACATCCCTGGTGCGGGGTGTGCGGGAGGCAGCTGGTCGATGTTTATCTCTCATCGACGTTTCTAGCTTTCTATCTCTCTCCCTTCCTCTCTGTAAAAAATCAATAAAATATATATATTTTTAAAATCAATAAAAATAGCCGGGACTGGTTTGGCTCAATGGATAGAGCGTCGGCTTGGGGACTGAAGGGTCCTGGGTTCGATTCCGGTCAATGGCATGTGCCTTGGTTGCGGGCAGATCCCCAGTAGGGGGTGTGTAAGAGGCAGCTGATCGATGACTCTCTCTCATCGATGTTTCTAACTCTCTATCTCTCTCCCTTCCTCTCTGTACAAAATCAATAAAATATATATTTAAAAAAAATAAAATAAAATAAAAAATCAATAAAAATATATATTTTTTAAAAACTTTTAAAAAAAAATAAATTAAAAATAAAAATAAAAATAAAGAGCCAGCCCTATGTATACTTAGTGGTTATCTCGATGCTGGCCTCGAAAACAATGCTGTTCTATCCAATTAAAAAAAAATGCACCTGGCATGGTGTTGAGATTGTGGGCATGTCTGGTCTCTGGCCTGCAAGGTCAGACAGCTAAGTTTATCTTCATCATTCTTCAAACGGGCTAAAGCAAACTAGAAAGCAACATTCTTCCTCTAGGAAGAACAGCAGAAAATTCCAAACAACAGTTTGTTGCAGAATGGGGGTTTTCCTTCTCAGAACCTTTAAAAATAACTACCTGCCCCTCAAGCGGCGCAGTCGTGTAGGGTCCGCCTGAGTGTGGTACTCTTGCGGCTGCCCTGGCCAGATATTTCAATAAATTCTTGCCTGCTTTTTTAAATAAATCATCAGCCTCCTGTGGTCTTATTTTGAACCCAGGGTTTGACCCCACAACAGCAGTTTGTCGTGAAAAAGTGTTTAGTGGCCCCAAAACCATTTCAGAGTACCAGCCAGGGCAACGGGGCTGTGGATATGAATTAGCAGAATTATCTTTTTCTCCTTTTTAATGTTTTTATTAAAAACTGCCCTACTGTGGTACCGGGACATACAATACACTGTATACGCTGTGTACATAGTGAAAGAGTAGAGTCTGATGGGCTTAACATGGGGAATCCCCGGGCAGGGGACACAGAGAAGGGGGGTGTGGCGCGGAGGCTGGTGGGATCAGAGGTGACAGGAGGACGCAAGGGCAGAAGCCCCGGCCCAGACTGGAGCTGGCAGAGGGAGCTACTGGCCCACGAAGCCGAGAAGGCCATGCCGTGGACACCTGTCATCAAAGCTGGCCTCTGCCCACGGAGCATGGTTTCCTGCCAGCAGTGCCGTCCCCAGGCTGGTGGTACCAGGATGGCAGAAGCCCCTGCATCCTCCTTGTCTTATCCTCATGTTCCCTGTAGAGTCACCACTGCACGTCCTGGTGGCCACTGAGTGACAGTACCCCAAGTCCCCTGAGGCTGTGAGTGGAAATGCTAATTAATTAGCTCGGGGTCATCACCCCAGGTCTCAGCAGAACCCACAAAGAGCGGAGAGAAATGTGCCCCCGATGAAAACGGGGACTGCTGCTGGCAGAAGTGGAAGTGGATTCCAGAGAGCCAGTGACCAGTGTCCACCCAGGAGCAGCATTGTTTCTGTCGGTGGCACTCAGGGCAAGAGTTGAGGGGAGAACCAGAGGGCACTGGCTCTGGGCAAGCTCCCTGCACCGGCATTGCCCACGGTGGCAAGCTCGCCTGGAAGGCAGGTGCCCACAGACAGAACATTGTCTGGAGAGCAAGGAGCAAAGGGCAGTGTCGGGCATCACCCACACTGTGCCCAAAGGGGCTAAGATGCCAGTGCTTCCCTGAGGAGAGCTGCTCCTTGGGGGGAGAGGAGGATTCAGGAATGTACCTACTTGCTATATTAGCAGTGCAGGGCCGGAACCCTGAAGTTCAGGGCTTCCTTGCAGACCTGTGTTCCTGATGCCCCCTCCTGCCAGCCCTATGTGCGCCCCCTGTAGGTTCCCAAAACCCACGAGGGTCATTTCTCTTGCCGTTGGCCATCTGTGCAGTGGGAAAGCAGATTCACAGGCTCCTGCACTGGGGCGGGGCCTCCAGCCCTCCAGGGGCCTCCCCTAATGCAAGGAGGTAGCCCGAAGTAGCGATAGTCCACAGGCGAGGACCCCTCCTTGCATCCAGTTCTAGGCCTGTGCCCTGATCTTTGCCCCCTAAGCCCTGGCAGCCTCGTTGAAGCTGCAGCAGACCACTGAGGAGAGCCGGTCTGGAGTGTCCAACGCAGAGGGGCCCAAGGCCCGCGAGCCCTGGAACCTCCAGAGCCCCGGAGTGCAGTGGGCGGGCAGCCTGAGCAAGGACACTTACTTACAGACAGTCGTGGAGGGCGCCTGCAGGAGGGCCGCCGCTCGGAAAAGGCTGTCAGGCTTGGGCCTGTGCTGGGCTGGGCCTCGGCGCCACTTTCCTGCATGGCTCGGTGCGCGTGCTCCGTGGGGCCCTAGTGCTCTTTCCTGGAAGGCCCAGCCTGAGCTGATCACTGGCCAGGGGCCCGGGAACAGTCATGGCAGAGGCCACCAACAGCCATCTCTGGGGCCAGTTGGGGCTGGGATAAGAACAGAATCCCTGGGAAGCCAGTGCTGCAGTCAGGCCCTGTGGGTACACGAGCTGGCTTCTCAGAGTTTCTTCTCTCCTGGCCTGGGCCTCACTGAGAAGGCCTCACAGGATGGGCCCAGAACACTCCCAGCGAGAAGCCAGCCAGCGTGGTGGGCTTGGTGGAGGTGGTGGGTGAGGTGGTGGGACCAGGTGCTGCCCACCCCGGGCTGCCCCCTTCGGGCAGTGACTGAGTGCGCATGGGAGGCTGCAGGCTCAGTGTCCCCTGTGCTGTACTTTGCAGTCTTCCCCAGCTCCTCAGGAGGCATCAGAGCAGCCCGCCAGCCCCACCGCATCCTCCGGGGCCTGCCAGAGCTCCCTCGTGCAGGAGGCGCCAACTGCTTCCCAGGGCCTGCTCAAACTCTTCCAGAGGAATGCGCCAGTGGAGGACCTGGGGGCCAAAGGGGTAAGCTCAGAGCGGGGCTCCAGGGCCATGCCAGGCCCACTCGTTGGGGGCTAAGGCCCGCCACGGGCAATGTCGGTCCTGTGGGCGCAGGCCTCTGCAGGGAGGCCCGTGTGCCTGCTGCCTGAGGGTGGTGCCATGCTCAGTGCAGCCTGAGCTGGCGGCATTTTGCTGCGAGCCCTTGGAAACCTGAGGCGGTCAGCATGGCCAGTGGAGGAGGAAGGTAGGAGAGCCACCGGCCCCAGCAACCTGGGTCACACCATAGCTCCTCATTGCCTTCCCAGGCCAAGGAGAAGATGAAGGAGGAGTCCTGGAGCATCCACTTCTCTGAGTACGGGCGCGGCGTGTGCATGTACCGCACGGCCAGGACGCGGGAGCTGGTGCTGAAGGGCATCCCCGAGGGCCTCCGGGGGGAGCTCTGGCTGCTCTTCTCCGGTGAGCTGCCTGCCGGCCCCAGCTGGCTGCCCGACCTCACAGGCTGGAAATGGAACTCCCCTGAGGCCTCCTTTCCTGGGACAGGCTCTGACCACATGCACACCCTTGGCCACTTGGACAGTTTCAGGAGGAGGGGGATCAGCCATTGGAACTTGGGTGGGTGCCCCCTACAAGGAGCGGTCATGAGGGAACCTTTGCCTCCCACTACATGACTCCCACAAAGTTCCACTTCTCTGTGGTACATTGTCGTCTCCAAACTGCCTGTCACTGCCCTGAAGTCCAGGAGGGGAGGAGACAGCACAGTGGTGTCTCCACAGGGGCCTGGAATGAGATGGTGACTCATCCTGGCTACTACTCTGAGCTGGTGGAGAAGTCCACGGGGAGGTACAGCCTGGCCACGGACGAGATTGAGCGAGACCTGCACCGCTCCATGCCCGAGCACCCTGCCTTCCAGAACGAGCTCGGGATCGCTGCGCTGCGGCGGGTGCTGACCGCCTATGCTTTCCGAAACCCCACCATCGGCTACTGCCAGGTAAGGGGCTGACCAGGGGCCCAGAGAGCATCGCCCACCAGCCGCTCACGGGAGCAGGTCCCCATGGCCCTGGGCTGAGTGATGGCCTCACATAATAACTTCAGCAGGGCCGCTCCGAGGTGTAATTAAAAACAATTGCTCATCTCGTCCCCATGCTATGTTTTGTTACCTTCTGTGTGCCTCTGGCACAGGTCCTGGGGTATTTGATTATTGTGTGTGTGTGTGATAAAAACACATAATAAAACTTACCGCCTTCACCATTCATTCTTAAGTGTATACTCTGTGGCATTAAGTATATCTTTGTGCCGCCTTCATTACCATCCATCACCAGAACTCTTTCAACAATTCCCCTGGTTACCCCTGGCAACCACTGTTCTGTCTCTGTGAATCTGCTCCCCGAGGAGCTGTGGACTCAGTTACGTGGACTCAGAGTCCTTCCTCTTTGGCTGTTGTGAATATGCTGCTGTGAACTGAGTGACAGTGTCTGTTCCAGTCCCTGCTTCCAGTTACGTTGTTTATTTACCCAGAAGTGGAAGTGCCAGTCATACAATAATTCTATATTTAAATAATTTAGGAATTGCCGTAGCATTTTCACAGAAGTTACATCATTTACATTCCCACCAGCAATGCTCAAGGCTTCCAGTTTCCCCTCATCTTCATCCTTGTTATTTTCTGTGTTTCTGGTAACAGCCATCCTAATGGTATGAGGTGTCTTCTCATTGAAGCTTTGATTTGTATTTCTGGCAGAATTTTATTGTAAATCTACTGGGCATTTTTCTGGCCAGGTCAGATGGCTTCCTGTTTTCCATAGCTTGCTCCTGGACTTCAGAAAAGCAGGCCAACTCCCCAAAAATCACTTTCTGTAGGGCCATTGTTCTGCATGAATTTCACCGGGGCATGGGAAGCCAGTACGGTAGCTTTAAGTAATTTTTAAGCCAATATGTCACCACTGAAGCTGTGCGGGTCCCAGTCTCCCTGCAGGCATGGAGCCTGGCACACAGTTCACTTACACGTCCACCTGTACTCACACACCTCCGACACCGGATGCCACTCAAAAAGTGCTACGCGCTCATGTCTGCCTTCTCAGTTTTCCAAGTGCCTGCTGCCCAATTTGAGGGACTTGGCTGACTGTTTTTGTCAAGTTGATTTTCTGCAAATTACTTTTGACAAATTATACATAGCCCAGTGGGATGGTTTGTTGTTGCCAAACTTGATTGTAGTGCCACACCCTTTGGGGAATGGACAGTTTTCCTTGGCGTCCAGCTCCGGAGCCTCCCTCACCGTCTCTGTGCCCACAGGCCATGAACATCGTCACCTCAGTGCTCCTGCTCTATGGCAGCGAGGAGGAGGCCTTCTGGCTGCTGGTGGCCCTCTGCGAGCGAATGCTGCCCGACTACTACAACACCAGGGTGGTGGGTGAGTGCCTGCCGCCTGCTGGCTCTAGGGTGGGGCCTCCCTGGACCTGGCTCCCTGCCCAGCATGTCCTTCCCGGGAGGCCTCGGAGGCCTCGGCCATGCTGCAGGCTGAAGACAGCCCCGTCCCACTGGACAAACCGGGACGCTGCAAAGTGGAGAGCCCTGCAGTCAGGCTGCCGCGGACGCCCCAGGAGGGCTGCAGGAAGAGCAGGCCATGCAGATTGTGGTTTTTCCAAGTCAGCTTGGTGCCTAAATTCCGAAGCATCTAACTCTTCCTAAACTCTTTTACTGTGGACAGCTTCCAGCCCACACTAGAGTGTACAGCGCACCGGGCACCTCTTACCCAGCCCGGCCCTCACGAACTCGGCGGGGTTCTTTGTCAGTAGTGGAAGTGCACTGGCCAGTGTGTTTTGTGATGTATGTCTGTTCTTTCAAAATGTTCTTCCCCTACCATTTGTTTCAGGGGTCTGTGCTCTCGGGGTCCTTTAGAATCATGTCTGTTCACCAGCTCCAAGGCAGGTACACACACAAGCCACCAAGATCACTGCTACTTCCCCAGAAAAAATCCCCAGTATGATGGAAGAAATGATTATTCTAAACCACCAAATATGTAATGTCCCTTCCTGCAGCCACCCCTGGGAATCACAGGAAATCTGGGGAGACAGCCGGGCCCACCTGCATGTGGCTCTCCACTTTGCTGTTGTGTTGGCGGAGCTGGCCAGGGACCCTTGGGCTTCCTGCCCCTTAGGCCCTGGGGTCCCACACGGGCCACCAGAGCCAGTGGGCGGGGCTCAGCAGACACTTCTTTGTGCTCTCACTAGGGGCCCTGGTGGACCAAGGGATCTTCGAAGAGCTCGCGAGAGACTTCCTGCCCCAGCTCTCTGAGAAGATGCAAGACCTGGGGGTAATCGCCAGCATCTCGCTCTCCTGGTTCCTCACCCTCTTCCTCAGCGTCATGCCCTTCGAGAGCGCCGTGGTCATTGTCGACTGCTTCTTCTACGAGGGCATCAAGGTGGTCCTGCAGCTGGCCTTGGCCATCCTGGATGCCAACGTGGACCAGCTGCTGGACTGCAGCGATGAAGGCGAGGCCATGACCATCCTGGGCAGGTGACCGACCGAGTGGCCTCCCTTCTGCTGGAGAGCCCGCCCTTCCTCGGCCCTGGGCACTCCTCGCCTCCCAGCCAGGGCTAGAGTCAGGGACACTCCAGAGGGGCTGGCGCCTCCTTTCTGGTGGGAGATGAGTGGCATAGGGTAGCGATCGTCACCTGGAGAAGATAAAACGGGTTGGCCCAAGCACGTTGGGTGGGAGGGCCTATTGGGGGGCGGAGAAGGGCCTCCTGCTTGTGCCTCCCTTAGCCCAGCAGCATCTTCCCCCATCCCCAGCCCGAGGGCTCACGTGGGCCTGCCGTGATCGCCGAAAGTGGTCCTGGCGTCCTCCTCCTCTCCAGTCCCCACGCTTGTCCTCACAGACACTGGAGGATCAGCCCTCCCTCCGGCCACGACACTCCTGCCTTGGGCCCCGTGCCTGCCTCATCGTGGTTCTCCCTGCTCCCCTCTCACCCTCCGCCATCCCTCAGGGATCTTGCTGATCAGAATCTCACCGTCTCTCCCCTGGACCTAGGGGCTCCCTGTACCCCTGGTGGATCTCTGTACAAAGAAGCTGAGTCCCCCAGCCTGGCCTTCAGACCCCTTACATGCAGGCCCCTCCTGGCCTCATTCCGGCTCACAGCCTGAGCTCTGTACAGTCCTGCTGATCGTGTGCCCATATTTGGCCCATCTGGAATGCCACTGCCCAGAACAGCCTGGGACACTGCCAGTCAACCCAGGTGCCGTGGGAGGTGCAGCCAGTGGCCAGAGTCAGACGGGTTCTCATGCCCATCTCACACCAAAAATATTGGGCCTCAGGGACAGGAACCTGTGGGCTCAGATGAGCACTCTCTCCACCCGAGTGTCAGCCCAGCCCAGCAAGGGCGTGAGGTCCTGCCGGCCAAAGCCACGCCCCGGCCTAAGGCAGCCCTTGGGGAAGCAGGTCCCGAAGACCCCCACAGCGGGGCCCCTTTGCCTTTCTCCCGGGCGTTCTTTGGTCCCTGATTCTTCCTGGCCAGCAAGTCCCCGTGTCCCCGAGGGCTGGACAGAGGGAGGGAGCACATCCTTCCAATGGCAAAGCGCCTCCTGGGATGTGAGGGTCTGGCTTCCTCGGGCCTTGAGGGAGCGAGGCCTCCTCTCCACTGCCTCCAGGGGTGATGTGCCAGGGCTTTCTCCCGCCGCCCGCAGGGTGCCAGCCCTCGGCAGCTCCTTCATTAATTGGGAGGCTTCAAATTAAGTCCCTCCACACACTGTCGCCTGTTAGCGGTCTAGACTTCTGTCCTTCAATCCCTCCAGATACCTGGATAATGTGGTCAATAAGCAGAGTGTTTCTCCGCCCATCCCACACCTGCACGCCCTGCTGACCAGTGGAGATGACCCTCCTGAAGAGGTGGACATCTTTGACCTCCTCAAAGTGTCCTATGAGGTCAGCACTGGCCGGCATGGTTGGCCCGGCCATTCATTTGGCCCCTGTGGTGCGGGTGGCCCCGCAGCGGTGGCCCTCTGCTCCGTGTCCTCACTCACTGAGTCACCCTTGGCCCATAGAAGTTCGGCAGCCTGCGGGCCGACGACATCGAACAGATGAGGTTTAAACAGAGGCTGAAAGTGATCCAGTCCTTGGAGGACACGGCCAAGAGGAGTGTGGTATGATGGCCCAGGCTGCGGGGGGCAGAGGTGGGGTGGTACCCATGTGGGTGCTCCTGCTGTGCTGCCTTCAGTCCTCCCCTCAGGGCGGGCAGGCGCAGTTCCCCAGCGCTGCCTCGCGTGGGACTGGCACAGGGCGCACGTGCCAGTCACTGCTTCCTGCTCGTGGGTTGGTCACTGGGAAACTTGTCTGACACCCAGTGTCCACAGGCCAAACTCGATCTTACTCCGTGCTGAGCCCTCGCCTCGCAGTGCCCCTGCCTCTGGGTAGTGACACTCAGCCACCCTCCACCCACCCAGTCCACCGGAGGTCTGCTGTAAGCCTTTGTTCCCCTCATCTCTAGAGGGAGAATTTACTGAGAAGTTCTAGAACAATTTCCAGAGAGCCAGTGTCAGAGTCTTCCCAGGGACCCAGACAGCTGCCACGCGATACCTGCCCCTCGCCCTGTGTCCTTGACCGGGCATTGAGGACAGAAAGCTCCCAGGTACCCCCAGGAGGGAGTGTGAACCGCATGGCAGATGGTGTGGAGCAGGGGTCTTCAAACTACGGCCCGCGGGCCACATGCGGCCCGCAGAGGAGTCTGATCCGGCCCGCCAGGTTTTTTGGGCAGTGAGCGCAGCCGAGGTGTTACAGTAGGAATTAGTAGTTCATATAGTCTGGCCCTCCAGCTCTCTGAGGGACCATGATCTGGCCCCCACTTTAAAAAGTTTGAGGACCCCTGGGAGGGAAGCAGGCGGACCACACCCTCCTCCTGAATGGACTGCCTCCAGCGGGCAGCACCCCACAGGGTTCTGTTTCCTCCCCACCCACCGGGGTCTCAGAGAGCATCTTGCCTTCTCCATGGCAGGCACTTGAGAAGCTGTCACTCACTCGTTTCTCTCTCCTCCTAGGTCCGGGCTATCCCTGGGGACATTGGTTTCTCAGTTGAAGAGCTGGAGGACCTGTACGTGGTGTTTAAGGTGAAGCCAGAGCAAGGGCAGCCCCAGCCCCGTCCTGTCCCCCGGATGCATCCTCAGATGCAGCTGCCACAGGCGGCATGTGATGGAGTGAAGTCCTTGGAGTTTAGGCAGGACATGATCTTAAGCGTCAGAGACCCACTCGCCGGCGTACACCAAAGAGGGGATGCTTGGCTTGTGTGACGAAGCCTGGGAATGGCAGGGTGCAGGCGCCCCCTGCTGTCAGGCTCCCCCAGCCCGACGCCTCTGGGCCGCTCTCCCGGTGTGAGCAGTGGCAGGGCTGTCAGCAGCACCGCCCCGTGCTCGGTCACCGCACTGGAGAAATGTTTCTTTCCAAGTGGTTCTGGCGAAGGCTCAGGGTGCTGTGGCTGTAGGAGTGTCGCTGGGTCAGAAGAGCCATCTGCCTGCCCCATTGCTTGAGGCTGGGGCAGGGGCTTTCCAGGGAAACTCCGGGTGCTGTTAACAGACGAAGGGAAAGGGTGAAGGCCACACTGGTCGGTTCTGGTCATTTCCCTTCGGCCCTCGGCTGCCTCTGGCTCAGCCCCTGAGGTGGCCGCTGTGCTGTGGCCTTAGGGCCCTGCCCCTCGCCCACCATGGCCCAGCGTGACCTGCCCCGCACCCACACCTGTGAACAGGGCTGGAGGTGCGGGGAGGCCTGCGGCTCGGCGCTCACCACCCGGGCCTCTGCAGCCCTGGCTGGAGGAGGGGGTGGGCACGTGGACCACCATCTCACCTGCTGTGCCCGCAGGCCAAGCACCTGGCGAGCCAGTACTGGGGCAGCAGCAGGCCCACGGCTGTGCGTCGGGACCCCAGCCTGCCCTACCTGGAGCAGTACCGCATCGACGCTGGCCAGTTCCAGGAACTCTTTGCCAGCCTGACGCCCTGGGCCTGTGGCGCCCACATGCCCGTGCTGGCGGGGCGCATGTTCCGGCTCCTGGACCGAAACAAGGACTCGCTGATCAACTTCAAGGAATTCGTGACGGGGATGAGTGAGTGGCTCCAGGGCCATTTTCCACTGGAGACCCGGGGCCCAGTGGGCCTCCTCCCTCCCTCCCTCAGCCGGTGCCGCCCGGCGGGTCTGTGGGCCCGGAGAAGGGCGGGGCTCGGGGCAGCAGGAGGCCCGGTCCCTCCCAGGACCCTCCCGGAGGGCGGAGGGCGTCAGCGCGAGGAGGGCCCCGGAGAAGGGCGGGCGTAGAGGGAGGAGCCCTCTTACAGAGCCTCTCCCCGCAGGCGGGATGTACCACGGGGACCTGACAGACAAGCTCAAGGTGCTCTACAAGCTGCACTTGCCCCCAGGTGAGCCCCCTCCCATCCCCAGGGAAGGCCCCTCACTGTCTCGAGCTGGCCCTGCAGCATCCAAGGCCCCGGCCTCTGGGGGGGCAAGAGCAGTGGGGGCCCCTCCCCATGAGCTGGTGCTGAGGCACAGCCAGTTGGTCTGAGCGGTAGCAAGAGTGGCTGCAAGGAGAGTTCTCCAGGGCGGGTCCCCGAGGGGCCTGAGCGGCAGGTTCTCACTGGCCCCAGACCCTGCTCTGGGTGGAGCCGCCCTCCTGCTGCCGGCCATGCCATCAGCGCTGCCTGGAGGGATTGTGAAGAGCTGGTGCCACACTCACTGCCAGAGGCTGTCACTTCGTCGGCCCAGAGGGTGGTTTTAATGATGGTCTGTGCAGCCAGAGCGGGCAGCCCTGCTGTTCGCTGCCCTCGCCTGTGCTGTGGCTGGTTGTTCCCTGTGAGGCCACGGGCCACAGTGGCTCCAGGGAAGTTGTATGGCCACCAGGCCCTGCCACCGCTCCGGTGCCACACACTGTGCCACCCGCGCTGCGCTCCCTCGCACAACAGGGAGAATCCGCCCCACTGAACCGAGTGGGTCCCCAGGGCCACTCACAGAGAATGTGCCCACGTGGACGCGTGTCCCGGTGCATGATGGGAGGAGAGCGCGTCCCTGTGCGCTGTGGTCCCTGCACACACGCTGGCAGGAGCACAAACATCCCCGAAGCCCTCTGGGCCCAGCACAGGGGAGGGAGGCTGGCTGCTCCCTGGCCTCCAGCTGCACTGGCTGAACTTGTACCTGTGACAACTATTACATTTCAAACACAACGTGGAAGTCCAGAAAGTAACAGAACCACAACCCGGCTTCATGAGGACCACGTGCTCTGTGGCGGGCGGGGAGTGGAGGGCACACCTGTCAGGACTCAGGACGGAGTCACGTTGTTTCTCCTGCCCTCGCCCTCCTTTCGCTCTGAGCGCAGCCCTGAACCCAGAGGAGGCCGAGTCCGCCCTGGAAGCAGCCCACTATTTCACCGAGGACAGCTCCTCGGAAGGTGAGCGCAGCTGGGACAGGAGGCCTGCAGCCCTGCGGGGAGGGGACCTGCCCTGTTGGGGCGCTCGTGAGCCAGGGGCCTGCCTCTCTGGGCAGACCCTAAGGTGTTCTCACGCACTTCTCTTGTCTCTGCCTTCCTGGACTCGCCTCCCCCTCCCTCCCTGTGCCCTTCACTCCCCCTCTCCTTCCAGCATCTCCTCTGGCCTCAGCTCTGGATCTTTACCTGCCCTGGGAGGCTCAAGGTCAGTCCCTGGGGGCAGCAGTGCCCTCTGCCCTGGGCTGCCTCCAGGCCTTGGCCCTGTCTTCCTCACAGTTCCCAGGAGGCCTGCAAGCTTTTGGCCCCAGAGATGCTCCTGTGTGGCTAAGTCTGAGCAGGACCCGCAGCCCAGTGCCGTCATGGCGGTCAGTGAGCACACCCAGCACGGCGGGCCTTGTGCAGGCACCGGAGCGTCAGCTCCACCGCCATGTGCAGAACGTGTCCCGTTGTCTCACTCACAGGAAAAAGCACGAATGCTGCCATTGCAACCGGGCAAAGCTCAAGCAGGACGCATGGCAGTGGAGGAGGGTGGTGGGTGCTTCCTTGAAAATGTTTCTCATGTCCCACACCCTTCCCGGTGGGGGTGGATATGATTGTTAAATCCCTGTGCTGCGCTTAAGCCATTGGGGCCTCCAGATGGTGGGGCATTCTGGGCCCGGGCTTTGGCACCGAGCTGGAGGTGTATAATACACTTATCCAAAAGACCAGAACTCTGCCCTGTAACTCCTCAGGCGGAGGAGGGGAACAGTACACACCAAGGACAATGCCTCCAACAGAAATCACACCTCAGGGCAGCCCTGATCTGTGTGTTCAGTGGTTAGAACATCATCCCTCTCACCGAAGGGTCGTGGTTTCTATTCCTAGATAAGGACATGGATACATATCTGGGTTATAGGGTTTTGTTTTGTTTTTCTGTTCGCTTTTTTAAAGTATATTTTGATTTTTTTACAAAGAGGAAGGGGGAGAGAGAGAGAGCTAGAAACATCAATGAGAGAGAAACATCAATCAGTTGCCTCCTGCACACCCCCCACTGGGGATATGCCCACAACCAAGGTACATTCCCCCAACCAGAACCAAACTGAGACCTTTCAGTCTGCAGGCTGATACTCTATCCACTGAGCCAAACCTGTTTCGGCGGGTTTTGTTTTTTTTTAATATATTTTTATTTATTTTCAGAGAGGAAGGGAGAGGGAAGGGAGAGATGGAATGTCAATGATGAGGGAATTGATCTGCTTCTTGCACGCCCCACAATGGGGATAGCCCTACAAGGGAATCGAGCCCAAACCTGGGCATGTGCCCTGACTGGGAACCAAACTGTGACCTCCTGGTTTGTAGGTCAATACTCAACCACTGACCCACAGCAGTTTAACCCCAGGCCCAGTCAGAGAGGGTGCAGGAGGCAGCCAGTCAATGTGCCTCAGATCGATGTCTCTGTCACCACTTCCTCCCTTACTCCCACCCTCTCTAAAAATCAATGGAAAACATTTCTCCAGGAGAGGATTAAAAAAAGAAGAAATACAGAGCTGAGCCATATTTAAAACTTCATCCTCGGCTGGTGTGGCGGTGGATTGCTAATTAAGGCCCCTTCGGTTTGAGCTTTTCAGCAGAGACTACAGAAATTAGTTCTTGGAGTTTGTCTCCCTAATGTGCACCATCGTTCACTTGAACACTGAATGGTGCGATTTATATTCCTTTGAGAGACGGGCAGTGCGGGCTGGGTGGCTCCGGGGTTGCATGCAGCCAGGTGGAGAGGAGCAGTGCCGTGCTGCCAGCCGGGGGCCAGTGCAGAGAGCCGAGCAGCGCCCGCCCCCGGCGCCACGCTTGCTTCTGCAGGAGACCTCGGACCTCAGCGTGGAGCGTAAAGAAGAATGCTCTGTGTTCTTTTCTCGGTCGCCCAGAAGCCCCGCGGCAGGAGGAGGGAGAGGGAGCTGGGACCGAGGACGCCCAGGGAAGGAGAGGAGGTATGTACAGGCGTCTCCCTGCGGCTGTGGGCCCGGGGCCAGGGGCCGTGCCCTGTCACTCCGGAAGGCCCCACAGGAACATGGCAAGCCCTGCCTGATGCCAGGGCTCTCCCTGTGGAAAGGGGGGATGTGAGGGAGGCCCTGCACACGTCAGCCCCAGGTCTGAGTCTTCTTGTAGCTATGAACACATCCCCACCCCCCACACCCCCTGCTATCGCCACCTCCTCCTCCCGGGGGCTGCTTTCTGCCAGAAACTCCTCATGCTGTCCACATTCCAGCCTCCCGTGGTCCCATCACCATCCAGGTTGGTTCATCTTAAACAATTTAGCTCAAACCTACTTTAGCATAACCCAGGGGAGGCCCCTGAGTGTTCTGGAGGGTTCTTTCCCTTCCCCAGTGCTGGAATGTCTGTAAAAGGGCCCAGGTAACTCTGTGCCAGACCACACCCTAACCCGCTCATTCCCTGCTACCAGCCCCAGCCCTGACCATTTGATAGATGGAGTTTAATTTTTTCTTCAACTCACAGAGGAGAAGGGGACCAGCCCCCCTGACTACCGGCACTACCTTCAGATGTGGGCCAAGGAGAAGGAGGCTCAGAAGGAGACCATTAAGGACCTTCCCAAGATGAACCAGGTAGCCCCAGCCCTGAGCCTGCAGCAGACGCTGCGTGAGTGGCTGAGCCGGGCCTCCCACCGCCCCCCCCCCCAGGGGTTTCTCTCTGCCTCTGGGTCCTGCTGGTCAGGTGGCAGGGAGGATTCCAGAAGGACAGGGGGCAGGTGGTGGGCGTGGGGCCGTGTCATGGGACAGCTTGTTCAGGTCACTCGGGAGCCATGAACCAGAAGGCTCTGGGGAAGGTGGGCCTCTGAGGAGCAGAGACCGACCACCGCCTCCCAGGAGAGGCACGGCGCTCCCACTGCCAGCCCACGCTCTGTGCACAGGCCCCAGGGGTTTGCTGGTCTCTAGGTCCGGGGCCTGAAGTCTTGGTGAAGTTCTCAAGGCCAGGACCACAGACATGCAACCAAAAGCAGGTTTTTTTTTAATTGTTTGTGTTTATTTCTGAGAGGAAAGGAGAGGGAGACAGAGAAACATTAATGAAAGATAAGCATCAATTGGCTACCTCCCGCATGCCCCACACGGGGATCGAGCCTGCAATCCCGGCATGTGCCCTGACCGGGAATTGAACCATGACACTCAACCACTGAGCCACACCAGCCTGAGCGGGGCCCTGCTCTGCCCAAAGGAGCTCCCTGCAGTGAGGCACTCACATCCGCAGGCAGGAAGCATCATGTGTGATCTCAGGACCGGGACCCAACCCCTTCCCCTCACTGACCAGGCCGCACTGGCCTTGTCACCGCCCTCTAAAGGGCTCTGTCAGGAGCGGAAGTCACTCTGATTAAAGACATAAAAAGCTGAGGTGGCTCCAAAACACAGAGAGGAAATCCGTGTAGTCACTGGGTCCAGAGAATCGCGATAGGAAAAGGTCCATCCCTGCTAACAGAGGACACGACCGAGAGGCTCCAGGCGGCTCTCTGTGCTAGAAGGCAGCTGGGGACAGCCCTCTAAGCCACCCTCCCTCTCCGACCTCATTGTTGAGGCTGGCCTGGCCCACAGGTAGGTGGTAGGTGACCTGTCTCCCACCACCTCCCTACCCTTGTTCTGCTTTTCCTCTAAAAGGAACAGTTCATTGAGCTGTGCAAGACGCTGTACAACATGTTTAGTGAAGACTCCATGGAGCAGGACTTGTACCACGCCATCGCCACCGTGGCCAGCCTGCTGCTGCGCATTGGGGAGGTGGGGAAGAGGTTCTCGGCACAGCCCGGCAGGAAGCCCCGGGACGGTGCCCCCGGGGAGGACCAGCCCCCAGCCCCCGACCCCCCGCAGGACCCTGCCCGGGAGCTCCAGCCACCAGCTGTGGGCGACCCCCAGGCCAAAGCTGGTGGAGACACCCAACTTGGGAAAGCACCACAGGAGAGCCAGGTGGTGGGCGAAGGGGGTGGTGGCGAGGGCCTGGGCTCCCCCTCCCAGCGTCTGTCCGATGACGAAACCAAAGACGACATGTCCATGTCCTCCTACTCGGTGGTCAGCACAGGCTCCCTGCAGTGCGAGGACCTGGCCGACGACACGGTGCTGGTGGGCGGGGAGGCCCGCAGCCCCGTGGCCCCCAGCCGCAGCGGGGGCTCTGTGGACGCCGACTGGAGCATCTCCTTCGAGCAGATCCTGGCCTCCATCCTGACGGAGTCTGTGCTGGTGAACTTCTTTGAGAAGAAGATGGACATTGGACTCAAGATCAGGGACCAAAGGAAAGTGGAGAGGCAGTTCAGCTCCTCCAGTGACCATGAGCATTCTGGGGTTTCCAGCTGAACACTGCGAGTGGGGGCTGACTCCTTCCCTCCGGTCTGGTTTCTCCCTAAGCACACCCTCCCCTTCTCCCCGGAAGCAGTGAACTGTAGAGGGAAAGAAGGCTGGACAGCCGCAGTGGGGGCCAGGCAGAGGCTCCCTGCCCTCTTCCAACCCTGGGCCCAGTGGGCCTGCAGCGTGCCAGAGCCTCCTGTCTGCCTCTGCCTGCCAGTGCCTCCCCCTGTGCCACAGCCAGGCCACACCGAGCCTCCCCCCACAGGCTCTCCTGCACGGATCTGCCTGTTGGCACCAGTGGTAGCTCTCCAGGAGCCCCTGAGGGACCCTGGGTGCCATGCAGGCGTATCCTAACTGTTCCTTCAGCTCTTCATCCTCACCGTTAACCGTAAACACATTCCTCGGGTCCTGACGTATTTCCTTGTGTTCTTTCCGTTAGCTAACAATCACAGTGTTTAATGCCTTAATGAGAACCTGGGAGAACTAAAACCACGTAGTGGCCCTGGCCAGTAGGCTCGGTGGCTAAGCATTGCCCCATGCACCAGAAGGTCCCAGGTTCAATTTCCTGTCAGAGAACCTGCCAGGTTGTGGACCTGATCCCCAGGAAGGTCATGCAAGAGGCAGCCGATGGATGTTTCTCTCCCTCTCTCTAAAATCAATAAAAACATATTTTTAAAAACAACTATGCTGTGAACAGGAGCCTGGAGGTGGCCCTTGGTCACTGCTTGGGGCTCCTGGCTTCTCCACCTCGGGCTGCCTCCCAGACGTTCCAGACAGTCCCTGCAGGGTGGGTTCCAGGCTCCCCGGGAGATGGGGACACAGAAGGTGTGATGAAGGCTGAGCTGAGCAGGGCCGCTGGTGACCTGTGACGGAGCCCCGAGCTCTGCTCCACACGTGTGAGCAGTCTGGGCCTGGGTGCCGGAAGCAGGCTGGGGGCTACAGGGAACAGGCTGAGCCACAAGCACCCTCTTGCTTTGCATCAGGAGCTGATCATCGGTGTCCAATGTTACACACACACACACACACACACACACACACACACACAGTAGCTCTTTTAGAAGATACCGCTTTTAGAAAAATCTAATATTGAAGGTCTTGCAGCACGGGTCCGCACGGGGCACAGATCCTGAGCCCACACCAGGAGGTGGCACCGCCCACAGTGCAGCATGCAGGGGTCCCCGGCCACAGAGCCACCCAAGTATCTTCAGCTCAAGAAGTTAGAAGATGAAGTCCCTGGACGCCTGGACATCTCTGGCGAGGGCACTCCCCAGGTTACTGGGGTCTTTGAAGTAATGGTAGCAGGGAAGTTGTCTCACTCTAAGAAGAGAGGTGATGGCTACGGGGACACAGAGCAAGTTTCTGATGCTGGTGGCCGCCATCACAGCCACCCTGAAGGCAGAGCCCTGTGACCTTGGCCCAGCCCCCCTGGGCAGCCGCTTGATAGGATGGACTGAATGGCCGGTCTTTTCCTGGTGTTCTGCGGCTGCCCAGCAGATGGACGCTCTGGTCTTTGCCTGTGTGTGTCCCGGAACCTCGCATTGCACACTGGCCCTGGCCCGACATCCGCCATCTCCCTGCCTGCACTCCCCATGTCTCCCTGTCCCCCCTCTGGTGTTTGGGTGGATCCTGCTCCAGGCTTCTTTCCCAAGGAGGAGCCAAGGGGAGGATCCAGTGCGTGAGTCTCAGGTTTCAGCCGTGTTTGCAACATTCACAGTTCAATAAATATTGAATGAATTTTTTAAATCTAATATTACAGTTTTATTGGGACATAATTTACCATAAAATTTACTTGTTTTAATTTACAATTCAGTCTTAAATTCATTGTAATCAATTAGGAAGATTTAAATAACCGGAAATTAGGATAAATTTTTATATACCATGGAGAAGTATAAATTTTAGAATATACCAAAGAAGAATATAAAAGAGAAATCTAGCCTTTTCATATTGTAGGATGGGGAAATTTCCTGGCTGGTCTAATAATTTAGCAAGCGACATATTAACAGTAGAAAACAACTAAATTTAATTACATATGTACAGAGGAATATGAGGCCCAGGACAACTCAGGCAGTTGAGGTTGATATGCCACCTTGAGCTAAAGAGCAAGGGGGTGGGTCGTGGTTTGGGACTTCAAAATAGAGATGGAGAAGCAAACGTTTGGTAAGCAAGTGTTGGCTGAGCCGCCTTCAACAACGGCACAGAGAGGACTTTGGTCAAAGGGCACTGCTGGTTCCTCCCTGTCCATCACACACGGGCTCTTACACACGCGTTCACATGAAGCTCACTATCTGTGATGATAGTGCCCTCTCTGGAGCAGGCCCTCTATCTACATTATTTAGGCACTTCAGGGGAAAGGCAAAGGTTTTTCTGAGTCATTTTTTTAAAATAACATCCGAAAGAGAGATATACCGAGGTTTGCAAACTGGGCTCCTTTCAGCAGGTTTAACGGAATGTACAAAAATGTAAACAATAGTACTTAACACCTATCATTCAACCTGAATTGATACTCAAAATTCTTTTTTTTATTTTACTTTTTTACTTATTTTTTTATTAAATTATTATCTGTGTACATATTTTACCATTGCCTCCCCCCCCCCCCGTACATAACCTCCCTCCCCAGAGCTTTGTGTCCATTGGTTGTGCTTATATGCATGTATACAAGTCCTTCGGTTGATCTCTTATCTCCCCCAGATCTCCCTACCCTCCCCGATGTAATTTGACAGTCTGCTTGTTGCTTTACTGTCTCTATATCAACTTTTGGTTCATCAGTTTATAATGTTCTTTATTATCCATAAACAAGTGGATACTCAAAATTCTTAACAATCAGAACAGTATTTAAAACTTCTCTAAAAGAAAGTCCTTATTAATCCAAATGCTAGCCTGCGGAGATTAAAAATGGCAGCAGAATAAGTGAATGCTGCACAGACACACTCTCAAGACCAAACTGGAATTACAACTAAAATACAGAAAAACTGCCCGAATAGTCAATGAAAGAATTGTTGGAGAGAACCCTGATAACCAAGGATAGAAAGTGGAGACACACAGAGACTGGAGGGGCAGAGGCACAAAAGGGCTGGCCCAGTGTCCACAGACAATAACTAAAGTCCTGGAGTCTCAGCTGTGGGTGGTTGCCACTGGAACTCTGGGGTCTAATCCCTAAGTTTGCCCCCCCCCCCCCAGCACAGAACTGAGAAGGGTACCCACAAAACATTGACTGTGAAAAGCAGTGGGGTTTTGTCTGCCAAGGAGAGAGAGCTGGAAATACAGGCACCCTCTTAAAGGGCCAATGCACAAAATTCCTGTGGAGACACTCACCTTGTGCTTTGGTGGAGGAGGGCAGAGTGGACTGGAGCTGTATGTGCAGAAGCCAGGATCAGGGGCTCTGGGGTTGGAACTCAGACGGCAGACACGCTGGTTTCCTGTGCCAAGTAATTCCCTTACAGTGTGTTCATCTTTCTCAAGTAGACATTTGACTGGGGGGGATGACAGTTGACCCACCATATTGGAAAACACATTGTCCCACATTGCAGTTTCTGAGGCCCGTTAAGAGACTGAGAATAACAATTACCTCCAGACAGAAGCAATTGCCCCACCCTGTTGAATAAAACTCCTGCCACACTTGTGGATGATTGCCTGAGGGCTATTCAACAGATCCTATCAGTCTGTAGTTAGAGATGGTCTCTGGAGGCTTTGAGTCTTTGCCTGATCTAGTCAGAAACAGCCCTAAAAATATACATGCATCTTTACTTCAAACTCACACACTTTGTAAAGAACCTATATGATAACCCATGCTGTTATAGTAAGCAACCATCCTTTAGAACGTTATTTCCATTTTTTTTTGTCCTACTTCAGTGAACATTGTACATAAATAATACATCCAGCCCTGGTTTGGCTCAGTAAATAGAGCCTGGGCCTGCGGACTGAAGCATCCTGGTTGATTTCGGGGCAAGGACACATGCCCTGGTTGCGGGCTTAATCCCCAGTAGGGATCGTGTATGAGGCAGCCAATCAATGACTCTCTCATCATTGATGGTTCTAGCTCTCCCTCTCTCTTCTTAAATCAATAAAAATGTATTTTTAAAAATAATACATCTGGGTGATTCAGGGTGTTTTATAACGGTTTCCATGTTACTGCTCTAACAGCATCCCAAGGAAGGGCTCCTCTCGCCATCCTTGTCAGGCCTGGGAGCTGGAATTCTTTTAACCAGATGGTCTGTGTTGTCTGGCGGCTGGAGCAGAAGTGGCGCGGGAGGGAGGGGGGGTGAGGGAGGGAGTAGCGGCGGGAGGCGGGGGGGGGGGGGGGGGGGGGAGCTTGCTCCTCCTCCTTCCTGAATGGGGACTGAGCGGTGGGGTTCCGGGGCTGCAGGAGGGATGGGTGGGCGTTTACAGCTGCCCGTCGCCGAGCCAGTTCCCGGGACCCCGCTCAGGTGTCCTGCTCCCGGGCCGGTGGCCGGAGGGGAGGCGGCTGCAGCCCCCTCGAGGCGAGGTAAAGGAGCGGGAGGAGGGAGGGTGCGGCAGAGGCGGACCCGCTGCAGCGGCCGGAGGCCTGGCTCTGGCGGCGAGTCCCGGGGAAGCGCCGGCGCAGACGGAGAAGCGACTGACTGGCTCTGGGTCGGACACTAACGCAAAGCACCGCCCACGCTCCAGAGCGCGGCCCCGGCGCCGCAGGGGTCCAGCCACCCCAGGGCACGCTGGGGGCGGGGGCGGGGCGAGCGCCGTGGGGGCGGGGCCAGGCGCAGGGCGCAGGCGCACACGGCGGGCGGGGGCGGGGCCCGGGGTCCGGAGGGCGCGGAGGGCTGAGGAGCAAGGCGCCCGCACTCGCGGGCCGGGGACGAGGCCGCCATGGCGCCGCCTCCGCAGGCCCGGGTCCTGCGCTGCTGCCGCTGCCGCCTGTTCCAGGCGCACCAGGTGAGGGCGGCCTCCCCGCCCCGGGCCCCGGGCCCCGGGCCCCGGGCCCCTCCCGCGCCCGCCCGGCCCTTCCCGCCACGCGCCGTCCCGCGCGGTGCCCGTGGACCGGGACCGGCGATGGCGGTGATCTTGTCGCTTCTCCATGACGCCGCCCGGGCTTTGGGGTTTGCTTGTAAGGTTCGTAGAAACCGGGGATGACGGTTTCGGCGGAGACGGCTCCATGCAGAGCCTAACCCAGGTGGCTCTTTCCTGTGTGAATCGGGAGCGGGCGGTGCCACACTGAGGTGCCGGGCGCCCCGCCCCCTGTGCCCGCCGGGGCGCTGCCCCCTGTGCCCGGCGGCCCTTCCTGTGCCCACCCTCTGCTTATCCACCCTTCTCTGAAAAAGGATAGCATCAAACTTTAGGGCTCAGAAACTTTTTCATTTGTTGAAAGTAAATGGGAATCATTTCCACTAAAATGTTTTTCACATGTATGTAGTACATGCTCTGGTGGACCCGTTCAACTCTGAAAAGTGATTTGAAACCAAAGGGGAAAGAACCATTATAAATAATGGTAGTTTTCTTTTTTTCCTCCTTTATAAATAATGGTAGTTTTCTTTTTTTATAAATAATGGTAGTTTTCTTTTTTTTCCTCCTTTCCAGTTTTCATACCTTTTGTCTTAAAATTCCACTGGTTAAACACCCAGGGGCAATTGGTAAACAATAGTGGGGAGCCCTGCCAGTGTTTCCCAAACTTTTGACATATGTGTCCCCCTTCTATAATTTTCGTAACGCTGAGTACCCCTCGTACTCATGAGAACGTAGAATTAGGCGCAGCTAAGCACGGTGCAGTGCATATCCCCACCAAACTCCGGTGCAACGCGTACCCCCACCAAACGCTTCCTGTACCCCTGGGGGTATGAGTACACTTTGAGAAACACTTAGAATCTAGACTAAGTTTTCATATGTGTGTTGGTTTGTTTTTTATTTTTTTCCATTGACCTTTTAAAATTAGTTTTTGGCCCATTCCACCTGTTTTGAATAATTACCTAAGCTATATATATTTCTGAAATTTCATTGTAGATGAAAAAGAGTCTCAAATGGACGTGCAAAGCTTGTGGAGAGAAGCAGTCATTTTTACGGGTGAGTCCCAGGAGGCGGCATCTCCCCATGCGGGGGACTGACTCCCAGTCAGTACAGCTGGAGCCCGGCCCGAGGCCGGTTCCCTCAGGAAGTGGGAGGAATGGAGCAGCGGCTTGAAAGGTACCTTCAGGTGTTGACTCACTCAGCAAGTATTTGTTGAATACCTTTTGGTGCCAGCCACAGGAAGGGCAGTGACAGTTGAGCATGTGGCCGCTCTCGCCCTCACAGATCTGCTCATGTGAAAGGAAAGAGAAACTACTAAACACACAGGCACACACACGCACACCCATGCACATGCATGTGGTTTGAAACTAGACTGAGCACAGTGCAAGGAAAGTGAGAGCATAGGCCCACTGGCAGTGGGCAGACGGGTTGGTGGTTCCGGGAGGGAGTATGGGAGCTGGTGGGCCCAGGAAGTGGAGGCAGGCGGGATGCCAGGCTAGTGAGGGTGTGCACTGAAGTGACCGCATTCTAAGTGCTTTTACCTAACCCACTTTTTCTTTTTTATTTTAATATGTATTTTTGTGGATTTCAGAGAGGAAGGGAGAGGGGAGAGAGAGAGAGAGGGAGAGATACATCAATGATGAGCAAGAATCATTGACTAGCTGCCTCCTGCATGCTCCCCACGGGATTGAGCCCGCAACCAGGGCATGTGCCCTGACCAGGAATCGGATAGTGAGTGACTCAACCACTGAGCCACACCAGCTGGGCTAGCCTGGTTTTTTCAAGTCCATGTCTATTGACCCACCCAATCTCTTCAGCACCACTAACTGCCCTGCATTCGCTCCTCACTAAGCCACATTCGCCTGCACCAGCCCCGGATGCCACTGCTCCAGCCCCATGTCATCACTCCTTCAGCCATGGGAACTTTTCTTTCTGACTTAGAAACAATCCAGACCTGCTCCCCTCCCAGGCCTCTGTGCTCAGTTGGGGCTTCACCTAGCTCTTCTCATTATCCTGATCAGAAATTCCCTCAAAGGGCGTTCACCTGAGCATCGTCCATCGAAGACCGTAAGTCCCATGAGAGCAGAGGCCTTGTGCACGACTGTGTACTCTCGGCTCCCAGCACAGGGCCTGGTGCGTGGGAAGTGCTCAGTGAGTGCTTGCTGAGTGACTGAGTGACCAGTCTCCCATCATGGGCATTTCCGTTGCTATTAGTTCTTATTGTTGTGGACAACTTAGCAGTGAAGCTTCTTACAAATACCTTTCTCTTCACTTGATCAATTATTTCCTTAGGGCATAATCCAGAAGCTAAATTTCTGTTTCAGAGGGCATCTTTCAACCAAGGTTTTTCAGTTAAGAAAAGGAAGGAAGGAAGGAAGGAGGAAGGAGGGAAGGAAGGAAGGAAGGAAGGAAGGAAGGAAAGAAAGAAATAAAAGAGAAGAGAAGAGAAGAAAGACACTTGTAAGGCACTTCATCCTTGACTGTTTGAGGAACATGTTCCAAGAATTGAAAAGCTGCTGACAATGCAGGCACCATCTTTCCTCCCTTCTCCCTGCCTCCTCTCCTTCCCTGCCTCTCTCTCCCACACACAGTTCACCCTCCTCTCAGACGACAGCACGCTGTTCCCAGCCCGCTGGAATAGCAGAGTCCCAGTTACCAACTCCTGGGAGAAGTGATCTGATTGGTGCTGTTGACTCAGCTGTCCCCCTCTGGGCCAGTCAGCTGGGGAAGGGTGGGGCGGGGACATCAGTCAGCTAGGGTGGGTGCTGAGGCCCACTCTGAAATGGGCCTCAGAGACGGGGCTGGCTTAGGAGCTACAGACACCCGCAGAGTGCCTGCTGCTTGTTAGGTGTCGGCTTGTGCTTCTGAGTTCTCCCTGAGGAGGCTTTGTGGTCCTCGCACCATCTCCATGCATATGCAGTGGGTCTGACCTGTTGGCTAGGCCACAGTAACATGGACGCCAAAATTCAGTACAGATGGAGCCCTCGCCCTAAGCCTGTTCCTTCAGGGAGAGGGATGAATGGAACAACGACTTGAACACAGTAGAACCTTCTCTTGCTCTTATAACTGCCTTTGGAGGGGATGAGGTCAGCATTGTCACTCAGGACCACCGGCTTCTGTTTTCTTGAGGTTCTGATTCCCTGAGGCTGGCCTCCTGCTGCCTGCAGCCGCTGAGAGGGGCACGAGCCTGGAGGAGCTGCCCCCCCCCCCCAGGCTTTCAGGGGCCAGCGTGGGAGGGCTCACATCCCACTGGAAAGAACCTTTGTCATGGCCGCACCTGACTGCAGGGAAGACTGGGAAGTGGAGTCCAGTTTGTGCCTAGATAAGGGGAAAATGCATTTCAGTGTCAGCCAGTGATCTCTGCCATTCAGGAGAGCATACGCAGTACTGGTTTTGCCAGATGTGGGTTACATTCTTTTTAAACTTTGCCATTCCCCCTTCAGTTCCTCTCCTTTCACTCCCACTTGAACTTGAGCCAAAAGGGATTTCACTCTGGACCAGTCCGCTAACATGCCCATCAAAGTGTTGCTAACAACAATAGGTAGTGCTCAGTCCTCAACTGGCCTGACTGGGTGGTGGCATCTGTCAGTTTGTCACTTCCTCCTCCTGGAAACAATGTCTTTGCTTGGGTTCTAGTCATCTTGCTCCTGGGTTTCCTGTTTTCCTGGCTGTTTCTTTCAATCCTCTGCTAGTTTTTCCCAGCGCCCCAGCTTCTACGCCTCACCAAAGCCTACTTTCCCCACAGTCATCCCCATCTCTTTCTTAGATTTTATTTTTTTATTATTTCTTTTTTCTTTTTAAATTACAGTTGATATTTAATATTGTATTAATTTCAGGAAGTGGTTAGACATATTAAAAGGTGATCCTCCCTAATAAGTCTAGTACCCACCCGGCGTCATACAGAGTTATTACAATACTAGAGGCCTGGTGAACGAAATTTGTGCATGGGGAGGGGGAGGGTCCCTCAGCCCAGCCTGCACCCTCTCCAATCTGGGATGGCCGACTGCCCACTTAGGCCCACCGGGATCATGTTGAAACGGGCAGTTGGACCTCCCTCTCACAATCCAGGACTGCTGGCTCCCAACTACTCGCCTGCCTGCCTTCCTGATTGTCCCTAACCGCTTCTGCCTGCCAGCATGATCACCCTCTAACCACTCCCATGCCAGCCTGATTGATGTCTAGCTGCTCCTCTGCCAGCCTGGTTACCCTTAACTGCCCTCTCCTGCAGGCCTTGTCATCCTTAACTGCCCTCCCCTGCAGGCCTGGGTCCCTCCCAACTTCCCTCCCCTGCAGGCTTGGTCCCTCTCAACTGCCCTCCCTTGCAGGCCTGGCCCCTCCCAACTGTCCTCCCCTTCTGGCCATCTTGTGGTGGCCATCTG
Source organism: Pipistrellus hanaki (assembly GCF_964339955.1). NCBI lineage: Eukaryota > Metazoa > Chordata > Mammalia > Chiroptera > Vespertilionidae > Pipistrellus > Pipistrellus hanaki. The sequence goes on along the minus strand of NC_140507.1, from coordinate 91,605,017 downwards.
TGTCCACATGGTGGCAGCCATCTTGTGTGTTGGAGTGATGGTCAATCTGCATATTACTCTTTTATTAGATAGGATAGAAACCTGGTGCATGGGTGGAGGCCAACTGGTTTGCCCTGAAGGGTGTCCTGGATCAGGGTGTGGAGTGGCCTGGGCAAGGGGCCTGTGGTGGTTTGCAGGCCAGCCAAACGGAGGCCCTGGTATCGGGTTTATTTGTCTTCTACAATTGAAACTTTGTAGCCTGAAGCAGAGCCAAGCCTCCTGCTTGCTCTGTGGAGGCAGCCATTTCTTTTTTTTCTTTTTTTTTAAATATATTTTATTGATTTATTACAGAGAGGAAGGGAGAGAGATAGAGAGTTAGAAACATCGATAAGAGAGAAACATCAATCAGCTGCCTCCTGCACACCTCCTACTGGGGATGTGCCCGCAACCAAGTACATGCCCTTGACCGGAATCGAACCCAGGACCCTTCAGTCTGCAGGCCGACGCTCTATCCACTGAGCCAAACCGGTTTCGGCGAGGCAGTCATTTCTGTTGGAATTTATGTATCTTCTACAATTGAAACTTTGCAGCCTAGAGTGAAGGCCTGAGCCAGCCAGGGCTGCAGAAGCTTGGCTTCCTTCATCACCCAGGGAAACCCTAGCCTCCTGCTCATTCGGCTCAGTGGCTGCCACCATTTCTGTTGGAATTTATTTACTTTCTATAATTGAAACTTTGTACCCTTGAGTGGAGGCCTTGGCCGGCCAAAGTATGCGGAAAGCTTGGCTTCCTCCATTGCCTGGGAAACCCAAGCCTCCCTCCTGCTCTCTGTGGCTGCAGCCATCTTGGTTGTGGTAAATTTGCATACTTGCTCTGATTGGCTGGTGGGCATGGCTTGTGGGTGTAGCGGAGTGGTGATTAATTTGCATATTACTCTTTTATTAGATGGGAGGATTATTGACTAGGCTGTACTTTATATCCCTGTGACTATTTTGTAGCATCCAATTTGTACTTAATCCCTTCACCTTTTTCAACCCTCTCTTAAACCCCCTTCCATCTGGCAACTATCAGTTTGTTCTCTGTATCTATGAGTTTGTTTCTGTTTTGTTTGTTCATTTATTTTGTTTTCTTTGATTTGACATAGAAGTGAAATCATATATATTTGTCTTTCTCTGTCTGACCTGACCATTTCACTGAGCACAGTATCATCTAAGTCCATCCATGTCTTTGCACATAAAAGGTGTTCAATAAACATGTATTGAACAAAGGAGTGATTGCTAAATGAAAAAGAAGTATCATTTTAATTGGTATTCCTTTGATTCTCAGTGAGGGGAATCATTTCATGTTAATCGGCAACTTGTGTAACTTCTCTTATGTTCATTAACCATCTTGTGTGGGGTTTGGGATCGAGTTCAGTTTGGCTATGTAAGTTTGGAGTACTAGTGAGCAGCCAAATAGACTGAAACTATTTGTTGCCTGAGACTGTGGGTTTGTAAATCACTCCAGGGCCCAGCTACAATATTTTAAATGCACTGATGAGATGACAAGAAAGTGAATAACTATCAGGGGTCAAAAATGAAGCAAAAGTCAAATTCCAGAATAAGCAGTCAGTCACTGATTTCTGCACAGAGCTTCAGGCATGTGGGGGTACAGCTATTCCCCTTAAGGTGCCTCTCAGTCCTGTCAACACTTTTTAAAATTAATATTTTTGTGTATCTGTTTGTTTCTCAGGCTTACGGTGAGGGCTCTGGTGCTGACTGTAGGCGTCATGTCCAAAAATTAAACCTGCTGCAGGGCCAGCTCTCGGAGGTGTCACCCAGGTAGGTGGTTGAGGGCCTGGCTGTCTTGCCCTGTTTTCGGGGAGTGGCTCGTGGAGATCTGTGTGGAGAAATCCCTGAGATTTCAGTCTTCCGATGCATCAGTCAGACACCCCGCACAATCCTCCCGCTGAAAACAAGTCAGTTTGGAGACCAGGCACTTTCAGCATGGCATGGCCTAGCATGCTGGTGCGGGCGTTTTAAATCCAGCTGCCTTTTTTTAAATCCTCATCCACGGCTATGTTTATTGGTTTTAGAGAAAGAGGGAGGGAGAGAGAAACATTGATTGGTTACCTCACATACACACCCCTACCGGGATCAGACCTGCAACCTGGGTACGTGCCCAATCTACGAATCGAACCCACAACCTTTCGGTGTTTGGAATGACATTCTAACCATCTGAGCCACCTGGTAGGACCCAGAGATAATTTTTTTCCCCCAGTGATAATATTTTAAATGCACTGATGAGATGACCAGAAAGTAAAAAACTATCGGAGGTCAAAAAGGAACCAAAAGCCGCCGAAACCAGTTTGGCTCAGTGGATAGAGCATCGGTCTGTGGACTGAAAGGTCCTGGGTTCGATTCCAGTCAAGGGCATGTACATTGGTTGTGGGCACATCCCCGGAAGGGGGTGTGCAGGAGGCAGCAGTTAGATGTTTCTCTCTCATCGACGTTTCTAACTCTCTATCCCTCTTCCTTCCTCTCTGTGGAAAATCAATAAAATATATTTAAAAAAAAAAAAAAAAGGTGCCAAAAGCCGAATTCCAGAGAATAAGCCCCTGGCTGCAAGGCGAAGGGAGTCCGCGGCCCTGGAGCGCCCCGAGAGGCTGGGGTGTCCAGAAAACAGACAGAGCCTGCTGCTCGCTCTGTGGGAGGTCCGCAGGACACCACCACATAAAGCTGCGTCCCCCAAACCTACGCCCTCAGCATTCAGTAACTGGAAATGCACTCCGCTGCAGCAAAAGCCCGCCTGGGTTGGCCTTGGCACTGGCCCAAGAGGGCGTATTGCTCCGGGATTTTATAAGCACGGGAAGCTGCCACATGTCTTTTCAGCCTTTTCCATGTGTGAAAAGCCTCAAGCTGAGATTTTATTTTCAAACTGTCCCAGGAAGCAGAGGTAAATGCAGCTCCCCTCTGGAGCAACACATTTCAGTCCCCTCAGATAGCATTCCAAGGAGTATGTACTCACAGTCATTAAACACTCAAGGAAGCATGTCCTCTGAGAAAGAAAAAAAAAAAGCAAAAGACAGACTTCAGAATTTATAATGTAAGTTTACTGTATTTCATTAAATAAAAGGGAAGGTTGGTGATAGGAGCAAGAATCTTTAAGAATAATTGAGTTGTTTTGAAAAGAGAACCAAAAATAGTTTGTAGAAATGGAAAGTACAGTCATTGAAACTAAAATTGTAGTAGAAAAGTTAAATAGATTAAGTTAAATAGATTAAGACAGAAATGGAAGATAAAACCGAAGAAATTATTCAAGAAGATAAAAAGGTAAAATATATGAGTTGAGAGCCACAGAGGATACAGAGAAGAGTTATTGTAAGAGTAAAAAAATTGGGCAAAGGCAATATTTGCAGAGAGAAGAGCCATTTTCTAGAATCAAAGGTATTCATTAGATCCAGGAAACAGTAAATCCCAAACTGGAACAAGACATTGTGGATGTAGGAAATGCTAGTGGACCTATACAACAGCTACTAGAGCTAAGAACTTAATTTAGCAAAATTACAAGGACACAGCATCAACATACAAAATTTAATCTTATACAAATGCAGTAAACGATTGGAAAATTATTGTTAAGATCAAATATTATAATAGCATCAATAAATGAAATACATATAGACATAATAAATATAAAATCTGTTCAATAAAAACTATAAAACATTGCTAAGAGAAATAAAAGGATCTAAATTAACGAAAGATGTAATATGTTCATAGATTGGAAAATCCAATATCATTAAGAGGAAAGTTCATCCTAAATTGATCTTAGAGTAAACCTAATCTCAATCAAAACTCAAGCAGCCTTTGTTTTTTTGTAGAAATTGGCAAACTGATCTTAAAATTTATATATATCTGCACAGGACCTAGAATTACTGAAACAGATTTGATAAGAAGATTGTTGGAATACTTCTACAACCTGATTTCAAGATTTACTATAACAAGAATCAAGATATTGTTGAAGGGCTAGACACACAGATACCTCAGAAGGTGAATGAGTATACATTGTAGTATATTCATTACAGTGGAATACTGCTTGGCAACAACAACTTGGGCAAATCCCAAAACACTGAGAAGTGAAAGAAGCCAGACACAAAGACCACATACTGTGGGGTCAGCCATTTTCTGAGGAGGGGATTGCCTGCAAAGTCACAAGGGAACTTTATTGGATGATGAAAATCTTATTTATTTTTTTAATATATTTTTATTGATTTCAGAGAGGAAGGGAGAGAGAGAATAATGAGAGAGAACCATCGATTGGCCACCTGGACGCTCCACAATGGGAATCAAGCCTGCAACCTGGGCATGTGCCCTTGACTGGAATCAAACCCAGGATCCTACAGTCCATAGGCTGACTCAATCCACTGAGCCAAACCTGGTAGGGCAGGTGATGAAAATTTTCTATGCCTTGTCAATTTTATCTTAATAAAGTTTTTTTTTTTCAATATCTTGATTGGGGTAATAGTTTCAAAGGTATACTTTCTCAAAACTTAGTAACTGTACACAGAAATGGGTGCATTTTAGTGTATATTAATTGTCCTATATAATAAAAGAGTAATATGCAAATTGACCATCACTCCAACACAAGATGGCTGCTCCCTTGTGGACACAAGATGGCTGCCACAAGATGGCCAGCAGAGGAGGGCAGTTGGAAGGGATCAGCCAAGCAGGGGAGGACAGTTGTGAGCAATCAGGCCAGCAGGGGAGGGCAGTTGGGTGGGACCAGGCCTGCAGGGGAGGGCAGTTGGGAGGGACCAGTCCTGCAAAGGAGGGCAGTTCGGGTGATCAAGCCTGCAGGGAAGGCCAGTTAGGGGTGATCAGGCTGGCAGAGTAGGGAAATTGGTGGGGACCCAGGCCTGCAGGGGAGAGCAGTTGGGGGGGACCAGGCCTGCAGGGGAGAGCAATTGGGGAGGACCAGGCCTGCAGGGGAGGGCACTTAGGGGTGTCCAGGCCTGCAGGGGAGAGCACTTAGGGGTATCCAGGCCTTCAGGGGAGGGCAGTTATGGGTGACCAGGCCAGCAGGGGAGGGAAGCTAGGGGCAATCAGGCTGGTAGGGGAGCAGTTAGGCATTAATCAGGCTGGCAGGGGAGTAGTTAGGGGGTGATCAGGCTGGCAGGCAGAAGCAGTTAGGGGCAATCAGGAAGGCAGGCAAGCAAGAAGTTGGGAGCCAGCAGTCCTGGATTGCTAGATGTCCCAGATTGGAGAGGGTGCAGGCTGGGCTGAGGGACACACACCCTGTGCATGAATTTGGTGTACCGGACCTCTATACATTAATTAGGTAATTTTAAAAGTTAAGGAAAAATGTGTCCTTAGACACAACATAATAAAATTGGAGAACACAGAAGACAAAAGGAAGTGCTGGAAAGCAGCTGAAGAGAAACAAGATCACTTATAAAGGAGCACTAGGCACCCAAGTTCTCAGTGGTAACACTGGAAGCAAGAAGACAGGCCAGCCAAAACCGGTTTGGCTCTGGATAGAGCGTCAGCCTGCAGACTGAAGGGTCCCGGGTTCGATTCCAGTCAAGGGCACGTACCTTGGTTGCGGGCACATACCCAGTAGGGGGTGTGCAAGAGGCAGCTGATTGATGACTCTCTCTCATCAATGTTTCTAACTATCTCTTCCTCTCTGTAAAAAATCAATAAAAAATATATTTTCAAAGAAGACAGGTCAGAATCCCTGGACTGTTGAGCACAGTCCTTTAGTTGATGAAGTTGTGTTCTGGAATCATAGGAAGGTGAGCAGTTTTGGTTGACAGCTGGCAGGAACCGCTCAAGGGAAGGCTGGCGTAGCGACCATGTGCACAACAGGAGTTCCATGCCTCATCTCATTTCATAATCACCCTGAGGGTCATCGGCTTTTTACAGATGAACAATCTGAAGTAGAGGTGCCCTCACTTGGTAGAGTTTGTGGTTCTCGAAGTTCCATAGAGAGTTCCGATCCAGTCGTACAATAGCCTGTCTGACATGGATGGATGTGCCTCCTGCCCAGTCAAGGTTGCCACTGGACAGCAGCCCCACTCAAGGCTCCTCCCTCCTCTCTGTGAGAGGCCTGGTGTGCCTGGAGGTCTTCTGTGGCCCGTTGAGCTCAGATGCCTTCTCTGTGGAGTGGCTGAGATCACACGGTGGTGCACTCGCGTGCCCATGTGAGGAGCACGTCTCCATTGCCGGGGGAGGGACTCTGTGCCACAGGAGTTCCGAGGACATTGGTCTCTGTTTCCCAGGCCCTGGACGGGGCATGTGCATACATGCCTCATTTATCTTCACAGTCACCTGTGCAATGTTACCCCGTTTTGGATGAGCAAACAGTAATGAACCCAAAGTCACACCATGATAATGACAGCCAGTCATTGGCAAAGCCAGGATGCAAACTGGTCTCTGGGTTAAGTGTCGCCCCCTCTATGTCACTTTTCCTGCTGATGGCGGGCTCAGCCAGCCTACCTCCCAGGAAGAAGTGGTCCTTTTACTCGGGCCTTGTGAACTGCTAAGAGGTGACTGAGTCACCTCAGAATAACAGTAAGATACTACGGTCCCTCTCGAAGTCTGGGCCTCCTTGTCAGGTCCTTGCATCTTCCTGTCCTTCAGCTTCCTGTCATCTTACACAGGTATCTGCACTATCTTTCCCTAAGGTCTCTGCGAGAACCCATAAATGCTGACGAGGAAAACACGGAAAACACGGGTTCTGCGCAGGCTGAGCATGTGCGTCTGCAGGTAAGCCAGCAGCGCCTGGGGTTCCTTTTCTCTGTTCCTCAGACACTTGTTCTGTAAATGCCTGTTGATGCAACTGAATGGCAGGCACTTGGCTTAAAGCTATAGGGAACACAAAAATGAATAAACCTGCCCCCTTTGTAAGGGAGACCCCTCTCTGTATACAAATAACTACAACACTCTCTTCTCTGCTTGAAGAGCTCCTCTGAACTTAGCTTGAACTTCACTCCCTGTGCCTCTCCCCGCCCCACGTCCCTCGTGCTCGGGGCACACTGGGGAGAGAAAGGACAGGATGCTGTGGTGAAGAACCTGAGGTTCTGAGTTCCTGCTCTCTGGCCTGAGCTCTCAGTGGAGCTCACATCTGTTCTGTCCGGTGCCTGTAAAGTAGGTGCTCAAATTGGGGAGCTTGAGTGATGGATAGGGTGACGCCATGATATAGCCAAGGTGCCATGGTAGGTGGAGTGCTGTGTCCTGTCAAGGACAGGAGTGGGGGCAGCTGTCACACAGACAAACTCCCTGCCTACCTACGAACAGAACCCTGCCTCTGCTCACGGAATCGCCTGGCAACATGCTCTCCCCACAACATTCTGACAATTTTATCATAAACAGAGAAACCAGCCTTGAACACACCACTTCAGCACAGCAGTTCTTGCACTTTTGGGTCTCCATTTCCAGTTTTGTCCACTTGGCCTTAATTTTATATCGTTCATATCATAACATTGTTTGCATCCTGGAGTTTTCACTTGTCATTCTATGTTGCTATAATTTTAAGTGCTTTTCATTTTTAAAAAGTTACCTACAGGAGATAATGGATGTGCCAATATTTATTCCTTTATTGGGCATTTGGGTTGCTTCCAAGCTTTCTCTGGTATAAATGCAGCTCCTGGGCCAGGGAGCATGGAGCTCGCCAAGGTCTTGCTGCGTGGTGCCTTGCAGCTTCTGATGTGTGTGTTGCTGTGCACTGTCCCCAGTGGTGTCCCCACATGGGTACCTGTACTAGCTCACTTGGTGTGGATCACCTAGACTGCCCTCGTTCAGGGAAGAATTGGCTTCAGCCAAAGCCTGTTTGGCTCAATGGATAGAGCGTCGGCCTGTGGACTAAAAGGTCCCAGGTTCGATTCTGGTCAAGGGCATGTACCTTGGTTGCGGGCACATCCCCAGTAGGGGGTGTGCAAGAGGCAGCTGATCAATGATTCTCTCTCATCGATGTTTCTAACTCTCTATCCCTCTCTCTTCCTCTCTGTAAAGAATCAATAAAATATATTAAATAAAAATAAAAATAAAGAATTGGCTTCATGAGGGCGGATAGAAACCAAGATGGCAGCATAAGGTAAACACCTAAATGTAGCCTACCACAACAATTTAAAAACTGCTGCTGGAAAACAGAGCGGACGTCGTCCAGAACCACCAGAAAGCTGGCTGAGTGGAGGATCTACAACTGGGGAAAAAAAGGGAGGGACGCTGAGCCTCAGGAGCTGTGGAGGTGCGGAGATCTGCGCGCGTGGAAAGGGCGGGCGGCCGAATACACTGCTGGCTTGCTTGCGGTGTGAGGAGAGGGTGGGCAGGAAACTCTCAGCTAGCTTTCTTGTTCAGGAGGAAAACAAAACCTCCTGATTGCACTGAGGTCCAGCTCCGGTCAGGGGGAGTGTTGGACTCTGAGGTGCGTGTGGCCAGCAGCCATTGCCGCAGGACTCAGAGAACAGGACCCTCTTGGGGTGGGGGAAACCAAAGCTTGTCTGCACCACCCTGAGACTCCGCCCCATCCAAGCTGAACATAAGCACAGAAGCCCTCCTAGTGGGGACACTGCTGATCCTCATAGCCAATTGGCTTGGAGATCAACTCTCCCCAGTGATACCAACAACAAGCAAGGCTTAATTACAACAAGCTGCACATACAGCCCACAAAGGGCTGTACCAAGAAGGTCCACCACAGGTAACTGGGGAGGCTGAGCTACTGGGCCCTGCTAGGACACCTAATAAACAAAGCAACTCCATCATCTCAGGGAAGCAGCTAAAATGCAGAGACAAAGAGGCAGGCCTCAACTGAAGGAAATGGAGGAAAGCAAAAGACTGGATATAGAGTTCAAAACCACAGTTATAAGGTTCTTCAAGAATTTCCTAGAAAAGACTGATAAATTGAAAAGGGATCAACTAGAAATTAAGCATACACTGACTGAATAAAAAATATTATACAGATACCTAAAAGCAGACTAGAGAATTACAAGATCCAAGATTTTTTTTTTTTGCAAATTCAAAGATTTTGAATACCAAGAAGCAAAAAACACTCCTCCAGAAAAGCAAAAAGCAAATACAATACAAAAAGTTGAAGAGAGTCTAAGAAGCCTCTGGGACATCCTCAAGCATACAACATAAGAATTATGGGTGTCCCAGAAGAAAAGAGAGAGCAAGATACTGAAAACCTATTGGTAGAAATAGTGATAGAAAACTTTCCCCACCTGGTGAAAGAAATACACTTACAAGTCCAGGAAGCACACAGAACCCCAAACAAAAGGAATCTAAAGAGGACCACACCAAGACACATCATAATTAAAATTCCAAGAGCAAAAGACAAAGAGAGAATATTAAAAGCAGCAAGGGAAAAGCAGTTAGTTGCCTATAAGGGAGCACCCATAGGATTGTCAGCTGATTTCTCAACAGAAACTATGCAGGCCAGATGGGAGTGGCAAGAAATATTCAAAGTGATGAATAGCAAGAACCTACAACCAAGATTTCTCTACCCAGCAAAGCTATCATTCAGAATTGATGTCCAGATAAAGAGCTTCACAGATAAAAAGAAGCTGAAGGAGTTCATCACTGCCAAACCAGAATTATATGAAATGCTGAAAGGTATTCTTTTTAAAAAAAATATATATATTGATTGATTTTTTTTTTTTACAGAGAGGAAGGGAGAGGGATAGAGCTAGAAATATCGATGAGAGAGAAACAGCTGTCTCCTGCACACCCCTTATCAGGGATGTGCCCGCAACCAATGTGCATGCCCTTGACCAGAATCGAACCTGGGACCCTTCAGTCCGCAGACTGACATTCTATCCACTGAGCCAAAATGGTTTCGGCTGAAAAGTATTCTTTAAGAAGAGAAAGAAGAAGATAAAGATAAAAATTATGAACAACAAATACATAACTATCAACAAGTGAATCTAAAAACCAAGGGAATAAAAAATCTGATGAACAGTATTAACTGGTGAATATAAGAGAATCAGGGGCATAGAATGGGAGTGGACTGACAATTCTCGGGGGAAAAGAGTGGGGGGTGTGGGAAGAGACTGAACAAAAATCTTACGCCTATGGATGAGGACAGTGTGGGGGAGGGGGGTGAGGGCAGTGAGTGGGGGGGAACCTGGTGAAAGGGAGCTATAGAGGGAAAAGAGAGCAACAATTGTAATAATCTGAACGATAAAGATTTATTAAATTAAAAAGAAAGAATTGGCTTCATGAGCAGAGCTGGCAATGTAAGTATGGCCAGAGCAGCTGACAGGCCTGTGGCTTCGGCTGAGAGTGGGACAGACCTTCTGTGTGCAGGTTTCTTCCCCAGGCAGCGTGTGTTCTGAGTGGGGCCCCTCTAGACCCAGGTGCGTCTTACTGGGCTACTGGGCGGGTGCTACTGGGAGGTAGATTTCATGTCAAAATAAGAACTTTGTAACAATAAGAAGCAGGAACAGAGAAATGGCTGCCTGGGCCATTACTGTGCATGTTACTGGCTGTGGGGCGGAGCTCAGCAGGCCCCAAGGAAGCTCTGCCGGATGACAGGTTCCTACCTGCACGTGGCATCAGACTCATGGTGATAGGATGTGTTCTCCTTTTAAAGCATAATGTTGTGTGTTTAAATATTTTTATTGATTTTTGAGAAAGAGAGAGAGAGAGAGAGAGAGAGAGAGAGAGAGGGGAACATTGATGGGCTGCCTCCTGCACACTGCCTACTGGGGATAGAGCCCACAACCAGGATTCGAACAAGCAAACCTGGCAGTGCACAACACCCAACCAACTGAGCCACAGAGGCCAGGGCAGGACTGGATTATTTTCTTTTTTAAATATATTTATATTAAATCCAGAGAGGAAGGGAGAGAAAAACATCAATGACAAGTCATTGATGGGCTGCCTCCTACATGCCCCCTATTGGGGATCGAGCTGGCAACCGGCGCATGTGCCCTGATGGGAATCGAATCAACCTCCTGGTTCATAAGGTGACTTTCAACCACTGAACCACACTGGCCCAGCAGGACTGCATTCATTTTTGTTTTGATAATCCTCACCCGAGGGTATTTCTCCATTGATTTTTAGGGAGAGTGGAAAAGAGAGGGAATGACAGAGAGAAGCGTCGATGTGAGGAGAAACACATTGATTGGTTGCCTCCTGCACATGCCCTGACTATGGTCCAGGCCTGCGAGGAGCCATTACCAGGGAGGTACGTGCCCTTGACCGGAATCGAACCCAGGACCCTTCACTCCGCAGGCCGACGCTCTATCCAGGCAGAACTGGATTCTTGATAGCACTTCCCCTGCCAGGAGATGGAGCCAGAGCACTGTGTCCTCCATGCAGCCCCAATGGCCAGGTCTAGGGGGACTCTGGGGTCATGTTAGATACCCAGAAGGTCACTGATGGAGGCCATTTCCTCTTCTGGTCCCAGTGACTATTTTAATTGTCATGCTTTGTCTCTGTCTGAAGCACCTCCTCCCTCCGGCCTGTGCGCTTCCCTGCCATGCTCATCCTCAGTGTGACCTCCTGGTCAAGGACATTTTGATGCCTGAGAGGCAGTCGAGGTTGACCAGCAGGGCTTTTCTGAGGACCGTTCTTGGTTGTGTGGAGTCCCTTCAGCGAACTGTCCACGCCCTGCCCTGGGCCTCCCCTTCATGAACACAGGTGTGCTCTTGTGCACCGATGCACCCTCCCCCCAGGACCTGCTCTCATTCCTGATGCTGCAAACCTAGCACTCACGGCCCCAGAAAGCAGGTCATGAGAGCCATGGGGGCCCAGGCAGAGAAACTGCTGGGCGTCTGGCGTGGCCACCCCAGTATGGACCAAGGCTGGCGCAGAGCATCGGCTCAAAGCCTAGAGGCAGAGGTCAAACTGGTGCTGCCACTCACTGGCTGTGTGGCCCTGATCTCCAAATTATAGACTGCTGTTCGTGGCAGTTGCTCATGTGGCCGCCCCTGGGCTAAACATGTTAACGGAGTTGTTTATTGCTCACCACAAGCCTGTGGCTAGTGAAGGCTCTGTGAGTGACTGACTGCAAGTCGGGGCAGGGCGGGCAGTGAGCAGACCCGCCTCCTCAGTACTGCCTGTCGTGGTGGAACTCGCTTGGCATGCGTCTGGTCCCTGAGGGAAGGGAGGCCAGGCCCCAGCACCACCGTCTCCCCCAGAAGTGCGCTCTGAGCAGCACCCCCACAGCTTAGCCCCCTCAGCACGGTTCTGGTTCTGGGCCTTCCTGTCTGCCTAGCCAGGAGCAGGCTGGATGGAGTCCATCGCTTTGCACACGGCTCCCAGGTCTCTCCCCACTCACCCCTCCTCTCAGGCACCCCCCTTCCTGATCCTAAGGTGCCCATGAGACGAGAGCCTGATCACCTGGCTTCCTTTTGGGGAAGCCTGGTCACGGAATTTGGCAGAGGACTTGGAGTGCAGTCAAGGGCATTTACTCGCTGTGCCAATCCCCAGAATCAAAGGCTGTCCCTAGGCTGCAGCTAGAAGACAGCACAGAGCAGAACAGCCAGAAGCCGGAGACAAGAAGCGGCAGTGCACGCTCAGGGTCCTTCCTCTTCCTGCCCCTGATCCTGCCAGACCACTGGCCCTCGTTCTGAACGGAGGACGCAGCCTCTCCTGCTTTTGTCTCCGTTGCAGGACCACGCTGGCCCGGCAGGGCCGGCCGGAGAAGGAAGCAGTCGAGAGGACGGGGACGCCAGGCAGCTCCCTGGCCCTTGGAGGGAACCATTACGACCTGCCCAGCAGGTCAGGGCCACGTCTAAGTGGGAACAATTTCTTCTGCCGCTTGGAACCTCACATGTGGACACAGCACCCCCGACACCCCTGCAGAGGGACCCCAGGCCAGCTGGGGCAGCACAGGCTGAGCAGGGGTCCCCCGGAGCTCAAACTGCAGAAGACGGGGGCCTCAGCAGGACACCCAGTCTGCCCCAGCTTCCTTGGGCCACACACACTGCTACGCCTAGGCCCAGGAGGCCCTTGGGGGAGACCCCTGAGCAGTGGGGTACAGGCCCTCAGGCAGAGGGTGGGCCCTTGGTCAAAGGGGCACATGAGGCCCGAACGGTGCAATTCTGTGACCTCTTTACCACTGGTGAGGACTTTGATGACGCTCTGTGAGCTGAGACCAGTGTGCTGTGCAGATGTGTTAAGTACCTGAGCCCTCCTCCCCTAGACCTGTCACTCAAACAGGGTTCCCCGAGGGGCTTTTCATTAGGGCTGGGGAGGATTTATGGGAACTAAGAACCGACAATAAACATGACTTTCAAACAGATCATCTTTTATTGCGACATCTTGGATTAAAAGTGCTTACACCATTTAATTGCAGTTGGTTTACAGATATGCTCACAGAATGACTACAAAGGATCTTCTTACTTTAAAAGCAGGTGACAGATTTGGAAATGAGAGCTACAATGGTTGAGAGACAGGCAGTGCTCAGTGACCACCCTGGGTGCCTGCCCTCCCATTCTTGCTGCAGGACAACCTCCTCCTGTTCCAGCTGAACTCTGAGGAAATCAGCTACACATCAGTTACGATTAGTCACTTAAAAAAAGAAAAAGCAACCCTTAGGCAAGATGGATTCTGGGCTGTTGGTGATGTCCTGGCAGGCAGGGAGATGGGAGGAGACCCCAGGCCCACCCTGGTGCATCCCACTTCCTCTCTCCCCTTAGTCACAAGGCTGGGAACTCCCTCCTGTCCTTGCCCTACTGCCCTAAATGGCTTCATGCATCCCACCCCGGTTCTGAAAGAAAAATGCAGAGTAACTGGCCCTTAGAGGCATGGGGTTCTAGCAAGCTCTACACACTGAGACCAGAAAGGGGTCAGGTGACGGAGAACAGCTGTCACAAGGGCGGCGGGTGCTTTGAATACTGGATGGTATCCAGGGCAGCCCCAATGTCGTAATTTTTGGTCTGTAGGAGCCTGGTGAGCCAGCCGCCTTCATCAGAGAACCCCATGGACAGCATCTGGGAGAGGGACTCAATGAGCCGGGGGTCAGCTTCTGCCGGAGAGAAGAGTAAAAGCCATGAGGGGGAGTCACTGGGCCCAAGTGTGACCCGCAGGCAACAGCTCATCCATCCAGCAAGTGTCAGTGCCTGCAGGGCCTGGCCCTCCTTCGGGCGCTCTGGCCCTCAGGCACACTCCAAGCCAGGGATGGGCAAGCTTTCCAGCTGCTTTGCAGGCTGCTGGTCTGTCAACCACACCATTCTGCCCTTACAGCATAAAGGCAGCCAGACAGTATCTAAACAAATGAGTGCTGTGTTGTGTTCAAATAAATTTGTATTTACGGACACTGAAATGAGAATTTCATCTGATTTTCATAGGTCTTGACTTTTTAACGAGGGAGGGAAATAGGCTAAAAGTGAGGCCTCATTTTTTTAAAATTGAGTTTGAGAGAGGAAAGGAGAGGAAGAGAGAAACATGGATTAGCTGCCTCCTGCACCCCTCCCACCTGGGATTGGGGTGTCCGGGCCAGAAGTGAACTGGCAACTCTGCTGCATGGGATGACACCCAGCCAACCGAGCCACACTGATCAGGGCCAGGCCTTTTTATTCTTTTAACTGATTTCAGAGAGGAAGGGAGGAGAGATAGAAACATCAATGATGAGAGAGAATCACTGACCGGCTGCCTCCTGCACGCTCCCTAAGGGGGATTGAGCCCACAATCTGGGCATGTGCCCCTTGACTGCATTTGGACCCAGGATCTCAGTCCACAGGCTGATGCTGTATCCATTGAGCAAAACCAGCCAGGCTTTGGCCATAGGCGCTAACTTCTTAGACAGCTATTATAAAGGTGAGAAAGGTGCCCTGGCCGGTGGCTCAGCTGATTGGAGCGTCATCCTGTACATCAAAAAGGCTGCAGCTGAAACCGGTTTGGCTCAGTGGATAGAGTGTCGGTCTGCAGACTGAAAGGTCACAAGTTCGATTCAGGTCAAGAGCATGTACGTGGGTTGTGGGCACATCCCTGGTATGGGTGTGCAGGAGGCAGCTGATCGATGTCTCTCTCCCATCGATGTTTCTAGCTTTCTATCCCTCTCCCTTCCTCTCTGTAAAAAATCAATAAAATATATATTTTTTAAAAGGCTGCAGGCTTGATCCCTGGTCAGGGCACATACATACCTAGATTGCAGGTTCGAGCCCCAGATTTTTAAAAAAATCATTCCTGGCTCATAGGCTGTAGTTTGTCTCCTCTGCTCTAGGCAGACAGACACCAGACAGGGCCCAAGGACCACAGCAGGCCCCAGGGTTTTCTCTCAAGTATTTTCTCAACACTGCCACGTGACAGCGATGAACCGAGCAGACAGGGGCTGCTCCTACTCAGCCCCTACTCAGCGTGAGCTCTCCGGCTACCGCGTCCCCACCTCCCCCTGCGGCCCCCTGCCTGCTCCTACAGGAGCTGGGCTGGGCCCTGTTGGGCCGGCACCTCCATGAGGAAGCTGAGGGCAGACTCGGAGTCCACTTAGTGGCACAGGGCAGTGCCAAAGCCAGGACCGCCGCTACGTCACAGCTGCCTTCATAACTGCAGGTTTGCTGTCATGTTTCAGAAGTTACCAAAAGTAGCTGCGCTTATAAGGGGCTCAGTATAGACACAAGTGGACAACATCAATTCCTGATTTCCTCTCATGTCAGCAGACAGCCCCACAGTAGAGAACAGAACGACTTTCTGTATTGCTAGACCGGTGGTAGGATCTCTGAATGAGAAAGGAAAATACAGCACTGCTGCAGTCACTTGCCTGGCGGCAGATGTGGGTACACGGCGGCTTCCTTCAGCCCTGTGGGTCCCTCCTGGGAAGGGTCCAGAGAGCTTGGCCCTTCAGACTCGGGCATTTGTAGAGACTGGAGTTCGCCTGTCGACGGGTCCACTTCCTTTGAAGATAAATGAGTCCAGTCGTCGTCTCCTCCCGAGCAGTTGTCAGACTCCATCTGCTCCTGGAACAAAACCCCATGAGCACAGGCCCTCGCAGCCCCCCGGGCCGCAGCCCCAGCCCCTGGGGTGCGTGGGGAAGACAGGCTGGCAAGCAGCTAGAGGAGTATTTTTCTTTACCAAGTCCTAGAGGAGGGGTCACACAACCACTGAGGTGCCAGACTTAACTATGCGCTGGAACTGGGCCCTGGCTGTCAGTGCTGGGAGGGGCTATGGGAGGGAGGGGGGGGTGTCTGGGGGAGGCAGGAGGAGCTTGCCTCAGGCTGCACACCCGACTGCAGCGTGATCTTGTTCATTTGCTTCTCCAGAGCCTGTGCGGCTCCCTCCATGGTGTCGTCCGGTTTGCTGGAGTCAGAAGAGCAGCTTCCTGGCTGCGAGCTGCACCGCTCTGCGCTAGGGCTGCCTGGAGAGACGGGTGTCAGGCGGCTTCTCTTCCCTCCATGCTCCACGTCAATGTCCACCTCGATGCCTAGAAGCCAAGGAGGAAACAAGACCCTATCCTCAGAGGGCGAACTGCCGCTTACAAAGCGCTCACATCCAGCCCGGAATCAGGAAGGTCGGGAAGCTGGCATCCACTCTGGACCTGAGCCACGCCGCCACAGGACGGCTCAGATGGCAGCCGACCAGCAAGAGGGCAAGTGGATGGTTATCTCTGACCTCCACGATCCCAAGGGCTGAACTCCCCAAACCCTGGCCCAAACCTTCCTGGATTCTAGGAACTCACTGCACCTCTTCCTCCAGCACAGCAGGACATTAACTGACACCCGGGTCAGTTCTAGAGCCAGGAAGTCCAGAAAGAGACCCTGCTTTCCCCTCACCAGGCAGGACAGATCTGCACAGAGGGCCAGGACCCAGGACCCAGGAGAGCCAAAGACCACGTGTGGCCAGATGCCCTCTGGTGCTGAGGGCACAGGAGCTCCGTGTGTATGCAGGGCAGTGATGTGAAACTGCTGCAGGCAGCACTGGAATTCTGCTTGGGAGGGATACTCTGCAGGCTGTATGCGGCTGGTGTAGCACCGCTGTCATTCTTTCAGACACTGGGTACAGCCTGGGACAGACACTTCCTGCCACTGCCGGCACAAAGGAGCTCCCTCCTCGCGTGAGGGCATGGGTCTGTGGTCATCTTGAACCAGAAGTTACCTGTAACCATTCTCACTGCCAGGAGGCCCAGCCCTGAGCACCCACCCAGACTAGCAGACACGCAGGGGTGCTTTCAGAAGCCTCAGAGACCACACCTGTCACTAACCCAGAGACCTGCTCTGAACCTGGCGTCAGGCAGAGCCCCTTCCGAGGTCCTCTACCACTCCCAGCTCCAGGCACTGGCATCAGCCCTGCCCTCACGAAGCACCAGGAAAGCTTGGGGTTGCAAAAGAGAGGGAGAAAAAGAGAAAAGGCATCTAAACTGACTAACTCCAAGCTCATATGAGGAGGAAATGCGGCTGTTCTCCAAGGACAAGGCAGGCAGAGTCGGCAGGCAGCCCTGCAACTGAGCCGGTCAGCCTCCCCCTGGGATCATTCCAGCAAGCCCTGGCTGACCCTCCTGCACTTGGGCAAGCTCAAGAATCTGCCGGGAATCCAACCTTGAGCGGCCTGTGGTATGGCGCTTGGCAAAGGTTGAGTGGAGGCCACCAAGCCTTACTAGCCACGTGGGTGTTCCCATTCCTCAGCAGTGTCTCCGCTGAAAGCTGCAGCCACTCCCACGCTGAGCTGCCAACCCAAGGACGCCAGGCCCACACTTACCTAGGGGGCTGAGGGCGGCTGCCACGCTCTCCCCCACGTTCTTGAGGAAATTCACACTGGGATCCTCTGATGGACCAGAAGCTTTGGTTTTTAAAATATAAAAACAGTATGTTTAATTCAAAGTGCATTTCTCAATGACCTTGTACCTATTGCAGTGCCATCACCTTCCTCCTGCACACTCCCCTTCCTGGGGCCTTTCCTGGCAGCCTGCAACCCCGTTCCCTCCCCCAGGCCACCTCCTGGGCCCCTTCACCCCCCTCTATCTGACCTTGATGATCGGAACCCCAAGAGGGGCTCAACACGCACATTATAAAAATACCAATCGCATCCTGGATATGTTATTTTCTCTAAATCAAATATCTCCATCCTTGTCCCAAAGGATGAGGTGAATCAAAGGACACAGTAATAAAACTAGAATCCAAAAATCTAGAATGCAAGCTATGTGTAGTTTCTAACTTTGTGACTGTGTTTATAAACACTTGACCTAATTTGGCTCTGACTTTCCTGACGTTACCAGATGCAGGTGTGGAAGGTGCTGAGCGGCTGGGCCCAGGCTACGTCTAAGGCAGGTGAACGAGTGGCCGTGGGCACTTGGGCACCTGCTTTCCCATTTGTAAAGCGAAGAAAGTGCTCCGCCCTCTACAGGCTTTGGTGCGGGTAAAATGACCTCAGTGCCTGTGAAGTGCCCAGCTCCGCGCGGGCACAGCAGGAGTTGGCGTCATGGGGAAGGCCCTCCAGCCTGCGGCCCTGCCACCCACCCTGCAGAAGCCGCAAATCAAGGCTCACCAGAGTCTGCGGTGGGGCTGGCCTGGGGGTCCCCCGCCCGAGGGGGACGTGGGCTCCAGTTCCCAGGCAGGCCCATCTCCCAGGCAGGCCACCCAAAGTGGCCGTGCTTCAGCTTCCGGAGCCAGCGGCTGTGAGAGAAGCCCTGTGGAAAGGAAATGGCGAGTGGCGCTGGTCAGGAGGCTCCCGCCACCGTGCGCCCACCCCGGCCCCCGCGGGAGGCCGCTCACCTCGGAGAGATGCCCGAAGGGGCTGGGGAAGGCGAGCTTGCTGTGCTCGCGGTGCACGCCCTTCCCCTCGCAGCCGGCACACAGGTCGTAGTCAGGGCAGACGCTGCACTTGTACCGGGTGCCCACCACGGGGCCATTGCAGCCGTCGCAGACCACATTGGGGTGCACCATGTTGCGGGGTGCCTCCTGAGCACACGGGGGGCGGTGGTCCCGCCGGCACTCCTTCCTCTCTGCATGGAGGGCAGAGAGCCATGAGGTGGGTCCCACAAAGTCTCCCCTCGTCACTCCCGGGGGCGGTCACCACTGTCAGCAGGCCCGTCCCGCTCTCCAGACAGAGTCCATGTGGAACTCAGATGCTCAGGCATTAAAAGTGACGCAGAACCTGCCGGGAGGGTCCCAGTGCCTGCGCTTTACCTGGGCTCGTGTGGCCCTGAGGGAGAAGCAGCAGAAGGCTGTGTCTGTACAGCTTTGGTCCTGCCCTTCGCTAAAATAAACCCACAGCCCCCAAAAAGCTGCTCCAGGCCATGGTCTGGGCATAATCAACAGTGAACCCAGAGATCTTCTGCCCGACCCGCTGTTGGACACCGACTCCTCTCTCTCAGGGAAGCACAGATGGCGGCGCCCTCCCCGCAGCCCCGCACCTTTAATGTAAATCCGGAAGAGGTCATCCTTCACGTACGCCAGGGCCATCGTCAGCTCCTCATCGCTGGAAAAGGCAACCAGGTCCCCGTCCTCATCTAGATGGTGGAGAGAGCACATGAGTGCCCGCCCTCCCTGCACACACCGGGCGGCGCCGGGGCGCTTCGGCTCTGCCTGAGCCACCTGAGGCCGGGGCAGCGCTGCGGCCAGACTGCCCCTGGCGCTGGCGCTGCGGGAATGTGCGGCTCCAGCCGGGGCCTGGCGCATGAGGAGGCAGAGTTCCCGTGTGCGCCGGCAGCAGCCGTAATGGCTACTGCCGTGCCTCCAGGCCAGTGCCCCTTCACTAGGGGCTGCCTCGGTCCACCTCTGACCAGCCCCAGACCCCTCTCCCGCCTGGGACCTGTTCCTGGGAAGCCAGCCCCTCCAAGGCCTGGGCCTCC
The DNA here is from genome assembly GCF_964339955.1 of Pipistrellus hanaki. NCBI lineage: Eukaryota > Metazoa > Chordata > Mammalia > Chiroptera > Vespertilionidae > Pipistrellus > Pipistrellus hanaki. Next base: position 91,585,337 of record NC_140507.1, on the reverse strand, counting down.
TGTGGGTTAGGAGAGGAAATCAGCTGACTACATCTGCTTGCTTCCTTCCCCAGTGAAGCTAAAACTATGGATTTGTTTGCCGTCTCCTTTTCAGATGTTGGCTCAAAATGGTGTTAAAGGTCACACTACACCACACCTCTGCAGGCTGGGCCAGCTTTTGGGCCACCAAACTAGGGGCAGTTCCAAAAGGTGAAAACAACCCAAAACATCCATCAACTGGTGAACAAATAAACAAGTGTAGGTCCATACAACTGAGTAGTATTTAGCCACACACACCAAAAAAAAATAGAGCTGACACATGCTACAATACAGGTGTACCTGGGAAACATTATGCTAAGTTTTTAGAAAGCAGTTGTAAAGTCTACATATATATGTATATTTATCTGAAATATCCAGAATAGGGAAATCCATAGGAAAAAAAATAAAAAAGCGCATCAGTGGTTGCCTAGGGCTAGGAGGATGGGAGGTTTGCTAAAGGAGGAGGTCCTTTATAAGTAGTGGAAAGATTCTAAAATTGTGATCATGGTTGGTAAAAATTGTACGTGTTAGCCCCACCAGCATAGTGGTTGAGCGAGGACCTATGAAACCAGGAGATCATGGTTCCATTCCTGGTCAGGGCACATGCCTGGGTTGTGGGCTCCATCCCCGGTGTGGGCTGGCAGGAGACAGCCAGTCAATGATTCTCTCTCCCTCTCTGAAATCAATAAAAACATGTATTTTTTTAATTGTACACTTTAAATGAGCGAACTGTATGTATGGCATGTAAATTGTAGCTCAATAAAGTTCCTACAAAAACAAAACCAACTGGGGACGGGCCTGGCACTGGGGCAGCAAGGTCCCAGCGCCGCCCGCCCTCCAGCCCCGCCCCGCCCCGCCCCGCCACCAGTCCACACGCAGGGCAGTTCCGGACTCCGTCCCCCCCACACCGCCGTGGTTTTCAGCTTCCTTTCCCCCCAGGGGCGGGATTACCTCTGCACTCGGCGTCTGCCCGACCCCCCCTCCCGGCCCCCTCCCGCCGCCCCGCCGGCACTTGTTTACGTGCGTCACCCGCTCCCCGCCGCCCGGCGCCCCCGCCGGTCCCTCCCGGCAAAGGAGAACCCGCCGGCGCCGGCAGGCCGGGCTGGGCAGCGGCAAGATGTCAGCGTCCCCTGAGGGCCGCCTGACCGCCCGGGGCCGCCTGACCGCCCGGGGCCGCGCCGCCGCGGCACCGCCGAGATCTGCCGCATCATGGCGGGGGGAGGGGAGGCGCGGACGCCCGGGCCTCCGGCGCCGGACCCCACGGAGCCGCGCGGCCCCCGCTCTGGTCACTCGGCGGCCCCCGAGGTGGCACCGGGCACGCGGCCTGGGCCGCCAGGGAGCGCCCCCCGAGCCCCGGAGCCGCCGGCCGCCCTCACCGCGGTAGTGCGCCTGGAAGCCGCCGGGCCGCAGCGCGGGGAACAGGGCGGCGACGCGGCCCAGCAGCCGCTCGCAGGGCCCGCGGGCCGCCGCCTCGGCCTCCGCCTCGGGTCCCGGGCTGAAGCAGAAACTGAAGCGACGGATCTCGCGGGTCGCGTCCTCCTTCCCCAGAAGGTACGCCTTCACGGTGAGCGACGCCATCGCGGCCTGTGAGGAGCGGGAGCGGCTGGTGGCGGCGGCGGGAGCGGGCGGCTCTTGTACCGGACGCCTGGCCCGGGCCCGCCCCCTGGGCGGAGCCTCCGTCCGGGCCCCGCCCCCGCGCTGGGGCCGCGGCGCGCGGGCCGCCCTGCCGGGGCCCCGTGCGAGGTGCCCCTGCGGCCGCCCCCCGCCCTCTCCCGGGGTCCCCGGGCTCCCTCTCGTCCGCCCCCGCACGGCCCCCCGTGCACCGTGACCCCGAGGCTGCCCGCACCCCCACACCCGCCGCCCCGCACCCCCACACCCAGCCCTGGCCCGGGCCTCCGCGGGGGGGAGGAGGGGGCACAGCCCGCACGGTTCCGCCCCAGACACCCCTCCGGCCTGGCCGTGACTCAGCAGAGCGGAACCGGCGCGGGGACGCCCCGCACGGGAGGGAGGAGGCGCCCGCCGGGCAGCACCGCCCGGAACTCACTGGCTCCTGAGGGGCTGCGGCTCCCCTGCCACTCTCACTCCCTCCCCAGCGGCAACCCCCCCTCCCCCCCCCCCGTGTGTCCACGCCGGCGCCTCCTAAGTTGAGGGGCACACGCCCACCTCAGCACCAAGCCCCAGGGGGCGCCCAGTGCACTGAGGTGGGGCCGGAGGTGCTGAGGGCACAGAGCCCCCCGCAGCTGGGGCGCTCAGCTCCCCTCGCCCGCGGGGGTTCCGTCAGCAGGCAGTGCCCAGGCCTGCGGGGCCCAGGCCTGCGGGCTCAGCCCAGGGGTAGGACCAACAGCCCTACAACGAGGAACCAGGAGACATGCTTTATGTGACCAAAGTTGTTAGGGGCAGAAATAGAATATTGAGGACCAGCTAAGAAATGAAATAAGAATATTCCTTCTTCCAAATCCAGTTTGGCTCAGTGGACAGAGGGTCGTCTTGGGGACTGAAGGGTCCCGGGTTTGATTCCGGTCAAGGGCATGTACCTTGGTTGCGGGCACATCGCCAGTGGGGGGTGTGCAGGAGGCAGCTGATCGATGTTTCTCTCTCATCGATATATCTAACTCTCTATCCCTCTCCCTTCCTCTCTGTAAAAAAAATCAATAAAATATATATATAAAAAAAGAATATTCCCCCTCCCTACTGTTCTGATTAAAGACAGCACATTCTAACCTGGCTGGGAGTTGTATGTGCCCGGGACAGCCTTGCCCGGAGTCAGTCTTGGAGTGTGGCCCATGCCCATTCAAGAACAGCTTATATTTAATATTACAAAAAGATGAACAATTAACAGCCCCGTGGCCCAAACGAGGGAGTCCTGCCCCTGCCCCCCACCCCAGCCCACCTTTGCCTACCGCCCCATGCCTGCTTCCTGCTTCCCCACGTAATCTTTGTCCTTTGACCCAGTATGAACAGCTGGCTTATCGTGGGGTGCAGAGCAGATTTTTGTGGGTGTTCGCTGCTCTCCCATGCTGCCAGCAGGACTGGAATAAACGCTCAGCTGTGATTCAACTCTGTCTCCGCTGAATGGCTCAGCAGTGACAGGGAGCCGGACCCCTAGGTTGTCCGGTTGCAAAGTGACCTGTTCACAGGCCTGAGGAAGGGGCGTGGAAGGAGGGGTGGGGAGAGTATGTCACTGAATCCTCCCAGGTGGGGCCTGTGCGGAGAAGCTGGGACCTGTTGAGCCAAAGCCATGTACTTTCAAAGTCCTGGAGGGGTCTGTGGAGCAGGTAACCTCGGGGATGGGAAGCCAGACGCCCGCAGACACCGGCTCCCACAGGTCAGTTGTGGCTGGTCCTTTCCAGATTGTTCCAGAGCAGGCAAGGCTGGGCATCCCGGTACAAACTAGCCCTGCAGCGAGGACAGTGCCCTCTCAGGCCGCCAGCATTCCCCGTGGGAGCCTGGGACAGTGACCCTCCGCGCCGGGCAGACAGGCCCAGGGACCTGGGAGGGGCAGTGTGGGCAGAGGCCGAAGGGCCTACAGGCGCCCAGGAGTGACTCAGCAGCCTTGCAACCCCTGCAGGCTGGGCCAAGAGCCCCGCTTCCAGCTCCCAGGGCTCCAGTGTCCCTGGCTGAGGGGTGGAGGGCACACAAGGAGAGCCCCGTGGTCTGGGGGACCGGGGTTCAGGGAAGGCCCAAGGCCGGCCCTGTCCAAAAATATGACTGCCGGGAGCTGGCGGCTGCCAGCAGGACCGCCTGGCTTTGGCAGCCTGGGAGGTGGGTTTGCAGGAAGGGACGGAGAACCCAGGGAGAAACCGGATGGCAGGAAACTGGCCCCTGAGTAGCAGACCTGGAGACCCTCGCCCCTGGGATCCCCAGCTGTGGCCTTCCCAGCATGCCCTGCGAGCCCAGGCTCCCCCCCCCCCACCCTCACCCCCCCACGGACAGGAGTAAACAAGGCGGCGGCGGGGAAACCCCCTGGCAGGGCCCTCTAGGGAGCCTCCCCGGTCAGGTGGCCAGGCCGGCGATGAGTCAGCATCCCATGACCGGCTGTCATGGCAGGGGGATCCCGGCCCTGCTGCCACCTTTCTGATGGCATCTTACCCGCCAGCCAGGGGAGGGTGAGGAGCAGCAGTGCCGTGTCCTCACAAACAGCCCCTGCTGACATCTGTCCTCACCCACCCGGCGGGGGCCCCTCAGCCTCCGCGGTGCCCACTGCCCCTCCTCACCCTGCGTTCGGGGGCGTTCGGGGGCATGAAGCTTGGTGCCTGAGGCAGACAGCTATCCCCCACCGTCTTTGAATGGGTGGGAGTGGGGCTGGAGCGCCCCTCGCAGGTGGGCCCCCGGGGTGCCGGTGGTCTGCCGCCGTTGGAGTCGGCCTGGGGGCGGGGGTGTCAGGAGGAGACTGCAGCCGGTGCGGGGGTGAGAGTGGGCCTGGCAGAGACGGAGGAGGCTTCCAGGGGAGCTGGGGCGGGAGGCCGTCGGGTTTGGCTTATCGCTGTCTGGTGCGTGGTAGCCACCTCCTCAGCTCCTACTTCCTTTCCTGTAAAAACAACCCCATCCCTGGATAACGGTTTTCTGGAAATCCCTGGAGCCAGCCTCGAGGGGGTGCCAGGCCAGCCAGAGACACGGCCACTCCCTGAAATCAATAAAAATAAAAGGGTTCGCGTCCTGGGAGATGGAATAAAGCCGGACCCTGAGCTGGCCGCGGGCACTAGAGGGGGCGCCTCCGCCCCTGCGGGCACCGGGGGCAGGTGCCGGGCTCCCGCCTAGGGGGCGGGCCGAGGCCGGGGCGGGTCCACAGGGTCCCAGGAGCACGGAGCGGGGCGCCCTCCCGCTGGGCCCAGCGCCGCTCCGGGCCGGGGGGGGGGGGGGGGGGAGGGGGCGCGGGCTCAGGCCACCGGGAAGGGGGCCCCACCCCGCCGGAGCGGCACCCTCCAGGCCCTTCTCCCCGGGGCGCCCTCCGGCTCCCGCGGGGCGGGGTGGGCGGGCCTGGTTCCCACAGCGATAGGGGGGGTTTGCGGTGGGAGTGGCTTGGTCCCCCAAGGCTGTTCATCAAGTGGGACCCCGAGTGGGCTCTGAGGAGTCACGACTAGGATCCGGGGTCCCGACCCCTACACGCCGCTCCCCCTCAGCAGAGGCCCCGCCTAATTCGGGGGTTCTGGGGGCGCTGGAGGCCGCCTAAGCCTGGCAGATTGGACAGGCGCTCAAGGAGCAGAGGGAGCAGAGAAGTCAGAGTTTGGGGGTCACATGGAGAGGGGGCCACAGGGGTCGGGCTCCGGGCTCTGTCCGCCTCCACACCAAGGGCACCGATTGCTCCCAAATCCCTGCGGACGGCCATTGCCTGGAGCCTGGCGTCCCCTTCTCCCGTTCGGCCTTCCACCCCGACCCGGCTCCCTCACACCCCTGCGGACCCGCGGGCACTGGGCACCCCTTTTGCTGCCTGACGCGGGGGGAGCTGGGGCGGCCCGTGTTCCGGGAGGGCCTTGGAGCCCATGCACATGTTGGACCTGGAGCTTTGCCCCTGACCTGTAATCCTGACTCTGGGGCAAGCGGCCACGCTGGGTGGTTGGCTTCCGGCCACCTGACCATGGGCAGGGGGTACAGCTCGGCCTGGCACAAGTGACCAGGTGGAGGGAGGGCGTGGGAGGCCCTGGCCCTGGTGGCTGAGTGCCCAGGAGGATGGTCTGGCAGGCCCTGAGCTGAGAAGAGAGGGGAGAGGGCTGGAGGGCCCACAGGGCCTGGGTCTCCTGGAGGCCAGGCCCACGCTGGCAGCATGGCCACCTCGGTAACCTTGTTAAAAGCATGTGAGATGGGAAGCTGGCAGCTGAGAAGGGTACACCATGAGAGGGCTGTGGGGACCCACTCCCCACCCTCAAGCCCTGCGGTTCCCCTAGACCCATGGTCAGCAAACAGTGGCTCGAAGCCACATGCGGCTCTTTGGCCCCTTGAGTGTGGCCTCTTCCACAAAATACCACGGCCTGGGTGACTCTATTTTGAAAAAAATGGCGTTAGAAGAAGTTTAAGTTTAAAAAATGTGGCTCTCAAAAGAAATTTCAATCGTTGTCCTGTTGGTATTTGGCTCTGTTGACTAATGAGTTTGCCGACCACTGCTTTAGACAAAAGTTCTGGAGGAAAGCCTTGCTCGCTCCTGCTCCCAGATTTGCTGTGCATCCCCATGCCCATTGCTGTTCTGGATGGGAGGTTCCTTTGGGATCCATTTCTCCCCTGCCGTGGGTGGTACACGGCCCAGGGTTGGCCAACCAGAGCATTGTAGCCGAGTCAGGAGGGCACATATAATGCAAACTGGTGGGTGAAATGCCCACAGGCCCCCGGAACAGGGGTCCACCTGTGAGCTGTGCCTACACTGAGCAGATCAAGGCCTGATCTCAGCATCTGAGCTTCCAGGTCCCCTCAGGCCTGATGCTGGGTCATGAGACACTTAAATCTTGATTTTGGTCTTGGTCAGCTGAATCCAAGAGTATGAACCACCATCTCCCCACCCTGGAGGCCAGCCCCGTGTTCCCATGGTAATTACGATCACCAAAATACAGGCCAGAAGCACGAGGGTCAGCTGTGACCATGCCCTCACCACAGCAGTTCCGGTTGATTGCACTTCCCAGTAGTGACAGCAGCGCTCCTCTTACCAGGAGCATTCCGAATATTCTCTCCGCACCAGCTCACCTCTCTGCTGAGGTGAGACCATGGATTAGTTCTGGCCAAGCACCTGAGGCAGAAGAGCCATGTATCCCTCAGGGCCAGAGCTGGTGTTTTTAGGGCTCTCTCCCTTTGCCAGGGAAGCCTTTGATGTTCGGGCGCTCATCCCACAGCTCAGGCCGGAACTACCCTGAGCAGAGCACCCAGCGGAGCCTTGATAGATACACACCTTTGAGAAATATACCTTTATTAAATCACAGAAATGTGGGGTTATTACAGAGCATAATCAAGCCTATTCTAACATTATCTCCCATTTTACCCCCCACCCACCCCTGGGAAATGGACTCGGAGAGGATTACCGTATTTTTCGGACCATAAGACGCACTTTTTTCCCCCCAGAAGTGGGGGGAAAAAGTCCCTGCGTCTTATGGTCCAAATATAGCCTACACATATACTGTAAAAAAAAAAGTTTTTTTACTTGCCCAGCTCTGTGTGGTCTCTGTGTGCTTGCCCGGCTCTAAAATGGTTCTAAATGCTGTTTACTTTACAGGGTTGATTACATGTGTTTATGACTGTGATGTTGGGTTTTAATGCACATAAAATATTTTAGGACACTATTTGTTTCAGAATCTTTTTTTCTTCATTTCCCTTCTCTAAAAACTGGTGCGTCTTATGGTCCGGTGCGTCTTATGGTCCGAAAAATACGGTAAGTCCTTCAGTGGTGGAGCCAGAATCATGAGCTCAGGCAGGCGGTCTTTCTAGTCCAGGCTCTTGACCTCAATGATATACAATCTCCTCAAGAGTGTCCTGAACCCATCTTTTCATCTTTAACCCCCACCCCCCATTCCAGACCATCTCTCTGTGGAGAGATGCCCATGTGGAGGCAGAAAACACTTGACTCTCTTGGGCTCAGTACTTGGGGCCTGTGAATGAAACTGACACAGGACAGATCAACAAGAAAACGGACTTTTATTCAAGCACTAGGCAGTTAGAATTTGGGGGCTTATATGGCAACCTAATAGGGGAAGCAGAGGACAGAGAAATGCCCCGGAATAATGGGGGAGGAAGACCTACATTCTCAGAGGGATAGAGGAATGTTACAAGACATGAGGAGAGTGAGGGGGGCGTGCACAGGGAGGCTTTGACCTTTGAAACTGACACTCTCAGAAGAATGACCAATTAGGAAAGCACAGGGCTCAGAAATTAAGGAAGGTCCAATGAGAAAGGGTCAGGAAGAGACAAAGAGCTGCCTTTATAAACATGGAGACCGAGTCCCAGAAGATTAGATTTCCCCCATTTTAGAGAAAGCAGGCTTTTCCCAAAGACCACTCCCTAGGAGAGTTTGCACATGCTTGCAGTAAACTTCCACATTTTTACTTAAAATTGCCAATTTTTAAATTTTGATTAGGGTGTTACATACATGCCCTTATCCCCCCCACCCCCCCTAAAATCGTGAATTTATTATTCAAACTCCGTAGAACAAGAACCCATCTCCACGTATCAATATGATCAATCTTTCCCTGGTTGCTCCCGGGGAGGGGATTTAGGACAACTGAGTTCTACTGGGAGGCTCTGCTTTTAGGAGGTAAGAGACTTCAGGAAAAAGCCTAGTCGCAAATGCCTTCAGCTCAGATAATTTTCATGCCACAGCTGTGCATTCTAGACCAGAGGTCCGAAAGATTGGCAACCGCTGTTCTAGACCCAGTCCCCTGCTTCCTCTCACTCTCTCTAGTCCCTTCTCTATGCTTGATCAATGAACCATTAAAAATGCAAATCTGACTGTTTCAGCCCCAGGGCAGCCCCCTTCCTCTCCCTGCTCTGGAGGGTCCCCATAGCTCCAAGGGTAAAAACCCAAATTCGTGGTCAGGTGTGCCAGGTCCTGGTGCTCTGCCTCACCCTGTCTGCCTCTGGTACCCGCTCTCACTGAGTATTACCCTGGCTGGCCGGGGGGTTCCTTCAACAGAGTCATTTCCATGTGCTGAACCACTTGGCCACCTTTTTGAGGCAACTCCTCCTCCCCCCTGGGTCAATTGGCTCACCCTCATTTTCTCAGGGAGGCCCTCTGTCCTTCAGACACAGTCATGCCCCCCAGGTTTAGCTTTCTGAACCTCACAGACCTTTGTTATGAATGAACATGAGAGGCATTCAAGGAAAGAAAGGCCAGCAAAGGGATGGGGTGAGCCTTAGGCAGGACTTCTAAATTCAGTGTCAGAGACACCTTAGCATCTAGAGAAGACGAAGGACCTCTGCTTAAAGCCACGTTTTCAGCCCAGCCAGGGTTGCTCAGTGGTTGAGTGTTGTCCTATGAACCAGGAGGTCAGAGCACACACCTGGGTTGTGGGCTCAATCTTCATTGTGGAGCATATGGGAGGCAGCCAATAAGTGATTCTTCTTCATTACTGGTGTTTTTATCTCTCTCCCTCTCCTTCCTCTCTGAATAAAAATATATTTTTAGGAGAAAACAAGATGGCAGCAAAGGTAAACACCTAAATTGCTGCCTCACACAACAATTTCAAAACTACAACTAAAAGACAAAACGGACACCATCCAGAACCACAAGAAAGCTGGCTGAGTGGAAATTCTACAACTAGAAGGAAAGAGGAAAGCACATTGAGACTTAGAGAGGCTGCAAAAAGCTGAATTACAGAGATATGTGCATGCGGAGAGGACAGGCAGCTGAGTGCATGGCTGGCTTTCTCAAGCGGGAGGGAGACAGAAGCTCCCGACTGTGCTGAACTCCAGTTCTGGGCGAGACTGGGAACCCAGACTCATTCGGGGAGAAACTGGACTGTCTGGAAGTGGGTGGAACTCGAGGGCAGCTTTCTCTCAGAGGTACTTACAGCAATTACTGAGGGACACTGAGACCCAGGGGCCTCTTAGGGCAGGGCTGATGGAAAATCAAGGCTGTCTGCTCTGCCCTGAGACTCCGCCCCATCCAAGCTGAGCACAGAGGCTTTTGCAAGTCTTGTCTCATAACGGTGTCTCCAGCATAGAAGTTCTCCCAGCATAGACACAGCTGATCCTCACAGCCAATTGGCCTGGAGGTCAATTCCTCCCAGTGATAACAACAATCAAGACTTAACTACAACAAGGCTGTACACACAATCCACTAAGGGGTGCACCAACGGTGTCCACCTCAGGTAACTGGGGAGGCCAAGCCACTGAGCCCTATAGGATACCTAGTACACAAAGCCACTGTATCAACTCAGGGAAGCAGCCAAAATGCGAGACAAAAAAACAGATCACAAATGAAAGAAATGGAGGAAAGTAAACAACTGGATATAGAGTTCAAAACCACAGTTATAAGGCTTTTTCAAGAATTTCCTAGAAAAGGCCGATAAATTTATTTTTATTTTTTATTTTTTTAAATCAATCTTTATTGTTCATATTATTACAAAGGTTCCTCTTTTCTTCCCCCCTCCACCAGGTTCCCACCCCACCCTCTGCCCCCTCCCCATCCCCCATTGTCCTCATCCATAGGTGCACAGTTTATGTTCAGTCTCTTCCTCCCTCCCTCTCCCCGATAGTAAATCCCTTTTCAGATAGTAAATCTGTTACTTAGCATTTTCTCATATCAATAATACCTCCACATGCCCAATGATACTTCACACAAAAGACATTTCCAAATAGGTCAACCAGCCTCATCCAGGCCCCACCCAAGGCACTCACAGATCAACACCCCAGCGCTATACTAACTCAACACATCCAGATCTAAGCCTTCATCACTTGATTCAGCAGACCCTCAAGTTCCCGCAAAAGTTTCCAGCCATGTCTGAGAGGCAGCCGTGGGCAGGTACAGGCGAGGAGCGAGCTGTTTCGGGCCTGGCTGCTCCGGGCCTGGCCTCTGTTGCTCTGGTTCGTTCCACAACCAGCTGCTCCGGGTCTGGTCACTGCCGCTCCCGACCTAGTTGCTCTGGACTTGGCTGTTGCTGCTACAGGCCTGGCCGCACCCGACCCGGCTGCTCTGGGACCAGTTGCTCCGGTCCCGGCCGCTTCGGGCCTGGCCGCTCCCAGCCTGACAGCCGCTGCTCCGGGCCTGGCTGCTCCCAGCCTGGCAGCCATTGCTCCTGGCCTGGCCGCACCAGACCCTGCTGCTCCGGGCCTGGCCGCTCCCAGCCTGGCAGCCGCTGCTCCGGGCCTGGCCGCACCAGACCCGGCTACTCCGGGCCTGGCCGCTCCCAGCCTGGCAGCCGCTGCTCCGGGCCTGGCCGCACCAGACCCGGCTGCTCCGGGCCTGGCCGCTCCCAGCCCGGCAGCCGCTGCTCCGGGCCTGGCCGCTCCCAGCCTGGCAGCCGCTGCTCCGGGCCTGGCCGCACCAGACCCGGCTGCTCCGGGCCTGGCCGCTCCCAGCCTGGCAGCCGCTGCTCTGGGCCTGGCCGCTCCCAGCCTGGCAGCCGCTGCTCCTGGCCTGGCCGCACCAGACCCGGCTGCTCCGGGCCTGGCCGCTCCCAGCCTGGCAGCTGCTGCTCCGGGCCTGGCCGCTCCCAGCCTGGCAGCCGCTGCTCCTGGCCTGGCCGCACCAGACCCGGCTGCTCCAGGCCTGGCCGCTCCCAGCCTGGCAGCTGCTGCTCTGGGCCTGGCCGCACCAGACCCGGCTGCTCCGGGCCTGGCCGCTCCCAGCCTGGCAGTCGCTGCTCCGGGCCTGGCCGCACCAGACCCGGCTGCTCCGGGCCTGGCCGCTCCCAGCCTGGCAGCTGTTGCTCCGGGCCTGGCCGCTCCCAGCCTGGCAGCCGCTGCTCCAGGCCTGGCCACACCAGACCCAGCTGCTCCGGGCCTGGCCGCTCCCAGCCTGGCCGCCGCTGCTCCAGGCCTGGCCGCACCCGACCCGGCTGCTCCGAGCCTGGCCGCTCCCAGCCTGGATGCTCCGTGCTTGGCTACTGCTGTTCTGGACCTGGCTGCTCCCAACCCGGCTGCTCTGGGCCGGGCTTCTCCGGGCCCAGTCACTCCGTGTCTGGGTGTTCCTGGACTGGCCACCCTGGGCTTGGCCGCCTCTGCCTCAGGCCTGGCTGCCACTGCCCCAGGTCTGGCTGCTCCAGTGCTGGCCGTTGATGCTCTTGTTCTGGCTGCTGCTGCTCTGGGGCCTGGCCACTGCTGCTCTGGGCCCAGCTGCCACTGCCTTGTGCCTGGCCACTCTAGGCCTGGTCGCCGCTGTTCCAACATTCTGTCCCTTTTTTCTCTTTTTTTTTTTCTTTTAAAAAAACAAAACAAAACGCATTTATGTTGCAGTGTTGGCTGGTGCGTTGAGTTCTGACTAGTCTTTGATTTTTCAAGATCTTCTTTGTATTCTTTCTTAAGTAATTTTACTATCATTTGCTCTCACTTGATTTCTTCACATTGAGAACTTCTTTGGTTTCTTCCTCCTTGTCCTGGGAGCTCAGCAGGTTGGCCTGTGGCACCCCTTTGTTCTCCGCGGGCTCCGGCGCTGCTCCAGCCTGTTGCCGGGGTCGGCGCCGCCCAGGAAGCAGCCCCCGTCCTTGGCTCCGTTGCCAGCGCTCAGAAGTCGAAGGCTCAGGGGCACCCCCCCCACTGGGGGCCCCGTCGCCCGGCTCCTTGCTGGCGCCCGGCTGGCCGGTGTCCGGCAGGGGCTCCTGCTCCTCGTGGCGTTCCTCCAGTCTGGGGCTTTCTTTCTCCCTCCCACTAGGGGAGTCCAGGATCAGAGTCAACAGACTGTCCTCTGCGCACAGTGTGCGCGACTCCGGGGGCTCGGCCTTTCGCCGCGCTCCCAGGACTCCACCTCACAGCTCCGTCTCCCCCTGCCCGAGCCTGGGTCCCCAGGGACTGGCCCAGACCTGGAGTTCGGGGCGGTCTGGACTGAGGCTCAGAGCTGCCGCCGGAGGCTTTGTTTCTTCCGGCTAGGGTAATCCAGCATCAGAGTCAACATTCAGTCCTCTGCGCGCCATGTGCGCGCGACTCCGGGGGCCCCGCATTTCGCCGTCCCCCGGGATTGTCTCCCCCTGCCGGAGCCTGGGTCCCCAGGGTCTGGCACATAACTTGGGGCTCAGCGCTGCCGGTTCGGGGGTTCAGCCCAGGCTGGGGGTTCTATTTCCTTCCTGCTAGGGAATGCCAGGCAGCACCCAGCCCTCTCCTCCTCTCCGGCTGCGACCTCTCCGCGCGCGCGTGCGTGCGAGCGCGCAGCATGTCTCCGTACCTTAGGCTTTTTTTCAGCTCCTCTGATTTTCCTTCTGGTTTTCTCCCTCCTTCCTATTGTAGAGTTTTCAGTCAGTCGACTACCTGTAGCTCTGGGCAATGTCCACTCTACATTTTAGTTGTATTCCCTTGAAATTGTTGTGAGCTGCTGCGGCTAGGTGTATACCCGAGCAGCCATCTTGGATCCTCCTCAAGGCCGATAAATTTAACAAGATCCTTGAGGATATGACCAACTAGAGCCGAAACCGGTTTAGCTCAGTGGATAGAGCGTCGGCCTGCGGACTCAAGGGTCCCGGGTTAGATTCCAGTCAAGGGCATGTACCTTGGTTGCGGGCACATCCCCAGTAGGGGGTGTGCAAGAGGCAGCTGATTGATGTTTCTCTCTCATTGATGTTTCTGACTTTCTATCCCTCTCCCTTCCTTTCTGTAATAAATCAATAAAATATATCTTAAAAAAAAGAAAAAGAAAAAGGACCAACTATAATAGAAATTAAACATACACTGACTGAAATAAAAAATATTATACAGAAACATAAGAGCAGACTAGAGGATTGCAAGAATCAAGTCAAAGATTTGAAATACAAATAAGCAAAAAAACACTCAACCGGAAAAAAATAAAGAAAAAATAAAGAAAAAAAAAATATTTGAAGATAGTGTAAGGAGCCTTGGGACAACCTCAAGCGTACCAACATCAGAATTATGGGGGTGCCAGAAGGAGAGACCAAAATACTTAAAACCTATTTGTAGAAATAATGACTGAAAACTTCCCCCACATGGTGAAAGAAATAGACTTACAAGTCCAGGAAGCACACAGAACCCTAAACAAAAGGAATCTAAAGAGGACCACACCAAGACACATCATAATTAAAATTCCAAGAGCAAAAGACAAAGAGAGAATCTTAAAAGCAGCAAGAGAAAAACAGTTAATTACCTACAAGGGAGCACCCATAGGATTGTCAGCTGATTTATCAACAGAAACTATGTAGGCCAGATAGGAGTGGCAAGAAATATTCAAAGTGATGAATAGCAAGAACCTACAACCAATATTACTCTACTCAGCAAAGCTATCATTCAGAATTGAAGAGCAGATAAAGAGCTTCACAGATAAGAAAAAGCTAAAAGTTCATCAATACCAAACCAATATTATATAAAATGCTGAAGGGTATTCTTTAAGAAGAGGAAGAAAAAAAAGGTAAAGATAAAAATTATGAACAATAAATACATATCTATCAACAAGTGAATCTAAAAATCAAGTGAATAAAAAAATCTGATGATCAGAATTGGTGAATATAATAGAATCAGGGGCATAGAAAGGGAGTGGACTGACAATTCTCGGGGGGCGGGGGGGGAGGGATGTGTGAGTAAAGGAAGAGACTGGACAAAAATCGTACACCTATGGATGAGGACAGTGTGGGGGCGGTAAGGGCAGAGGGTGGGGTGGGAACCAGGTGGAGGGGAGCTATGGGGGGAAAAAAGAGGAACAATTGTAATAATCTGAACAATAAAGATTTATTAAATTAAATATATATATATATATTTTAAAACCCCCACAAAATCATGTTTTGTTTTGTTTTTTTTCTTTTTTGTTTTTTTCAAAATCATGTTTTGAAATGCATACAATAAAATATACTGCATTATAAAAGGACTGCTAATATTGAAATGCAAATATTCTATATAAAAGCCTAACCTGCTAAGTGTCCCATCCATCCGTTCAACCAAAGTGTAATATGGTAATGAGATGCGTAGGGCACTCAACTGCTGGCTTTGACATGCACTGACTGATGATGTTTCTCTCTCATCGATGTTTCTGACTTTCTATCCCTCTCCCTTCCTTTCTGTAATAAATCAGGGAGCAGAAAGCTAACCAGTCGCTATGATGTACAACTGACCACCAGGGGCCACACACTCTGACTGGTAGCTTAGCTTGCTGCTGTGGTCCGGCAGATTGGGCCAGACACGCCCTGGAGCCCTCCCGTGGCCGGCCAACCTCCCGCATCCCTCCTGGCCCTGGTCGTGCACCAGTGGGGTCCCTTGGCCTGGCCTGGGCTCTCTCGCAATCCGAGACCCTTTGGGGGTCGTCAGAGAGCCAGTTTCGGACTCATCCCGCAGGTCAGGCCGAGGAACCCCACTGGTGCACAAATTCATGCACTGGGCCTCTAGTCAAAATATAAAAAGTTATGACATTATAAGATACAGAGGTAGGACTAATAAGGACCAGAACCAGCAGGTAGCAGTGGGCATGAGACTGCTATTTTGAGGTGTGCGCAGCACCTGCAGTGAGTATGAAAACCCTGGTGATTTTGTTAGGGGGCAAAATAGATACTGGGACTAGCTATGGTTATGGGAAATATCAATCACGCTCTGTTAACCATGATTGCTTTGTTCTGGTTAAAAAAAGGACATGCTAACCTGGCTGGGAGTTGTATCCCCCAGACCTGGAAGACAACCTTGGAACGTGGTCTATTCTCAATCAAGAACTGCCTATTATCATGGAAAGATTAACAACCTTATGGCCCAAACAATGGAGTCCCCATTGCCTCCTTCCCCATGCTTGTAATTTCTACTTCCCCACCTAGTCTTTGTCTTACCCTATATAAGCAGCTAGCTTGTGGGGGTGCTAGAGAGATTTTGCGGAAGACCTGCTGCTCTCCCATGCTGCTGACAGTATTGGAATAAACACTCGTATGTGACTCAACCCTGTCTCTGCTTAATTGGCTCAAGTAGTGACAGGCGGCTCAGGCCCATTGGTTGTCCGGTGTCAATTTCTGTGTGATAGCCACAAGTATTGTGAATTCTGCTGGACTTTGCTGCCTCCGTTCACAACTCAAGGAAATACCAAATTTCAGTTAAAGGTTAGTGATTTTTTTTTTTTTCTCATCAAAGTTGGATTTTTTTTTCTTTTTCTCATCTCAGCTCCTGGAGCTCCCAACCCTGGGTCCTTGGGCCAAGGTGAAGAACCGGTGAAGGGTGGGACCTCCCCAGGAGGCAGTGTGGCTGGAGGCAGACATGCGATCCCCACACAAAGGCCCTGGCGCTCTGCGGGGAGCAAGAACAAAGGAGGAAGGGCCACCGCGGGGTCTGGAGAGGAAACAGGACTCTCTGCGCCCCTCTGGCTCCCCTTCCCTCCTGGGTGGCAGGGTGACAGGCAGAGTTCACTGCCTAGAAGTGCCCGAGGGAAATGGGTGGCAGGAGGCCCTGAGGAGTTCACTGCAGAAGGGCACAGGGAGCTGAGGAAAACGGCCAGGAGCCAGACAGCACTGCGGTTTCCAAGGATAAAGCTGGGGGGCAGAGGCTCTGGGCCGGAGGGCCGGTGAATGCCTGCAGCGGGCCTTCCCTCACTGTGGCATCACTTGTGCAGGCCCTGGGGACAGAGCCTCTCGCCATGACACCCCCTCTCCAGCCCCCTTCCGGAGGGAGCACCCGGTTTCCTCCAGGATGCCCCTTCTCAGTTAGGGTGCAATCCTGGCAGGACAGTCAGGCCTGGTGCCCAGCCAAGCGGCGGGTGTGTGGCCCAGAGAACCCCTCCTGGGATTCTGATGGGGTAGGGGGGAAGCAGCCTGGCTGCGAGGGTCTGGAAAGACTGCCCTCACTCTCCCGGCCTGGACCCTATGGTGGCCCAGACCCAGCCATCAGTTTGAGGCCCCCTTCAGGCTCCGCACCCCAGCCCCTCCCCATTCCCCATCACTTCCCAGAGGCAATCAGCAGCCTCCTCCCCTCCCTGCCCTGGACATCCAGTTTGGACAGAGGCCCTGCATCTCCGGCTTCTTATTCCTCCCTCGGAGCCGCCCATCTCCGCTCCGCCCACAGGCAGAGGCAGGGGCGGGGACTCAGGGAGCTTCTCGAACTTTAGTAACTGACTGACCGGCCATCTCCTTAACTTTTACTGGCTTTGTTTCCTTAACCAACTCATTTTAAATGTCAACACATATTTAGGGGGGAAATGAAACCCTTGGTATCACAGCCGAGGTGAAAACCATGATCCCTTGCCACACACATAAGACACCTGTGAGAACGGGGACACACAGCCTCCGGAGGCTGCCAGCAGGCTGGCAGCGCGGGGCGGGCCCTTCCTCAGCCCGAACGGCCGGCCCGCAGGGAGTGCAGGCCGGGCTGAAGGAGGAAAACAATGCCCAGCACCTCCCAGCCCGCCCCAATGCCCGCCCCATGCCCCCCCATGCCCGCTCCCATGTCTCCCCTTGTCCGCCCCCATACCCCCCCATGCCCGCCTCCATGTCCGCCCCCATCTCCCCCATGCCCGCCCGCATGCCCCCCATACCCCCCCATGCCCCCCATGCCCCCCTACCCCCCATGTCCGCCCCCATCTCCCCCATGCCCGCCCCCATGCCCCCCATGCCCGCCCCCATGCTCCCCCATGTCTCCCCATACCCCCCCATGCCCGCCCCCATGCCCCCCATACCCCCCCATGCCCGCCCCCATACCCCCCCATGCCCGCCCCCATACCCCCCCATGCCCGCCCCCATGCCCCCCATACCCCCCCATGCCCCCCCATGCCCGCCCCCATACCCCCCCATGCCCGCCCCCATACCCCCCCATGCCCGCCCCCATGCCCCCCATACCCCCCCATGCCCCCCCATGCCCGCCCCCATGCCCCCCATGCCCGCCCCCATGCCCCCATACCCCCCCATACCCCCCATGCCCGCCCCATGCCCCCATGCCCGCCCCCATGCCCCCATGTCCGCCCCCATGCCCCCCCATACCCCCCCATGCCCCCCCATGCCCCCCATGCCCGCCCCCATGCCCCCATGCCCGCCCCCATGCCCCCATGCCCGCCCCCATGCCCCCCATGCCCGCCCCCATGTCCCCCCCATGTCTCCCCATGCCCGCCCCCATGCCCCCCATGTCCGCCCCCATGCCCCCATGTCCGCCCATGTCCCCCCCATGTCTCCCCATGCCCCCCACATGCCCCCCACATGCCCCCCCATGTCGCCCCCGTGCCCCCCATGTCTCCCCATGCCCGCCCCCATGCATCCTCGCAGCCGATGCCAGGAGCCAGGACTGTGAGGGGTGGTGCTCAGGCTCCCAATGCCGCCCAGAGCCGGGCTGCCTGACCCCTGTGGCCGGCCCTCCCCGGCCCCCAGAGCCGGGCTGCCTGACCCCTGTGGCCGCCCCTCCCCGGCCCCCCGCGGGCCGCCCGGACGGTACGGGACAAGGGGGCGCCCCCGAGTAAGGGGACAGGGCACTGGCCGTGGGGGGCCGAAGGCTGTGCCCGCCGCCAGCCCACCCGCGCCCGGTCACTGCCCAGCACCGCACACGCCACCTCCTTTCTCCCGGAAACACCCACGTCCCTGTTTACCAACAGGAGCGCCTCTGCCCAGCGCCTTCATCTGCGGCCCGAGGCCGGCGCTGGGGCCGCCGCGGGGGTGCGGCGGGACTGAGCCCCGGGCCGAGCGGCGCCGGCTCCAACCCCCGCCCGGCCCGGGCCTGGGCCCGAGCAGCGGACGGTCCGCTGACAGGAACCGCCGCTCGGCGGGCGGCGGGCCCGCCTCACCTGCGGGCCGGACTCCGCGCCCCGCCTCCGGAGCGGGCGGCGGCCGTGCTGCGGCCCCTTTAAGCCGGGCCGCCCCGCCCCGCGCTCCGATCCGCGCCCGGATCCAGGCCGGGCCGCGCTCCGCCGCCCAGTGCAGCCCGCCGCCGGCCCGCGGAGGAAGGCCCGGCGCCCGCGCCCGGAGGAGCCGTCCAGCCGCCCGCCCGGGCCCCGCCCCGCCCATCCCGGGGCCGGGGCCCCGCCGCCTCCGGCCCGCCGGCCCCGCTCCCGGGCCATGCGGCCTCGGCCCCGCCGGCGCCCGCCGCGCACCCGGGGAGATGAGGCTCCGCAATGGCCCCTTCCTGACGCTGCTGCTCCTCTGCCTGTGCGCCCTCCTCTCGCTGTCCTGGTACGCGGCCCTCGGCGGCCAGAAAGGTGAGCCCGCCGCGCCCGCACCTGGGCGCCGGCCCACGGGGGCGGGGGTCGCGGCCGGAAGCGGCGGGCCCTTCCCCTCGCGGCGCGGGGGCCCTCCCGCCCTCCCCCGCTCGCCGCTGCGGGAACAACAAACTCCCGGCGCCCGGAAGGCCGGGTGGCCGCGGCGAGCCCGCGGTGCCGCTCGCGGCGCGGACCCGCCTCGGGAGCGCAGTTGCGCCCATGGCACCTGGGCACCTGGGGGCTTCAGGGACCGGGTGCAAGGCCACGGCGCCGTGCCCCGTGGTGCCCCAGGAGCCCCGGGCACCTGCGCCGGAGGAAGCACTGTGCTCCTGAGACAGGTGTGAGGGACCGCGGACACCCAGACCGCGGCTGTCCCTCACCCCACCCTGCTTGCATGGTCACACCCCCTGCCCGGGCTGCTCCTGGGGTGCCCGCCGCCCGCCTCCAGGACCAGTGGCCCCAGCACTGCTCCGCGGTCCCGGGGCGGGGGCAGCCTTCCCGGGGCTGCCGGCCCAGCAGTGCCCGGAGGACCCCATGAGCAGCCAGCCCAGCCCGCACCCATGAACTCCCTTTGTGTGGTCTCACCCCTCCTGCAGTTCGGCCAAGCTGCTCACCCGCCCCCGAGGCCCTGTGGATCTGGCCGGCCCTTGGGAGTGGGAGGTGGGGGAGGCGGGCTCCAGACTGGCTGGTGTGGGTCCGGATGGCGGGAGCTGAGGAGGCCCTACAGCCCTCATCCGTCCAGCCTGCAGCCCCGGAGCCACCAGGAAAAGGCGGCTTCCTGCCTGCCTCCTGGCCTCCTGCCTCCTGGCCTGCCTGCAGAGGCTTCGCAGGATCAGGCTGAGGTCAACTGCTCCCTCCACTTCCGGCTTCCCTGCCCCCCCCCCCCCCACACACGGAATGGAGCTGGGGGAGGAGCTAGAGCCTTCCTGACCCTCGGCCCCAGCAGCCCTCCCACCTGCCCCTGCCTGCCTGCCCGCCCGCCCACTGCAGTCCTCCCTGCAGTCCTCCCGTGTGGGTGAGGCCAGGGGCCCTGAGGGGATACCCCTAGGACTTCAGAGCTCTCTCTGGGTCTCTACGGGGAAGGGGCTGTCACCTGGGGAAGAGCTTGGCGCACACTCGTCCGGCTGTGGTGGAGTGATGAGCTGACACCCTGTCCTGGCCAGGGTAGTTCCTGTCCGCCTCCTGCGCAGCCGCATGCCCTCAGCCTGATGTCAGGCTGTAGTGCAAGCCCACCAGTGTCCCGGCAGCAGTGTGGGGTTCCAGTGGCTCCATTTAGGGCTCACACTCCCTGAAGGGGCATCGGGGAGACTGGCACTCAAGGCCCCGGGGAGTGTGAGAGCACCTTCAGCCAAAGAATTGTGGGGCTCAGATGCAGGGACCATCAACCCTGGGGCACGGAAGCCAAGGAGCCTTGGGCATGGTGAGGTGTGACTGGGCCTTGCACTGTTTCTGGGCGCCCAGTAGGGCCAGATCTTTGGAGCCTCAAGAGAAGCCTGAACCTGAGCTCTTAGGTGACCCCTTTTCTCACTTACAGACAATGGTTTAAGCCTGTGGAGGAGCCAGGCTGAGGCCAGAGGGTCCCGGCTTCCACCTGAGCGAGTGAGGAGCTCAGGAAAGGGTGGCCGGGCACTGATACTTGGGGGAAGGCCAGCGGAGCCTGGTCTGTAGAAGGGAGGAGGCGGGCAGGTGGCCAGAGAGGAAGGCGGCAGCAGGAGATGGACCCTGCAAGCCCAGGGCCAGGAAGAATGTGCAGGCCTTGGCGAGATGGGCCCGGGCTGTGGGTTCACATCCAGCCTTGACCACATCAGTGACCAGCGCTGTTAGCGCTGTCACTGCAGCTCAGCCACGAGCTGTGAAAGCCTCTCCCAGGGAGGACAGCAGCCAGGCCAGCTTCCCGCACCTGTGCTTCAGCAATGGGAGTCCGTGTGTCCCGGAGCATGGGACAAGTGCTGGAGGGAATGCACACTGCCCCCCACACTGCCCCCCACTGTTACACACCTGCCCGGCCCTCTGAGCCTGCTTCCCTGAGCCTGGGCGAACTGTCTGTCTGCAGCCACGTGGGGACCACACGGAGACTGTGGTCATGGGCCTCAGGTGTGCTGTTCTCTGCCTTCCGGTGGGAAAACCTCCAATAGCATGGCCACAGCTGCAGTCCTTCCTGGGGCCGGCTGTACCAGGCCAGATCCCACCCCATCTCCCCGGGGTAAGGAGGTGTGGAGAGCAGGAGACACCAGGTCCCCTCAGCCCTCGCTCCCAGAACCAGGGCTCCCAGACCTTTGCCCTTCCCATCAATTGAGCTGCCTTCCCAGCCACTCGCCACCTCAGTCCAACCACCCAACCCTTGAAGGTTGTGGGGTGCGGGGCCTGGCAGCACTCTGGCTAAGGCTCAGCACCTGGACAGGCAGTCAGCAAGCTTGAGGTTCTGGCTTTGACAGGCGAGGACAGGTTGGGCCCACAAGCGAGAAGCTGGGGACCTTGCAGGCAGCAGGCAGTGCAGAAGCAGGGGCAGGTGCTGAGGGACCAGGGGGGCTGCTGAGGGACGGGGTCAGCGTTCAGGGGAATGAAACCAGGCCCTGGAACCCACAGCCCACTCCTTTTAGTAAATGGAGGATGGTCAGGCCCTGGGCAGAGGAAGGCCGGCCCCTGGGAAGGGCAGCGCGGTATGGAGCGGGCTGTGCCAGGCCTTGGTAGTCGGCGATTCAGGGCAACAGTGCCCACCACTGCCTACCCAGCCTGTCCGCCAGGGGAGGCTAAGGTTGGACAGAGCTCAGCCTACTTAAAGATTAGAGAGAGGGGGCAGGGGGTGGCAGAGGCAGCAGTCAGAGGGGTGAGGCCTCCCACATCCCCCTACTTCACAAAGGGCCCCCCTGCCCTGCAGGGCCTCGGCAGGAGGAAGGCCACCTGCTACGTCCAGGTGGCTGAACTGCTTCTGCTGGGCCAGGCAGCTCCTGTTCACGGGTTCAGATTTCCAGGGTAACCTGGCCCTGGAGCCCAGCGCGGACCTGGAGATCCCGTAACCTGACCAGCCTCTGCCCTCCCCACCGGAGCGGGCCAGCTGGGGATGGAGGCTCCAGAAGTAGTAGTGTCCTGAGGTGGCTGCAGTGTTTTAAGATACATTTTTATTGATTTCAGAGGAAGGGAGAGGGAGAAAGAGATGGAAACATCAGTGCTGAGAGAGAATCATTGATCAGCTGCCGCCTGCACGTCCCCTACTGGGGATCAAGCCCGAAACCTGGGCATGTGCCCTGACCAGAATGGAACCTGGGGCCCTTCAGTCCACAGGCCAACGCTCTATCCACTGAGTCACACCAGCCAGGGCATGAGGTGACAAATTTGCCGTGGCTGTGGCCTCTGGTGCACACAGCTGTGGGGAGTGACACCATCTGGGAGCTGTGACCCCTCCAGGGGTTGGAGGTAGAAGAGCTGCCTGGGGTGGGAGAGGATTCCTGGGCTTGGAGACTTTTAAACCAGGCCTCGAAGGCCACACGGGTGTTCCTTTGGCCCAGAGGAGGAAAGGGGTCGCAGGCAGAGGACGGCATGTGTGTGAGCATGGCCTTGGGCAAGGATGAGGAGTGGGGTGATAGCAAAGGAAGGTGGTGCTGGTGAGACCAGACAGGCCTAGCCCACAGCCCCCTGCCCGCTGTGCCCGCTGCAGTGGGGGTGCTGTGGTCTTGTGCTTGCTCACCGGTCCCTGCCCAACCAGTGGAGCCAGGAGGTGCACCCCGGGACTCCTCTGTGCTGGCAGGGACCCCACCTGTGCTGCTCTCCGTGCACCCAACACCAGCTGGAGGTTCTCCACGGGCCTCCCGAGAAGCAGGCCTCAGGGCATCAAAAGTGGCCCCTCTGCTCCTGACCCACTGGGCGACCCTGGACTAGTTCTCAGCATCATTTGCTCATTTGAGCACTTGGGGGCAGGAACAGCAGCCGCCAGCCCTGGGGCTGGTGTGAGACTGAGGGGATCCAGGTGTGGGTCCTGCTAAGAAACCCCTTGAGGAAGGGCTGGGTCTTTGTGCCCTGGATGGCGCCTTTGGGTGTCCCAGCCCTGGCAGGAGCAGATCTGCCAGGAGAAGCCAGAGGGTGGAAAAGGATTCAGCCTGAGGCTGTCCCAGCCCCTGCTTAGGGATGCCCCACGCGGGCTGGGAATGGTCCTGCAGCCCTCCCACTCAGATCCCTCCTGGAAGGAGAAAAGCCTGGGGGAGGGAGAGAGGACTGGAGAGTGCTACCCCCCCCCCCCCAGGCTTTCTCCCCCAGGTGTGTCAGTGTGACTTCAAAGTGACCCTGTGCAGCCCCCGAAAACTCCCCTGTGGCAGGCACGGGAACAGGTGTAGATGGTCCGGGGCACAGATGGGCACAGATGTATGCACTGGCTCCCTCCCCGGGCTGCAGGTAGCTCTAGGCCGCCCCCTGGTGACAGCTTGCGGACCGCCCGCAGGTGACGTGGTGGACGTGTACCAGCGCGAGTTCCTGGCTCTGCGCGACCGGCTGCACGCCGCCGAGCAGGAGAGCCTCAAGCGCTCCAAGGAGCTCAACCTGGTGCTGGACGAGATCAAGAGGGCCGTGTCCGAGAGGCAGGCGCTGCGGGACCGCGACGGCAACCGCACGTGGGGCAGGCTCACTGGTGAGGCCGCCGGCGACCGGGAGGCGGGGCTGCTGGCGGGCCTCCCCCTCTGCCCCCCGGCTGACCGTCCTTTCCCGGCCCTCGCAGAGGACCCGCGCCTGAAGCCGTGGAACGCCTCGCAGAAGCATGTGCTGCACTTGCCTTCGGTCTTCCACCACCTGCCGCACCTGCTGGCCAAGGAGAGCAGCCTGCAGCCGGCCGTGCGCCTGGGCCAGGGCCGCACCGGAGGTGGGCGGGGCCGCGGGCCGGTGGGCGGGGCCGCGGGCCGGTGGGCGGGGCCGCGGGCCGGCGGGCGGGGCCGAGGGCCGGCGCAGGGCGGGCGGCGTGGCCAGGCCTGAGGACCGCTCTCCGCAGTGTCGGTGGTGATGGGCATCCCCAGCGTGCGGCGCGAGGTCCACTCTTACCTGACGGACACGCTGCACTCGCTCATCTCGGAACTGAGCCCGCAGGAGAAGGAGGACTCGGTCATCGTGGTGCTGATTGCCGAGGCGAGTGGGCGGGCGCGGGGCGGGGGCACCGCACGGAGGACACCTGGCACCGATGACTAGAAGGAGCACTCCGAGGGGAGAGCTATCAGAAGTTCCCCATCATTCACTGACTTATCCAGATAAAAAGTTAAGAGACATGTCAGCGCCCCCTCGTGGAGATGCCATTCACCTACTGTGCCCCACCCGGGTGCCTGCCTACCCAAGGGCTTTTCTCTGCGGCCCCTGTGACCCCTGGCCCAGCCTCACTCTGCCCTCAGGATCCGGGCTCACTCCCTCTGAGGCCCACACCCCTACCCCCAGCCCTTCTTCCGGGCCATTCGGGCAGCGGCCCTGCTGAGGGTGCTGCTTGTCTCCCCGCAGACTGACCCGCAGTACACCGCGGTGGTGACGGAGAACATCAAGGCCTTGTGAGTACCGGCAGCTGGAAGAGCTGGTGGAAGGAGGGCCCTTGTGGCGTATTGGGTCAGCAGATCCTCCTCCCAAGACAGGGACCTCTGGGAGGGTGCGCCCCTGCGGGCTTGTAGAGGTGGCCCAAGCCCCACGCCTCAGTGGTGCCTCCTAGTGGGCCTTCAGCAAGGGACAGGGTCTGCTGGCTCAGCTCTGCCCCTGCTCCGGGCCCTGGAGACACGCCCCCTCTGGCCTTCCTGTCCCCCAGGTTCCCCACAGAGATCCATTCCGGGCTCCTGGAGGTCATCGCCCCTTCCCCACACTTCTACCCTGACTTCTCCCGGCTCCGCGAGTCCTTTGGGGACCCCAAGGAGAGAGTCAGGTACTAGCACTGCCGTTCCAGCTCCCCCGGCACCCTCCTCTCGCCTGCTGAGAGCCCAGACTGCTGGCTGTAGTGCCTCCCCTTCTGCATTGGAGGACCCTGCGTGGGGGGGGGGGGGGGGGGCGTGCGGTGAGTGTGCCGGGGTAGCTGTGCCAGAGGAGGATTCTGAGCTCCGAGGCGGCCCTGGCCCACAGGTGGAGGACCAAACAGAACCTCGATTACTGCTTCCTCATGATGTACGCGCAGTCCAAAGGCATCTACTACGTCCAGGTCAGCACCGCCCTGCTCGGCGCCCCCCGCCCTGGGGGCCCGGGAGATGCATGCCGCCCTGCCCTGTGCCATCCTGAGTCCCAGGCCCTTCTCCCCTCCCGGAGCAGCTGGAGGACGACATCGTGGCCAAGCCCAACTACCTGAGCACCATGAAGAACTTCGCTCTGCAGCAGCCGTCAGAGGACTGGATGATCCTGGAGTTCTCCCAGCTGGGCTTCATTGGTGGGCCCCCCTCCGTCCCATGACCTGAACAGAGCCCCTCAGTCGTCGTCCCCACCCCCCTACCTCTGTCATAACCCTGACCCATAGCCCATGCCCTGCAACTTCGTGTTGGCCTGAAGTGGCCACGGGAGCCACAGCTGGCCTCTTCCCACCTGCCCTCAGAGTCACCGTCAGTGTCTGACCCCTGGTGCCCACACCTGCCTGCAGCTGGGGGACCTCCCTAGTGGTCCCCACAGGGATTAAGAGGAAGCAGGGCAGGCAGAGCTGCCCGCTCAGCGCCGCACCCGCTTCCCCACCAGGGAAGATGTTCAAGTCACTGGACCTGAGCCTGATTGTGGAGTTCATCCTCATGTTCTACCGGGACAAGCCCATCGACTGGCTCCTGGACCACATTCTGTGGGTGAAGGTCTGCAACCCGGAGAAGGACGCGGTGAGCAGGGGCTGCAGAGGCGGCGGGCGGCGGACACGCACCTCCAGCGGGGATTGTCTGCGGGTGGCGCCTCGCTCGGGTCGGGCATGAGCGCACTTAGACCGCTGCCTCCCTCCGCAGAAGCACTGTGACCGGCAGAAGGCCAACCTCCGCATCCGCTTCAAGCCGTCCCTCTTCCAGCACGTGGGCACGCACTCCTCGCTGGCGGGCAAGATTCAGAAGCTGAAGGTGGGCTGTGCCCCCGGGAGCCCGGGTGGGCCCGGGCAGCAGGGCCGGTCCGGGCGCCCCTGGCAGCGCTGTCTCTGGGCCTAGGACAAGGACTTCGGGAAGCAGGCGCTTCGGAAGGAGCACATGAACCCCCCGGCCGAAGTGAGCACGAGCCTCAAAACGTACCAGCACTTCACCCTGGAGAAGGCTTACCTGCGGGAGGACTTCTTCTGGGCCTTCACGCCCGCCGCCGGGGACTTCATCCGCTTCCGCTTCTTCCAGCCGCTGCGCCTGGAGCGGTCAGTGCGGCACAGGCCCGGGGAGGCAGGGCGGCACACGGGTCCCCGTGGGGGAGGCAGGGCGGCCACCAGGGTACAGGCCTCACCACAAACTCTGTGACCCCAGCAAATGAGTCAGCCCTCCCCTGCCTCAGTTTCCCTACCTGAAGAGGGGGTGCATAATGGCAGCTACCTTGTAAAGACGCCAGGCAGGGCCCCCAGGAGCTCCGAGACGCTGCCATCACCATCCTCCAGTGCGGAAGGCCTGGCTACCTTGCACAGCTAGTGGCTGCCCCGGGGGTGCCCAGCGTCGCCCAGCGCCCGGGCCCAAGCCTGGCCTTTCCTCTGCCGGGCAGCGTGCCTGGCAGCCCCGCCTGCAGGGCTCACAGGCCTGCCGGCCGCAGGTTCTTCTTCCGCAGCGGGAACATCGAGCACCCGGAGGACAAGCTCTTCAACACGTCCGTGGAGGTGCTGCCCTTCGACGTGAGTGCCGGGCGCGTGGGTGCCGGGGAGGCCGCCGCGCCCAGCCCTGGCTTCAGCCCCTTGGTTTTGTCCCCAGAACCCCCAGTCAGACAAGGAGGCCCTGCAGGAGGGCCGCTCAACCACCCTCCGGTACCCGCGGAGCCCCGATGGCTACCTCCAGATAGGTGAGTGGGCTCAGGCAGGCCGAGGGGGGAGAGGCTGGGGTCCCGGGACAAGCTCTCAGCACCGCCGTCCCCAGGCTCCTTCTCCAAAGGCGTGGCCGAGGGCGAGGTGGACCCAGCCTTCGGGCCCCTGGAAGCACTGCGCCTCTCCATCCAGACAGACTCGCCCGTGTGGGTCATTCTGAGCGAGGTGAGGCCGGGCGGGGCAGGGCGCAGGGAGCACGGAGCTGCGTGGGGCCAGCTCTGTGCCCTGCTGATCCGGGCGGCTCTTGCAGATCTTCCTGAAGAAGGCGGACTGAGGAGACTTCTGAGGACTGGCCCGACGCCAGGAGACCAGGGTGTCTTCGCTGCTGCCCGCAGGGCCAGATGTGGCCCACCCGGCCTGAGGGTGCTCCTGGCACCTCTCAGCCGCTGGGGCTGCCGCTGGCGGGAGGCCCCAGGAGCTGGTGCTGCCCACCGCCGGCCGCGGGAGGAGGTGGTGTCCCCACACTGTGCCTGAGGCCGGCCTGGCGCCCCAACGGCTCGCAGCTGGCGGGGGGCTGGAGCCAGGCCGATTTAGAAGAGCTTTTCCTGGGCGCTCTCTGGCGCGAACACTGGAATGCATATACTACTTAGTGCTGTGTTTTTTATTCTTGGATACATTTGATTTTTTTCACTTAAGTCCACATATACTTCTATAAGAGCGTGACTTGTAATAAAGGGTTAATGAAGTGTGTGCCTCCTGCCCGGTGCTCCACTCCGGTTGGTGGGGGTGGGGAGCAGGCACCAGATGGAGCCTCCCTGTGCCCACCTGCTGCCACCTCTGCACAACCCCGTTTCCTTGGCACTGTCCAGTCCAGGCCTGGGCCACCTTGAAGGGGGAGGCTGCACAGAATCTGGGGCCCTGGCCCTCAAAAGCCGCCCCTCTCCACAGGACCTCAAGCATGCCCCTCACTTCCTTCATCCACCCCAACTGCCTGGGGTGGGGCCTCTAAACTGGTGGGGCATCCGCCACCTCGTTCCCTCTTCAAGGGCCTCGGCCCTGTCCTCGTCCCTGGGCCCAAGGCCTCCATCGCCTCCCCACCGTCTCTGACACATTTTGGGGACTCCCGCCCACTTCGGGACCTTGGCACACATTGTCACCCTGCTTGGAGAGCTCCTCCCCTGCCGACTGGGCCACAGGTCACTCCTGAGGGCCGTTATTTGCGGCCGGCGGGTCCTCTCGGAGTCGACCCTCAAGGCGCCTACCACGTTCGCCATCCACCCCCTCCAGCCCCTCTTCCATAGCAGGTGCCCCGAAACCTACACTGTCCTAGGCACCGGGCCAGGGAACAAGGACAGGGCAGGCTCAGAGGAGGGCGTGGCCGCAGGGGGACCCATGGGGAGGCCGGACCTAGGACCGGATCGAGGCCCTGGGGGGGGTTGGGGCGGTTGGGGCGGCTTTGCTTCCTCGGCCCGTTCCCCCCGCCCTCGGAAGCCCACTCGACCGCTACGGCCCGGGGCTGGGCCTCCCCCCCAAGCTCCTCAGCCCGCGGAGCGACGCTGTTCGACCAGAGAGAGCGTTCGGGCCTGGGCGCGAGCACTTTAATCAGAGACTGGGCTGGGGGCACCCTCCCCCGTCCTCCCCCCTCCCGTGCCCCATCCCCCCCGATCCTCCCGGCGCCCGGCTCCGGTCCAGCTCCGCAGATCCGCGTCCTCGGTGTCAGGCCCAGGGCAGCAGCGTCCCGAGCCGCCCCCGGAGCGCGGCGCGCAGCGAGGCGGGCAGGAAGTGGGCGAGCAGGCCGAGCGCCGCCAGCGCCACCAGCAGCCAGAGCGCGTGCGCGCTCGTGTACAGCGGGGCCAGCCTGCGGACCGCAGCCTGAGGGCGGGGCCTGGGGAGCCCCGCCCCGAGCCCCGCCCCACGCGGAGCGCCCGCCCCCAAAGCCCCGCCCCCGCCCCCAAAGCCCCGCCCCCGCCCCGAGCGCCCCCTGGAGCCCCGCCCCCACTCCGAAAGCCCGCCCCGGAGCCCCGCCCCCGCCCACCAGCTGGGCTCCCAAAGGGTCCCGCCTCCCGCCGGTGGAGCCCCGCGGGCCGCCCTCCCGGCCTCACCTCTGCTGCGCGGAGCGCGCGTAGCCCTGGAAGTAGCGGAGGCGCGCGAACAGGTAGACCAGGCCGCACGCGGCCGCCGCACCTGCAGGCGCGGGCGGGTGAGCGCCGGGCCGGACCCCGGGCCCCAGCCGCGCGCCCCTGCCCCGCCGGGGCCCAGACCTTCGTGGCAGAAGACGCCGGCCACCCAGAGCGCGGCCAGGAACAGCGGGAAGTACTCGCTGCAGTTGACCCTGCGGAGCGCGGGGGTGAGGGCGGCGCCGCCTCCACCCGCCCCGCCGCCCCGTCCGGCCCCGCGCTCACTGCGCTCTGAAGACGCGCTCGAACTCGGGCGGGCCGGTGGTGAGCGGCGGCGACACGCGGAAGGCCCTGCGCGCCGCGATCACCTGCAGGGAGAAGTAGGCTGCGGGGCGGGGGGGGGCTCAGGCCGGGCCGCAGCCTCCCGGGCCGCCTCCCAGCGCCTCGCACCTTTCTCTTCCACTCCGTCCGCGCTACACTGAGCTCAGGGCTCCTCTTGGCCGCCCTCCGCAGGGGACCCCACCCCGTTCTTCTTGCGCTCGCCCTGTGTCCATGGTCTCAGTGGAAAGGGCAGGGTGCGGCCTGGGCACCCTGTGAGCGTGGGGGAAGGAGGTGCCCGTCACCGGGACACCTGCCATGGGCTTTCCTTCTAAATCATTTGACTTGCAAAATACAGGCAAATAGCCAGCTACCCGGCCTTGGACCTTGCCTTTTCCATCCCTGCATAGGGAGTGCCACCAAGGCCGCAGCTGGGCACAGGGTTTGCTGAGGGACCCTCCCACAGGGAGTAAGAGAAAGGGGGTCTGAGACAATGGCCTGTCTCAGTTTCTCTGTTCGGACACTCGGACCGTGGCCTAATCTGACACACATCCTCTCCCCTGCCTCCGGTGTGGCAGCGGGGACTCTTCCAGGCCAGCGCCAGTCTCCAAGGGCTCTGCCACCTTCATTCCAGCACGGGTGGGCGGGCTGTCCTCGGGGATCTGAGTGTGTGTGGGCCCTTCCTTAACCCCAGGCCAGGCCCTTACCACACACAGCCCCAATGTGGGTGTCCCAGCTACCTTACAGCACCCCTGGGCCGGGCCCTGGGCAGACATATCATCCCAAAGGCATGAGTGGGTACCGAGGTGGCCATGCGAGCCCCTTGCAGGATCTGGAGGAAGCCCTGCGGCTATGAGCAGGGGCCCAGGGCCAAGCTTGCTGATGTGGCTGGAAAGGGATGGAGATGGCCTGGTCCCGCCAGGCCCTGCCCCGCTGTGCCTGCCCTGGCCCATGCGCGGTGATGTCCTAAGCAGGGGGTACCTGGCCCAGGAATGTGTCCTCTAGGATAAGACAGACAGGCACCAAGGGAGCGAGTCCTAACCCTGCCCGGCTCCCGGTGACCCCGCATGGCGAGGGTGCCTCTGAAGGCGAGGCCGGGACACCCAGAGGGGCCCCTGGTTGTCCCACTTTGGACCCACCCATCCTGGCGCACACTCAGGGTTCTCTATGCTGGTTGAGGGGTCACCGCCTCAGCCCTGTGGTGCCTGACGTGCCTACCCCAGTCATCCCTCAGGGCCTTTTCTCTCTCCCTGCCCTGCCAGCTTTGGTCCGTCCTCAGACACCCATCCCTTCAAGGCTCGCCCCCTCCCCTCTGGGAAACGACAAGCCCCTCAGCCCTGGGGCAGCCCCGCCCCCGGGAGCCCTTCCTTCTCAGCACCGGCCACACGGCCACAGCTGAGTGCAATGTGGGACACCCACCTTGGGGCTGTGTGTGGTAAGGGCCTGGCCTGGGGTTAAGGAAGGGCCCACACACACTCAGATCCCCGAGGACAGCCCACCCACCCGTGCTGCCCAGCCCACCCACCCAGGGGCCAGACTCTGGGCCTGGGGGCCCAGCTCTGGCCCTCATCTGGGCCTGGGCCCCCCAGGGCCTGCAGGGCAGAAGGCCAGCTGCAGGGGTCCGAGGCCCCCACCTCCCAAACAGGAGCCGGCTCACCTTGCAGTAGAACCCCCAGGAGGGTAACCGTGGCCAGAAGAGCCACCTCGTCCTTCATGGCGGCGCTGTGGCTCCGCGGCCGGCTGGTGTGTGAGGCTCCTGCACAGCTGTCAGCCCGCCTGCGGCTGTCAGAGGCCGGCCCGGGAGAGGAAGACGCTGCTCTCCCCCCTTTGCAGAGGAGGAGTGCGGGGAGGGGCGTAGCTATGGCCCGAGCGGGGCCGGAGCTGGCCACTGAGCAGGCGGAAACCAGGGTCACATGGGTCTGGGCAGGAGGGAGCAGCTGGCTGGGATGGCTTGGCCACTTCCAGTTTTTCTAGTCCCTGTGCCAAGCCCCATGCTGATGGGACTGAAGCCGTCCACCCAGGTGTGCTCCAGCCTCCGCTGTCACCATGCCATCCCATCCCCTGCCCCCGGGCCCTGCCCTCAGCAGGTCCCGCTGGCCCTCAGACCCTCATCCTGCGCCCACTGGGCTCTGGTTTCCTAGGTCCGGCTTCCGGAAACCAGAGCTGTCTCCACTTCCCATCTCAGCACCCGGCCACACGGCCACAGCCGAGTGCTGGCTTTCTCCAGAAGCCTGGCTCCAGTGCATGGGCGACGGGGCGGGCGGCCTGGCTGGCCTGGCAGGGTGGCTTAGCCACTCAGGACGGCCGAACTCGTCCTCTCAGGGCCTCTGACCCCAAGCGGTCGCTGCTGTTTCTGCCTGCTCAGCAGCCCTCCTTCCTAAGACCCTGTCTCCACACCTCGTCCTGTGGTCCGGGCAGAGCTGCCCCCACTCCTCTGAGGCCTGGGGGAAGGACACGGGAGCCAAAACCGACCGTACAGCCAAGATGGTGAGACGCAGCTCTAGTAGCTTCCTTAGAACTGAGAGTTCGGGGTGAGGAGGGAGATTGCTGAAGGCCGCTGATGGAGCCGGAGGAGGATGGAGCCCCTCAGGGCCACCATGACCGAGAGGGGGCTCGTCCTGGCACCCTGAGGCCACCTCGCCTGGACAGGCCGCCTGGCGGTCAGAACCACTTCTCCTGTAGGCTTACAGCGCTGGGAAGTGGTTTTGGTCAGCGGTGGCAGCATCAGACGGACACACAGCACAGGCAGGAGCCGGGAGGCACCGGCCAGGCTGTGGGAGGGAGCGGGCGGGGCAGCTGGGTCTCTCAGCGGCTGCTGCAGCAGGTCCTGCCGCCAGGACGACCTGGCACCCCTCAGCCTCCACACCTTGCACCCACCTGGCCTCCTTTCTCGCTGCCCCACGCCCAGGTTCCAGCCTGAGGTTTCCCAAGAACCCTTTTACCCTCATTCCCTGGCCACACCAACCAGCCATTCTGGCCCTCCCTGCCACCCAGCCAGCTCCCCAGACCTCGAGGACCTCCCAGTCCGTGTGCGCTGTGGACGAGGCCTGACCCAAAGGGGCTCAGTGGCAGGGCGGGCTGATAGGTGCTTAGGAACAAAGGAGAGCTCCAGGGAGGGGATGCCAGCCTGCCCTCTGGCTGCCCACTCAGCCCTCTTCCTCCCTGAAACTGGCCCTGACGATGGGACTCATGCTGGTGGGCGGCTGTGCCCCGCGGTGTCCGTGGTGCCTGTCGCTCCGCTGGGTGCACGTCTGTGTCTCTGGGGTCCCGGTGCGCGGGGGTGTATCACAGCTCATCTGCGGCCCGGGTGTGTCTGGGTTCCTGCAGGTGCCAGGCCTCTTCCCTGCCGAGCTCTTGTTTCCTCTGAGGCCGCCTCTTCCCTTCGGAGCTCACCCCCTCTGCCTTGGCGGCAGGAAGCAGACTAAGGTCAGCGTTTCTGAGGAAATCCCTGGTCCCGGCCCCTGGAGCCCTCCCCAACCCTTGGTCCAGCTTGCCCAGCCTCCCAGGCCTGGGCTGAGACTGCCCAAGGCCCTCCAGACACCGCCCCCCGCCCCCCACCCTCCTGGGCAGCCCTGGAGCTGCCAGCATCACGGGGGAAGTGAAAAAGTCCCTCCCTGACCTCTGTGCTAAAGCCCTACATGTCCCTGAGGAACCTTCTGGAAGCTGAGCTCACCAAGGACCTTTTGGGGAGTGGAAAGGCCAGCAGAACCATTATGTTGAAAATAAATCATAACTTGGATATGATAGACCACAAGCATTGCATAACTCAACCCCAACTAAAAAAAAAAAAAAAAAACACACACACACATTTATTTTAAATTATTTTCCTTCAAAAAGTTGCAAAAGTAGTTTAGTTGTCATGTACCCTTCATCCAGCTTCCTCTAAGATTAAAATCTTATGTAACCATATTTCCATTATGTAAACTAAGAAATTAGCATTAATACACTATTACCAGCCATTTTACAGATCTTGTTCAAGTATCACCAATTGTCCACTAAATTAGTACAAAGATCTCAAAAACATGCTAAGTGTGCAAGACACAAAAGACCACATGTCCTGCCCTAACCGGTTTGGCTAGGTGGATAGAGCGTTAGTCTGCTGACTGAAGGGTCCCAGGTTCGATTCCAGTCAAGGGCATGTACCCAGTAAGAGGTGTGCAGGAGGCAGCTGATTGATGTTTCTCTCTCATCGATGTTTCTAACTCTCTACCCCTCTCCCTTCTTTTCTATAAAAAATCAATAAAATATATATTTTTTAAAAACACACCACATGTCCTATGATTCCCTCTATAGAAATTCCAGAAACGGTAAAGCAATAGAGACAGAAAACAGGTCAGTGGCAGCCTGGGCTGTGTGTGAGAGCTCTGATTGTGATGATGAGAATGTTCTAGAGCTGATTTGTAGTGATGTTTGCACAACTCAGTAAATTTACTAAATAATTATTGAATTTATTGAATGTTTACACTTAAAATGGGCAGATTTTATGGTATGTAAGTTTTCCTATATAATAAAAGCCTAATATGCTAAGCGTCTAGTCATCTGGTCATCTGTTCAACCAATCAAAGCATGATATGCTAATGATATGCTAAAGCCGCTCAACTGCTTTCTATGACATGCACTGACCACCAAGAGGCAGTCGATCAGCTGCTATGACATGCACTGACCACCAGGGGGCAGATGCTCCAACTGGTAGGTTAGCTTGCTGCTGGGGTCCAGCAGATCAGGAATGAGTGAGATGGGCCACACATGTCCTGGAGCCTTCCCACAGTTCCTCCCCAGCTGGCCAATCTCCTACATCCCTCCCCAGCTCCAATCATGCACCGGTGGGGTTCCTTGGCCTGACCTGAGCCCTCTCACAATCTGGGACCCCTCTGGGGATGTCAGAGAACTGGTTTCGGCCCAGACCGGGGAACTGGTTTCGGCCCAGATCCAACAATAAAGTTGTTTTAAAAATAGTGCAAAGGCCCTTACCAGTCTGGCTCAGTGGATAGAGCGTCAGCTTGTGGACTGAAGGATCCCAGGGTTGATTCCGGTCAAGGGCATGTACCTTGGTTGTGGGCACATCCCCAGTAGGAGGTGTGCAGGAGGCAGCTGATCGATGTTTCTCTCCCATCGATGTTTCTAACTCTATCTCTCTCCCTTCCTCTCTGTAAAAAATCAATTAAATATATATTTAAAATAAATAAACAAAAATAGTACAAAGACTGCTTGTATATCCTTCCATGGCTTCTACAAATGTTGTTATCATGTTATGTAACCCTAGAGGCCCGGTGCACGAAATTCATGCATTGGAGGGGGATGTCCCTCAGCCTGCACCTTCTCATCTGGGACCTCTCAGGGGATCTTTGACTGCTGGATTTCTGGCCCCTAGGATTGGGCATAAACCAACTGTCAGACATCCCTCTTACAATCTGGGACTGCTGGCTCCCAACCCCTCGCCTGCCTGCCAGCCTGATCACCCCCTAACCTCTCCCCTGCCGGCCTGATCTCCCACAACTGCCCTCCCCTGCCAACCTGGTCCCCCATAACTTCCCTCCCCTGCAGGACTGGTTGCTCCCAACTGCCCTCTGCTGCAGGCCTGGTCCCCCACAACTTCCCTCTCCTGCAGGCCTGGTCCCCCACAACTGCCCTCCCCTGCCAGCCTGGTTGCCTCTAACTGCCCTTCCCTGTAGGCCTGGTCCATTTTGGGGTTCTCTATTCTGTCCCATTAATAAACAAATTGTCTGTGTTGCCAGTACCACACTATATCTATCTTTTGGTTCTTCAGTTTATAATGTTCGTTATCATCCAAATAATAAGTCTTAAAGTCAGGTAGCAATAACCCTCCAACTTTGTCCCTCTCTTTCAATGTTGTATTGGTTGGCTATTCTGGGTCTTTTGCTTCTCCATAGAAACTTTAGAATCAGTTTGTTTATGTCCCCAAAATAATTTGCAGAGATTTTTTTAAACTGGAATTACATTGAATCTATAGATTACGTTGGGAAGAACTAACATCTTGATAATAGTCTTTCTATCCATGAACATGGAATGTCTCTCCATTTATTTAGTTCTTAGATTTCTTTTATTAAAGTTTGAGTGTAGCGTTTTAGTAAGTTTTGAAACCAATAATTGTGAGTTGTTCAAGTTTGTTCTTCATGCTGAAGATTGTTTGGATTATCCTGGATTCCTTGAATTTCCAAATGAACTTTAGGATCAACTTATCAATTTCTACAAAGAACCAGCTAGAATTTTGACACAGATTGTGTTAAATTGTTTATTAATTTGCAAGTATTGCCTTCTCAGCAATATTAAATATTCTGATTTGAGCACCCGAGATGTCTTTCCATTAATTAGATCCTCTTTAATTTATGTCATAACAATGTTTTATAGTTTTCAGAGTATAAGCTTTGCATTTTTTGTTACAATTTTTCCTAAATATTTGATATCTTTTGATACTATTATAAATAGAAGGGTTTTATTCTCAGATGTATATAGAAACACAACAAATTGTGACAACACAACAAACTTTCTTGTATCCTTCAAACTTTCTGAACTTGTTTTCAGTTCTATTCATTTTAATGGACTTATTAGTATTTTTTTTCATTCTTTATTGCTTAAATTATTACATATGTCTCCTTTCTCCCCCATTGACCTCTCCCCGGCCACTCCACCCACAAGTATTTTCTATATACAAACAAGTTCATGTCATCTGCAAATAGATAGTTTCACTTATTCTTTTTGCTTCCTTTTCATTTTCTTGTGTAATTGCCCTAGCTGGAACCTTCTGATGTGGCAAGAGCCCATATATCATTTCTGACCTTAGAGTCAAGGCATTCAGTTTTCACCACTAGCGTGATGCTATCTGTGGGTCTTGAAGGTATCTCACACCAGGTTGAGAAATTCCCCTTCTCGTCCCAGTTCATTAACTGTTTTTATCATAAACAAGACTCTGGGTTTTGTTAAATGCTTTTTGTACATCTATTGAGATGATCATATGCTTTTTATTCTACTATAATGGGATATTACATCAATGGATTTTTAAAAATCCTCACCTGAGGATATTTTCCCATTGATTTTTAGAGAGAGTGGAAGAGAGAAGACAGAGAAATATCTATCAATGTGAGAGAAACACATCGATTGCTTGCCTCCTGCACAAGCCCCAACTAGGGACAGGCCAGGGAGGAGCTTGCAACTGAGGTCCATGCCCTTGACCAGAATCGAACACAGGACCCTTCAGTCTGCAGGCCGACACTCTATCCACTGAGCAAAACTGACTATGGCAATGGATTTTTAAATGTTAAACCAACCATGCATTCCTGGTGTAATTCCCACTTAGCCATGGTGCATAATACTGTTTAGGTTTTATTGATTTCAGAGAGAGGCAGGGAAAGGGAGAGAGAGAGATTGATGAGAGAGAAACATTGATTGGCTTCCTCCTGCATGCTCTCCCACTGGGGGTGGAGCCACACCCTAGGCATGTGCCAGGACCTGGAATCGAACTGGCACTCTCTTGGTGAATGGGTGATACTCAGCCAACTGAGGCACAGCAGCCAGACCGTACAATCTTTTCTATATGTTGCTGGGTTTGGTTTGTTAGTAAGTGTTGAGAATTATTAATATTTTTATTTAACTCTTTAAAATAAACTTTGTCACTACCATTAAAATAAAGTCAATATCTTGTTTTCATAAATAGAAAACAAGACAATGTAATTCAATTCTGGCTAGATTTTCTTATTGCTCTGGGCTTCAAACCCATGTCTTGTCACCTCATCATTGTTATTGTTAAAAACACAGAATAGCCCTCACCAATTTGGCTCAGTGGATAGAGTGTCAGCCTGCAAACTGAAGGATCACAGGTCTGATTCTGGCCAAGGGCATGTACTAGTATCTCCGTCACAGGCTCAATTCCCAGCCCTGGTTGGGGCACGTGCAAGAGGCAACCAATCGATGTGTCTCTCTCTGTCTCTCCCCCTCCCTTCCACTCTCTTTGAAAATCATCGAAAAAATAAAAATAAAAATGTAGTCCATCCGGTGTGGCTCAGTGGTTGAGCGTTGGCCTATGAACAGGGAGAGCACAGTCTGATTTCCAGTCAGGACACATGCCCGGGTTTCAGGCTCCATCCCCCCAGTAGGGTGTGTGTGTGTGTGTGTGTGTGTGTGTGTGTGTGTGTGCAGGAGACAGCCCATTAATGATACTCTTTTATCATTGATGTTTCTATCTCTCTCCCTTACTCTTCCTCTCTCTGAAATCAATAAAAACATATTTTAAAAAATAAATAAAGAAGAAGTCACATGGAGCCTGCTAGGAGGGGGTGAAGATGTGGAACAGGCTGGCTCCACACTTAGCATGCAGCAGATAAAAATCGGTCAGGAGCCGAAACCAGATTGGCTCAGTGGATAGAGCGCTGGCCTGCAGACTGAAGGGTCCCGGGTTCAATTACGGTCAAGGGCATGTACCTTGGTTGCGGACACATCGCCAGTGGGGGGTGTGCAGGAGGCAGCTGATGTATGTTTCTCTCTCATCCATGTTTCTAACTATCCCTCTCCCTTCCTCTCTGTAAAAAATCAATAAAATATATATTAAAGAAAAATTGGTGGGGATATCTTGGGTGCAGATAAGGAGTGAGGGGTCCCAGCCCTACATCAGAATCTTCCCAGCCCGAGGTCCTGGTGCTGGGAGGGAAGTACCCATAACGCTGGCTGCCAAAGCCAGCAGGGTTGTGGCTGAGCGAGACAGAGGGCTGCTGGCGTCCTAGGCATTCTTCTTAAAGGGCTCAGGCGCGGACTTCCTCGGACTCACTTGCCCTGAGCTCTAGTGCTGAGGCAGCAGCTCAAAAGGCACCAGCGATACAAGGGGAGGAACTGAATTCCTCCGGCTTCCGGGCAACAGCAGTCAGGGCTCAACTGCACAGGACAGTGCTCACAGCCCACCAGGGGCACCGAGCTGGGTGACTGGGGAGGCTGCGCCACTGGGCCCTCCGGGACACCCGCCACACAGGCCACTATCCCAAGGCCGGGAGACGTAACAGCTCTACCGAGTACATAGAAACAAACACCGGGAGGCATCCAGAATGAGCGAAACTGGCCCCAAAGGAAAGAACGAGGAATCTCCAGAAAAAATACCTAAATGAAATGCAGGCAAGCAAACTACCAGATACAGAGTTCAAAACAGTGGTTGTAAAGATGCTCAAGGAACTTAAGAACTTCAACAAGCCGGGACCAGCTTGGCTCAGTGGATAGAGCATCTGCCTGCGGACTGAAAGGTCCCAGGTTCGATTCCGGTCAAGGGCATGTACCTTGGTTGCGGGCACATCCCAAGTGGGTGTGGTGCAAGAGGCAGCTGATCGATGATTCTCTCTCATCGATGTTTCTAACTCTCTATCCTTCTCTCTTTCTCTCTGTAAAAAATCAATAAAATATATTTAAAAAAGAACTTCAACAGCATAAAAAAGAGAACGTGGAAATCATAAAAAAGAACCAGTCATG
Source organism: Pipistrellus hanaki (assembly GCF_964339955.1). Lineage (NCBI taxonomy): Eukaryota > Metazoa > Chordata > Mammalia > Chiroptera > Vespertilionidae > Pipistrellus > Pipistrellus hanaki. The sequence continues at coordinate 91,546,819 of NC_140507.1, read as the reverse complement.
ATGAATAATTTACAGGGAATCAACAGTAGAGTAGGCAAAGCAGAGAATCAAATCAGTGATTTGGAATATAAGGAAGCAGGAAACATCCGATCAGATCATCAAAAAGAAAAAATAATTTAAATATATATATATTTTATGGATTTTTTTTTACAGAGAGGGATGTAGAGTCAGAAACATCAATGAGAGAGAAGCATCAATCAGCTGCCTCTTGCACACTACCTGCTGGGGATGTGCCCGCAACCAAGGTACATGCCCTTAACCAGAATCGAACCCAGGACCTTTCAGTCCGCAGGCTAACTCTATCCACTGAGCCAAACCGGTTTCAGCAAGAAAAAATAATTTTAAAAAATTAGGATAGTGGCCCTGGCTGGGTTTTTCTCAGTGGTTAGAGCACTGGCCCGTAGACTGAAAGGTCACAGGTTCAATTCCCACACCAGGGCATGTACCTCAGTTGCAGGTTTGATCCTGGGCCCCAGTCAGGCCACATGTGAGAGGCAACTAGTCGATGTGCATGCATCTCTCTCTCTTCCCTCCTCTTCCCTCTTTTTCACTCTCTCTATTAAAAAAAAAAAAAATGGCCCAAACCGGCTTGGCTCAGTGGTAGAGCGTCGGTCTGCGGACTGAAAGGTCCCGGGTTCGATTTCGGTCAGGGGCATGTACGTTGGTTGCGGGCACATCCCCGGTAGGGGGTTTACAAGAGGCAGCTGGTCAATGTTTCTCTCTCATCAACGTTTCTAGCTCTCTATCTCTCTCCCTTCCTCTCTGTAAAAATCAATAAAAAATATTTTTTTTTAAAAATGGCCCTGATCAGTTTGGCTCAGTGGTTAGAGCGTTGGTCTGCGGACTGAAGGGTCCCAGGTTCGATTCCAGTCAAGGGCATGTACCTTGGTTGTGGGCACATTCCCAGTGGGAGGGTGTGGGGGGCAGCTGATTGATATTTTTCTCTCATCGATGTTTCTAACTCTCTATCCCTCTCCCTTCCTCTTTGTAAAAAAATCAATAAAAAAAGAAGTAAAATAAAATAAAAATAAATAAATAAATGGAAAAAATATCTGGTGAGGATTAAAAAAAAGAAAATGAGAATAATGTAGGAGCCTCTGGGACAAGTTCAAATGTACCAATATATGCATCATGAGAGTGCCAGAAGGAGAAGAGACAGAGCAAGAAGTTGAAAACCTGTTTGAAAAAATAATGATGGAAAACTTCCCTAACCTGGTGAAGGAAATAGACATACAAGTCCAGGGAGCACAGAGAGTCTCAAACAAGATGAACCTATCGAGGCCCACATGATGACACAGCATAATTAAAATGCCAAGGGTCAAAGACAGAGAATCCTGAGACACTCCCACGAGGTACAGCTGACGCTCTGGTGCTGGGACTGTCTGTGGGGACAGACTGAGGTGTTCCTGGTAAGCCCCTGAGTGTACCGCGTGTGCCCCAGCAAGCCTCTCCTCTCAGAGAGAGTGCACATCGTCCTCCCCTGGCCAGTTTTCCTCATCCTTAGAGTGTCGGCCCGCACACCAGAGGGCCATGGGTTTGAGTCCCAGACAAGGGCTGCAGGTTTGATACCCAGCCCCTGTGGGGTGCATGTGGGGGACAACCAATCAATGTGTCTCTCTCACATCTCTCTCTCTCTCTCTCTCTCTCTCTCTCTCTCTCTCTCTCTCTCTCCTACTCCTTCCCTCTTTTCCATTTTCTCAAAAAGTCAGTGGAAAAAATATTCTCGGGTGAGGATTAACAACAAAAAAGAACGTACATCATTCTAAACCAATGTCCATGGACACGGGGACACCAAGTGACGATTGGCCAGAGCAGCCAGCCAACGTGTGGTCTGTGGACCTGGCCAGTCCAGCGGAGCCCTCACACCTTGGCCTCAGCTAGATGGGCCAGGGCACACGTCAGCACCGCGTCGCCCGCCACCGGGGCCCCCGCCCTCGCATTGGCCACCGGCCCAAACCAGAGGCTGGAAGAGCTCCCTCTGACCAGAATCCTGTTGTGCTTCCGGTGATTTTACTGTAAGAAGTTTATCCATGTTTTACTGAAGCATGATAGTAATCCCTCCTTTGGAAAAACTGCTATTTTAGAATTCTCTGCTGCTTTGAAATTCTCTGCTATTGTTTTGCTAGTCCCTGTGTTATTTTTAGACTGTAAAATAACTTTTTTTTTCTTGAATAGAAAAGATAAAAATGGTCTGGCTTTGCAAGCTAGGCATCTAACATAAGGGAGTGATAAGCTGATATTGATACCAGGTGCCTGTATAGATATGATACTCAAGGTTACAGGTGTTTGCTAGATATGATATGTACTCAAGGTTACAAGCTATCTGCAAAAATAACTTAGCGCACAAAGAACTAGAAGGATATAAAGGAAACACTCCTTCCTGTGTTGGTTCAGAATTTGACAGAGGTAACTCATGGCTCACTGAGGTGTCTCGTCCAGCTTGCTGATTTGCGATACAGCATTACCTCATGTCTTGTTTAAGAAATTCTTTTCTATCCTGAGGTCATAAAGACGTTCTCCTCCATTATCTTATAAAAGCTTTATAACTTTATATTTTACATGTCTTTAATCTGATTGGAACTGATTTGCTTATGGTGTTAGGCTGGGGTTGCATTTTCCTCCATAAAAAACCACTTTTTTAATGTTTAAAATATATTTGTATTGATTTCAGAGAGGAAGGGAGAGGAAGAGAAAGATAGAAACATCAATGATGAGAGAGAATCATTGATTGGCTGCCTCCTGCACACCCCCAACTGGGGATGAAGTCCCAACCCGGCCTGTGCCCTTGACGGAAATCAAACCGGGGACCCTTCAGTCCGCAGGCCAACGCTCTCTCCACTGAGCCACCTGAGCCAGGGCAAAGCCACGTTGTTTTTAAACATAAGGTTTAAAATTGGCAAGAAGCCAGGCTGGGAGCTGCCAGGCCAGGAGCAGCAGCTGCCAGGCTGGGAGCGGCCAGGCCCGGAGCAGCCAGGTCTGGTGCGGCCAGGCCAGGAGCAGCGGCTGCCAGGCTGGGAGCGGCCAGGCCCGGAGCAGCCGGGTCTGGTGCGGCCAGGCCAGGAGCAGCGGCTGCCAGGCTGGGAGCGGCCAACCCCGGAGCAGCCGGGTCTGGTGCGGCCAGGCCAGGAGCAGCGGCTGCCAGGCTGGGAGCGGCCAGGCCCTGAGCAGCAGCTGCCAGGCTGGGAGCGGCCAGGCCCGGAGCAGCCGGGTCTTGTGCGGCCAGGCCCGGAGCAGTGGCTGCCAGGCTGGGAGCGGCCAGGCCCGGAGCAGCCGGGTCTGGTGCGGCCAGGCCCGGAGCAGTGGCTGACAGGCTGGGAGCGGCCAGGCCCGGAGCGGCCGGGACCGGAGCAACCGGGCCCAGAGCAGCCGGGTCGGGTGCGGCCAGGCCTGTAGCAGCAACAGCCAAGTCCAGAGCAACTAGGTCGGGAGCGGCAGTGACCAGACCCGGAGCAGCTGGTTGTGGAACGAACCAGAGCAACAGAGGCCAGGCCCGGAGCAGCCAGGGCCGAAACAGCTCGCTCCTCGCCTGTACCTGCCCATGGCTGCCTCTCAGACATGGCTGGAAACTTTTGCGGGAACTTGAGGGTCTGCTGAATCAAGTGATGAAGGCCTAGATCTGGATGTGTTGAGTTAGTATAGCGCTGGGGTGTTGATCTGTGAGTGCCTTGGGTGGGGCCTGGATGAGGCTGGTTGACCTATTTGAAAATGTCTTTTGTGTGAAGTGTATCATTGGGCATGTGGAGGTATTATTGATATGAGAAAATGCTAAGTAACAGATTTACTATCTGAAAAGGGATTTACTATCGGGGAAAGAGAGGGAGGAAGAGACTGAACATAAACTGTGCACCTATGGATGAGGACAATGGGGGATGGGGAGGGGGCAGAGGGTGGGGTGGGAACCTGGTGGAGGGGGGAAGAAATGAGGAACCTTTGTAATAATATGAACAATAAAGATTGATTTAAAAAAATAAATAAATAAAAAATAAAAAATTTGGCTCTCCAAAAAAAAAAAAAAAAAAAAATTGGCAAGTAGCATACAGTAAGCCTGCAGAACCTCATTCTTTTGCAGGACCCTCTCTCCTTTCTGTGTGCTCACTTCCTTCCTTAACCAGCAAGCTCTTAGGCCATCTGACGAGCATCAAGCTGTAAGAACATAGCCTCGGGCCTGTGATCACAGAAACAGTGTGGTCAGGCTGAAGATAGCATCTCGACTTCAACTGTGTTTCAGCCAGGCTTGTGAAAGCACCCTCTTGTAACAGACAGAACAACGCCGTGGCTGACACCAGGTCTGATACAAAGACCCACCGCCCTCCCTGCCCCAGCCAATCCCTGGAGCCCACGACCCCAGCTCCCTTCCTCACAGGATTACGGTTCTCCCTAAGTAACTTCTCCCAGAGTGCCATCAGGGAGCCAGGTCTTTGAGCAAAACTTCCCTGTGACCTTGGGCTGGGTGCCATTTCCTCAGCCAATAAACCTTATCTTCTTGGTTGCAAACCTCTATTTGCATTTTACTGGCTTTGATGCATGTGTGCAGCCAGATCCCTTAAGTGAAGCACTAATGCAGCACACCCTCCACTCAGTTCCTGCCACTTCACTGTATCTGCTTTGTCTTTTTTCTCCCCACCCCCATCTCTCTTTCTCTTTGCACACTCTCATAAATACACATATCATTTTCCTGAGCCATTTGAGGGTAGACTTCCATGTGTATGAATGTTCTCATACAGCGCAATTAGCAAAACCAGGAAATCAACATTAAGACAATACCATTATCTAATTAATAGACCTCAATCATCAGATATTTCCAATTGTCCCAATACTGTCGTGTGTGTGTGTGTGTGTGTGTGTGTGTGTGTATATGTGTGTGTGTGTGTGTAATTTATTTCAGAGAGGAAGGAAGAGGGAGAGATAGAAATATCAGTGATGAGAGAGTATCATTGAAATCAAAAATATATTTTAAAAATGTTTTTACTGTTGAGAGTATTACAGATGTCCCTTTCTTTCCCTCCCCATTGCCCCCTGCACCAGTTCCCACCCCACCCCAGGCCTTCACCCTATTGTCTGTGCCCATAGGTAATGCATGTCTACACTAAAAAAAGGGTAATATGCTAATTAGACCAGGTGACCAGACATCTTCTGGACATCCGACTTCCTTCTGGACAGTTAGGGGGTGACCAGCCCAGCTGTGGCAAGTTGGAGGGCAGCCAGGCCAGCAGGGGGGCAGTTAGGGGGTGCCCAAGCAGGCCAGCATGGGGGCAGTTGGAGAGTGGCCAGGTTGGCAGGGGGCAGTTGGGGAGTGGTCAGGTTGGCAGGGGGCAGTTGGGGGGTGGCCAGGCTGGCAGGAAGGGCGGTTAGGGGGCAATCAGGCAGGCAGGCAGGCGAGTGGTTAGGAGCCAGCAGTCCCGGATTGCTAGAATCGGCAGTTGGACATCCCCCAAGGGATGCCTGATTGGAGAGGGTGCAGGCTGAGCTGAGGGACCCCCCCCCACACACACACACACGAATTTTGTGCACCAGGCCTCTAGTCCTATATAATAAAACCCTAATATGCAAATAGACCAAACGGCAGAACAACCGGTTGCTATGACAAGCACTGACCACCAGGGAAGACGTTCAGAGCAGGAGCTGCCTCCTGGTAGTCAGTACACTCCCCCTGTGGGAGCACCACTCAGTCAGAAGCCGAGCTCACTGCTCCTTAGCACTGTGTTCAGAAGCTGGGCTCATGGCTGGCAAGCACAGCAGCAGCAGTGGTGGGACCTCTGCTGCAGGCGGGCGGTAAAGAGTGAGGAGTTCCGAACTGCGAGAGCTCCAGACTGTGGACATCCCCACAAGGGTCCTGAACTGCGAGAGGGCGCAGGCCGGGCTGAGGGATTCCACCTCCACCCACCAGTGCATGAATTTTGTGCATCGGGCCTCTAGTATGCATATAAAATCTCTTCCCGCCCTCCCGACCCTTCTTTCTTCTGAGATTTATTAGTCTGTTCCATGTTTCCATGTCTCTGATTCTATTTTATTCACCAGTTTATTTGATCATTAGATTTATTATTTATTATTTTAGATCTAGAGTGGGGCATATCTAGGGAGGAGTTTGGGATGGGAATGGGGGAATTTTATTGTTCATCTTTTTCATCTTTTTCTTCTTCTTCCTCTTCCTAAAGAATACCCTTCAACATTTCATGTAATCCTGGTTTAGTGGTGATGAACTCCTTTAGCTTTTTCTTTATCTGACCCTCAATCATAAATGATAGCTTTGCTGGATAGAACAATCTTGGTTGTAGGTTCTTGCTTTTCATCACTTTGAATATTTCTTGCCATTCCCTTGGTGCCTGCATAGTTTCTTTTGAGAAATCAGCTGACAGTCATATGGGCGCTCCCTTGCAGGTAACTAACTGTTTTCCTCTTGCTGCTTTTAATATTCTCTCATTGTCTTTAGCCCTTGGCATTTTATTTTTTATTTTTATTATTATTTTTTTTTATTGATTGTGGTCTCACATAATTGTCCTTATTCCCCCATTCCCATCCCAAACTCCTCCCTAGATATGCCCCACTCCCACCCCCCTGTTGTCCATGGCCACTGGGTAGGCCCATATGTATGCACACAAGTCCTTTGGTTGATCTCTTCCCCTTACCCTCATCCTCCCTTACTTTCCCTCTGAGGTTTGAGAGTCTGATCTCTGGTTCTCTTTCTCTGGGTCTGTTTGTGTTGTTCATTATTTCCTCTAGACGTGTGAGATCATGTGATCCAAGAAATACCCTTGTAAGAACCTAAACTGCAACAAGCCATAATGGTTATGCTGAGAGGCAAATGAATCAGTCTGTAGTGAGTTCCTTTCTGGGCTAACAGTTCTTTTGCGTCCCAATTTCAATGCCAGATAGTTCCTTATGTGTACATGCCAGCCATGATATTTCAGATCTGGTTGGTGGGCAAATGGCGGTAATGCAGGTCCGCACATCTCTGGCTTGGTCCTGGGCATCCTTCAGCAACACGCAGCTGCTGTCTGCTGGTATGCTGAGGCGCCGTCAGCATCTTCCATCTCTGAATTGTGTCTTTTCTGTCTTCGTGGCTGGAGCGCTTCTGTCTATTGCTCTCTGTTACAGAATTCCAGATGGTCTCAGAGTTGTTTTAGCTGCCACGATCAGAGTACCTTTGGATGTGGAGGTCTGCAAGTCTGCACGTGGTGGCGTTGCTGGGTTTCTAAAACAGGCCCTTCTCCGCTTCAGGATGGCGGGGCTCCGCTCTGGGATTCCGCTGCTCGGGAGAGCCCGCAGCGGTGTTAGTCTCTCCTTGTCAAGGAGATGCCTTCTGCCAGTCCTGCTGCTCCTGTGTGATTTAACTTTCCCTCGCTCACTCACACGTACCCCACCCCTGTCCACACACACTCCTTTCCTACTCTCAGTCACTTCCTCTCTCTCAGCTCCATCTAGCCCTTGGCATTTTAATTATGACGTGTCTTGGTGTGGTCCTCCTTGGATTCCTTTTGTTTGGGGTTCTCTGCACTTCCTGAACTTGTAAATCTATTTCTTTCACCAGGTGGGGGAGTTTTTGGTCATTATTTCTTCAAATAGTTTTCAATATCTTCCTCTCTCTTCTCTTCCTGCACCCCCATAAGTTTTCTTTCTTCCATTTCTTTAAGTTGTTACACAATAGTAGTCCCATTAAGCTCTAAGCAGCTTCTTTGATTTGTCTCCTCATTTTGGCCATTTCCCTGTGTTTGTTTCTATGTATTGGGTAGAGCTGTTATGTCTCCTGGAATTGGTAGAGTGGCTTTGTATAGTAGGTGTCCTGTAGGACCCAGTGGATCAGCCTCCCCAGTCACCTGAGCTGGGCACTCTAGGTGCACCCCTGTGTGGGCTGTGTGCACAGTCTTGTAGTTGAGCCTTGATTGCTGTTAGTGTCACTGGGAGGAATTGACATCCAGACCAATTGGTTGTGAGGACCAGCTGTGACTACAGTGGAAGAGGTACTGTGCTAGAGACACCAATATAGGATAGGACTTGCTTCAGTGGATCTTTGGTGCTCACTGAGTCTTCCCCTTGAGTATGTCATTTAGGGATGTGAAGAGTTGTAATCTAGGATTGTCTGACACAGACCACTAGGTACACTGGCTCTTGGGTCACCAGGAAGGTGCAAAGTAGCCACTGCCAGGGACCACCTGTCAGGAGCTACAGAGAGATCTGCAGATGGATGCTATTTGTGTTGGGCTAGGAAGTGCCCAGGTGAGGCCCAGCTCTGAAGCAAGGCAGGGTGGTGCTAGTGCTGGGTCTTGGGCCTTTTCTCAATAGGTTTGGGGCATGCTGACTCCAGCTACTGCTTGTTTAAGAGATTTTATAAAAGTCTGAAGCCTAAGCCAGGACAGTCCATTCATATTGAAAAGCAGCTGCAAAACACTTGGGTGGGGCTAAAAATTGGATGGGGCAGTGTCTTAGGGAATCATCTGGGTGGAATGAACAGTGGCTCCAGGCTGATAGAAACTCAGATATGGCTGCCAGTCAGCCCTGCGACAGGGGAGGTCCCAGCACAGGAACAATGACCCCTGTGAGCTTCCCTGTCTGGGAGAAAGCCACTCCTGAGTTCCTGCCCCAGTGCCAGACAGTCCAGTTCCTCCCCATATGTCTCTGGATTCCCCCAAAGCTACCGCCCTGGTACTAGGGTTCAGAGTTCATGCTTGGGCCCTTTAAGAGAAACACCTGGGTCTCCAGCAGCCTGTGTGTCACTCAGCCACAATCCTCACCGGTTCTTATAGCCTGAAGTTTCGGAGACTTCTCTTCCTTGCTCTGGAACCCTGGGCTGGGGTCCAGTGTTGGGCTGAGACCCCCTATCTCATGGGGGCCTCAGAGATATTAATTATCCTGATTAAATAAACAGCACACATGGGTGTCTGACCAGCCCATTCCTCTCCTCCGTCCCTCCTACCAGTCTCAATGTGCTGAAATGAAAGACTTTTCATTTATTTATTTATTTATTTATTTATTTATTTATTTATTTATTTATTTATTATTACTAGAGGCCTGTTGCATGAAATTTATGCATGGGGGTGGGGGGACATCTCCTCAGCCCAGCCTGCACCCTCTCCAATCCAGAACCCCTCGAGGGATGTCTGACTGCCAGTTTAGGCCTAATCCCTGGGCCTAAACCAGCAGTTAGACATCCCTCTCACCACTGGCTTCTAACTGCTCACCTGCCTGCTTGTCTGATCAACCCTAACTGCCTCTGCCTGTCGACCTAATCGCCCCTTACTGTTCCCCCACCACTGGCCTTGTTGCCGCCAACTGCCCTCCCCTGCCAGCCTGGTCACCTCCAACTGCCCCCCTTCCCTGCCGGCCTGGCCGCCCCATGCAGCCTGCTGCCCAGTCATTTGGCCATCACTCACTGAGCCCCTGCTGGCCTGGCCGCCCCATGCAGCCTACTGTTTGGTCGTCTGTCTGGTTGTTTCAGTCGTGATGGCCCCTGGCTTTTTATATATTAGAATTATTTAAATATGCTCTTATTGATGTTTTAGAGCAGTGATTCCCAAAGTGATCTATATCGACCCCCAGGGGTCTATGACAACCTGCAAGGGGTCTACATCAGCGAAAAAAAAATTTGGGGGTCCATGAAATGAAAATGGGGGTCCACGATAGTGGATCTCAACATACACTGATAGTACCTATTTACTTACATCATATTATCTTATAATATAAAAACATATACATTATTTATAAAAGTACCTATGAAGTAAAAAATTTATTACATATGTTTATAAAATTGTGTAAGTTGTAGGATAAAAGCCTGCACATAATGATATACCAGTATCATCTTGTTACAAGCATACGCGCAGTAAACATTCTTGCCAATTTTTGTCTCAAAGCTTCGCGAACTTGCACCGACTTGTTCAATTCGTCACACTATAAATATGAATGTGAGAAAAATACGTTCATTCGTTTCCTGAATCTTGAATAGGAAAGTGCTGAGAAAACATTTAAAAAAATATAAACTGGTAGTTTATCATACAAATTATAGTGAATCAGTGTTATTTTGTTTGAGAATGCCGGAGAAAAGTAGGTACATTATTTTTTATTAAATTTTATGTTACGTATATTTTATATAACAGATACAAAATTTTATTTTGAGTAGTTTTAATTTAAATTCAATAAATAAATGTATAAAACTTAACATGTGTTTTTATTTCAAGTTTTTAACACTAATTAAACTTCACTACAGTTAGAAATTTACAAAAAAAATCAATATCAGGTAAGTAGGGGGTCTACCCAAAACCGAAAAACATGGCAAGGGGTCTACGGCACAAACAAGTTTGGGAACCTCTGTTTTAGAGAGAGGGAGGGAGAGGGATATTGAGTCTGTAACCGAGGTATGTGCCCTTGACCAGAGTCGAACCTGGGACCCTTTAGTCCATAGGCTGTCACTCTATCCACTGAGCCAAACCCACTAGGGCTGAAATTAAAACTTTTTAATTAAAAGGTAGTCATGTCATGGCCTAAGATCTTCCCTGACAAAAGTCAATCTTTCCCTTCATTAAGCTTGTCTATTGACTTTTGCATCTACAATAACATTCCTTTGGGACGTCAGGTAACTCCCCTTTCTCCAGACCACTCAGGACTGGGCGGAGACCGTACACCATGGTAATTACTAACTGTGAACTGTCATTTTACTCTTCATCCAGTCCCAGAGGCTTCCTGGATTTGCTTTCTTCCACCTCACTAATCTATCACCAATGGATTTCATATAACTCAATTAAGTCTTCTCTTAATTATAATATACAAAATAAGATGCAGAATTTTATTCTCTACAACATTATCTCCATCTGTTGAGATTTTGCTTCCCAATAATTGTACACAGTTTGGCTCAAATAAACTCACAAAAATTCTCCATAGGTTTGAATGTTTCTTACAGTTGACACCAGTTTCATAGGAATGAATTCAAACAAGTAGGCCTGACTGCATTGTGATAGGGACAATTTATGAAAGCAATTAAAGCAAGCAAATGTATGAAAGAAGCAAGTAAAACAAATGCATCATCCAGCATGACACACATAAGTGAGCTCTCAGCTAACCTGAGAGAGTGGGTGTGGGCTTTCTGCCTTATAAACTCTCTGTCTATAAATTTTAAATTCCTCTGCGAAATAGCTCTGTATAGATTAATTTTCAAGGTTCTCCTTTTACTTTGTTGTGGCCTTCCCAGAATTCATGAAAAGCACCAGACAATTTTATCTTGCCAACCCTTAACTCTGTTTAGAAAGTAAAAAACAAAACTGCCTTTTCCTCCTTTCCCCTTTCTACCTCTGGTTATGGAGCCTGATATTTTATTTATTTATTTAAAAATATTTTTTTATTGATTTCAAAGAGGAAGAGAGAGAGAGAAACATCAATGATGAGCCCAGCTGGCGTGACTCAGTGGTTGAGCATTGACCTATGAACCAGGAGGTCATGGCTCCATTTTGGTCTGGGCATATGCCTGGGTTTCGGGCTCCATCCCCAGTGTGGGGTGTGCAGGAGGCAGCCAATCAATGATTCTCTCATTGATATTTCTATCTCTCTCTCCCTCTCTTCCTCTCTGAAATCAATAAAAATATATTAAAAAAGAAAGAAAGAAAGAAACATCCATGATGAGAGAATCATTCATCAGCTGCCTCTTGCATGCCCCACTCCGGGATGGAGCCCAAAACCCAGAGATGTGCCCTGACCAGAACTCAGCATGTGCCCTGACTGGGAATCAAACTGTGACCTCCTGGTTCCTAGGTTGATGATCAACCACTGGGCTAGCCATTTGTTCTCAATTTCCTTGGTTTGGGGAAGATAATGGCTTATTATTTATAACCGGCTGCGGCTGTCCAAACTGCGTGGCCTTGTTTAATTATTATGTCTCAGTTTCCCTCCTCCTCCCACCTCGGAATTTCTCTAGCTTCTCGCCATCCTATAACAGTTCTTTGGTCCAAGACAATGTAAGACCTAATGCTGGCAGGTCAAACACCGAGTCCTCGGACAGCAGTGCTGGCCAGGCCCACCAGCAGGGCAGGCAGAGCCACACGTGGTTGGAGCCAAGGGCATAGATCACAAAGACCGGGCAACTGTCCCAGACTCGGGGCGGCCGAGGAGGCTGGACAGATCCCGGCAATGTGATCCCCGATGGGATCCTGGATCAGAAAAAGGGCATGATAAGACAAAATTTAAATAAGATCTGTTGATTCGTTAACAGTCTTTATTTCAATGTTAATTTCCTCTTTTTAATAATTGTACTGTTGTTATAAAGGACTTTAACAGCTGGGTGAAGGGTGTACCAGCATTTCCTGTAATATTTTAAAGAGCAACTTAGTTGAGGTATATTATTTATACACCAAAGTTTTACCCTTTAAAATATGTAATTCAATGGCTTTTAGTAAATGTACTCACTGTGCAAGCATCAACATAGACCGGTCTTAGAACATTCTCATCACCTCATCACCCACAATTCCAATCCCAGCCCCAGGCCCCCCAGACCCCTCCCCCCACTGACCTGTGCTCTGTCCCTCCTGTTGATCTGTTCTCTGGCCATTTAACATGAAGGGAATCATGATCTGTGTGTTTCTGTGTCTGTCACAACTTACTTTCATGTTTTTGAGGTATTCGCACTGTCACAGCTTTTTTTATTTTTTTGTATGTGAATAAATTCTTTATAAAGCTTCCCAATTAATTAGTAAATGATGGCTTATTTTAATAACCTTACACATTGGTTGTTATTTAAACAAGACATTCTAAAAAAAAAAATACTGTAAAAACGTCATTTGCTGTTGTACAAGGTGAATAAAACTTTAAAAAATATATATATTTTATTGATTTTTTTACAGAGAGAAAGGGATAGGGATAGAGAGTTGGAAACATCAATGAGAGAGAAACATCGATCAGCTGCCTCTGCACACCTCCTACTGGGGATGTGCCCACAACCAAGGTACATGCCTTGACTGGAATCGAACCCGGGACCTTCAGTCCACAGGCCGACACTCTATCCACTGAGCCACACTGGTCAGGGCGAGGTGAGTAAAACTTTTAAACAAATCTTTACAGCCTTCCATGTGTACTCCATAGTGTAATTCCCCCCTTACTCATCATAGTTGGCACAAAAAATGTGGATTTTTTAAAAACGTAGAATCCCCATTTTTAGAAATGCTGTCTTTGCTGACCTGCTATGTGTTCCAGATAAAAGTCCACCCACAGAAGTGAAACACGCAACCCCGAGGAAAGGGCACGCTCTGCATGCAGCGGAGTTCACAGGTGGGAAACACGATCTTTTTGGGTAACGGCCCCAGGGACAGACGCCTAAGGAAGGCATCGGAGAGAAAGTTTAAAAATTCAGCTAACACTTCAGCCGTTACTTTAAGAAAGAGACCCGATTATCTTACCGAAACAAACATCCCTTGATTCAAACCGATGGAGATTTCAAAATTCCTTTGTAGAAGAGCTACACGGACCCCAGAGAGGGCCACACAGGCTTTGCAAAACGAAAATGAGGAACCAGGAAAAAACATAGCACTCTCGGCCCTTGAAGTTGCAAGGGTGTCAACTGACGGGTTGAAGGACAAGAATTAATCAACTCTGTGGGAATTAAGAAAAGCCACTCACATGACACAGACTGCAGCGATCATCTCTAGACTCTCTGCTCATTAAAAAAAATCAGCGCGCCGGCAGGAACTGACCGGTTTGAGGGTTCTGCCTGAAGAGGAGCCACTGGCACCAGCTCACCTCACTTCTGCTGATCACATTTTCCAAGTACGCTAGTCCGGCGGTCGGCAAACTCATTAGTCAACAGAGCCAAATGTCAACAGGTCAACGATTGAAATTTCTTTGCGCCAAATTTTTTAAATTTAAACTTCTTCTAATGCTACTTCTTCAAAATAGACTCGCCCAGGCCGTGGTATTTTGTGGAAGAGCCACACTCCAGGGGCCAAAGAGCCACATGTTGCTGACCACTGCTCTAGTCAGTTAGTTTACACGTTATTAAAAAAAAAAAAAAAAAATCCACAGGAATTTAGAGTCCCAGAATGTCCGCAATGCTGATGGGGTGCGCGGAAACAGAGGGACGTGGCACTCCACCCAAAAGATTCCCAGACTGTTTGTCGCCTCGTTGTTGTCTGTGGCTTGTTTCGCGCCCAGGAGCCGGCACAGGCCCAGAGGCTGCGAGCGGGAGGCTGCTCTTCGTGGAGGCGGAGCCACAGGCGGCAGGTGTGCTGCTCTCCTCCCGATCCCCAGCCTCAGAACACGCCAGTGTCTACCACGTGCGAGCAAACCAGCGTTGTCTCAGTTTCTCTCAGCAGCCCACTCGTGGCTCGGGGATTTGTGGAAACCCGTGATTCCAAATTTACTGGCACGGGAATCCTCGAACGGCTGTGACCGTGTGACCGTGACATTCCAGCATCCGACGAAGAAAAGCTTCTGTGGCTGTGCCCATTGCCCGGGCCCCTCGGCTGTGGCCTCTGTCACAGCTTTTTTTCTGTCTGAAATTATCCTGATTATAAAAATCCAGGAACTGTCACGACTGAAACAACAGTCGGACGACCAAACACAGGCTGTGGGGGCGACCAGGCCAGCCGGGGGTTCGTGAGGGACGACCAATGCCTGAACAGCAGGCTGCATGGGCCCATCAGGCCAGCGGGGGGACTGTAGAGGGTGACCAGGCCAGTGGGGGGGGGGGGGGCAGTTGGGAGTGACCAGGCAAGCAAGGGGAAAGTGAGGGGTGACCAGACTGGCGGGGGAGGGGGGGCAGTGAGGGGCAATCAGGCTGGCAGGCAGAGGCAGTTAGGGGTGATCAGGCTGGCGTGGGGGGGGGCAGTTAGGGGCAATCAGGCAGGCAGGCAGGTAAACAGTTAGGAGCCAGCAGTCACAGATTGTGAGAGGGATGTCTAACTGCTGGTTTAAGCCCAATTCCCGGGATCAGGCCTAAACCAGCAGTCAGACATCCCCTGAGGGGTCCCAGATTGGAGAGGGAGTAGGCTGGGCTGGGGGGACCTCCCCCCCACACAAGAATTTTGTGCACCGGGCCTCTAGTCTATATATATAAAAGGCTAATATGCTAAGTGTCCCACCATCTGACTAGTCACTATAACATGCACTGACCACCAGGGGGCAGACACTCAACACAGGAGCTGCTGAGCTGCAATGACTTGGCAGTGGCAATTCTTGTGTGATGCTCCCCAAAAGCAGAGAGGAAGGAGCCCAAGTCCTTGTGGGGCCATGTGACTGCACCTTTGGCCCGGGGCGATGTTGCTGGGGCACTGTCGGCCCGAATCGGTCACTGCTCACTGCGTTTCTGTTCCACACCCTGTACGACAGCACCTTTGCAGAGTGCCCTCTCACACTCCGGGACCCTTCGGGGGATGTCTGAGAGCTGGTTTCGACCCACCTTTGCCGGCCAGGCCAAGGGAGGGACCAAGGGTGGTCGGCTCCATGATGTGTCCGGCTCTCTCACCAGTCCTGCCACACAGGCCACCTTCTAATTAATTTACTTTCAATGAGCACAAATCCATGCACCAGGGCACTAGTTTCTTTTTAAAATTTAATTTCTTATTAATTAAGGTATTACATATGTGTCCTTATTCCCCCTCACTAGTTTCAAATAAAACGCTGTGAGGGGAAGAGAAGACAAATCACTGCCCTTTCTAGTGTGGGAGGGACCAACGTGCTACCCAGGGGCCAGTGGGTCTTCGCTGGTGGCCAGGTTGGCAGTCAGCAGTGACTGAGCCGCCCCACTGCCACCCAGCTCCACAGTAAGCCCCTTTTCCAGCACTGGGTGTGTGTGTGTGTGTGTGTGTGTGTGTGTGTGTGTGTTTGTGGCCGAGGCCGTCGGTGCCACTGCAGCTCAATTTGAACTGGACTTGGGGAATGTGCAGAAGTAGTCCCCAGTAGTCTGCCAGGGACCATCTGCTTCTGCAGGGACCAGACTGGGGAGGAAATGGGCATGGTGAGCGAGCCCTCCACCTGCGTCTGTACGGCTCAGGGTGGCCCCACCTCTGCCGTTCTTGGCTGGAGAAACGGTTTCAGCGGCTCTGCCGGGCCCCATTGCTGTGTTCTGTCCGACCCCATTGCTTTCAGGGAGCCCGATCCTGTTACAGCATCTGCTACCCCGAGTCTGGGCCTCGGAGGCATGGCCAGCAGCTTCTCAATGACGTGCCACTCCAGTGCGCCCTCTTTGGTAAACGATGTCCTCTGAGTCTTGCAGAATCTAATGGCGGGTGGGGGTTTGGCCAGTCAGAAATGTAGCGTTTGCTGGCCGGTGTGCTGAATGGTTAGAGCATCAGCTGAGCACTGAAGGGTCTTGGGTTTGATTCTCCATCAAGTGCACCTACCTGGCTGCAGATCTGATACCCGCCCCCCAGTCTGGGCTTGTGTGAGAGGCAACTAATTGATGTTTCTGTCACATTGATGTTTCTCTCTCTCCCCTCCCCCCTTCCTTCCACTATCTCTAAAAAAAAAAAAAAAAAAATCAATGGAAAAAAATGCCCTCACTTTTTGGGTAAGGATTTCAAAAGAAAAAATAGACTTACAGGGTATGTCCAGGTTAGCATGCCCTTCACCTAGCACTTGAACTCCTTCCTCCACTGCCTGTGGTAACGCCTGTGCTTCTGCTTCCCTGAGCCTGGGCCACGGCTTTCTCAAAGCCTCCACACCAGCTGGCAGTGTTCAATGCACCAATAAGTGCCGGCACTGCTTCCTGGGCCTCTGCCAGGTAGTAAGTCCTGTGTTACAGATAACCCTCCCCCCCCACCCCCAACCCATTTCCTGTGAGCAGCCCTGAAGCCCTGCCCCTCGGTCCTGCACTCCCACTGCTCCCGCCCGAGGCAGGTCCCCAGGCTTCCAGCACGCCGTCAGGCCCCGCACCTCCCAGCCTGGTCTGGTTGTGACATTGTAAACAGTGGGAGCAGACCTTGGCACTTGAATTCTGGCTAAGAAAGCATTCAGGGCCAAGACTCAAACTTGTGAGGGGAAATTTATTCAGCAAGCAAGACAAAAGTACCCCTGAAAAAGTCCCCAGCTTTCTCCTCCCAGCTACCCCATCCCTGTCTCCTGTCCTCCAGCTCCCTTGTTCTCTGAGCGGGGGCAGGGGCAGGGTGTTCAGGAGTGGAGTGGGGGTGTGGGTGTTGGGGAGGGATCAACCACACGACAGTGACAGGCCAGCGGAGGAAGATCGGGGACATCTGACCTGGTGACCAGGAGCACAGTGAGTCTGGGGCGGAGCCGGAGGACAGCAGTCACTCCCGCACTTGCTCTCCCGGTTCTGCCTGTTGCCACGTGTCCTGAACTCTGCCCCGTGACACTCAGACCTGGCCCATTGTTCTGCCTCCTCTAGGCGTGCCTGTCTGCTGCTACCACAGCGTGACCCTTGTTGGTCAGGTGGCCAGGAGGGAACGTGGGATCCCCAGGGGAAGGAGCAGAGATCTGTGCGTAATTTTATTTAAAAAAAATAAATTATTGATTTTAGAGAGAGGAAAGTGTGTGTGGGGGGGGAATCAATTTGTTGTTCCACTTACTGATGCATTCGCTGGTCGCTTCTTGTGTGTGCCCTGACCGGAGACCGAACTGAAACGTCCAAGCTGTGGTGCTGGGCAGGCTCAATAGCCAGCTCAATAGCCGTCTCAGACGGAGATGGAAGGAAACGGAATTTATCTCGGGAAAAGGGGAAGGGAGATGGGGCCATCCAAAGGGAAGGGCTGCACAGAGAAAAGGGGGCCTTGGAGACAGGTTGGAGGCCAGCCTGGATGAGCTGCTGCTTCCATTGCTTCCCTGAGAGGTTGGGGGACAGGTGCTGTGGGCATGGCAGGGCGCGCCCCTGGAGGGAGAGCCCAGGGGCCTTGGCTGAGTGTGCTGGGGAGGGGAGGGCAGAAACGGAACCCTCGTCTGCTCTTCGGGGGCTCTCCTCTGTCTGGGCTCCGCTGACTGGGTGGTGCCAGGCAGTCATCGCTCAGTGTAGCTGGTCCTGAGACACTTGTTTGGTTTTGCCAGTTTCTGGGCCTGGAGCTAAGCTACATCGGAGGCCTAGATATTATCTTCAGAGAGTGTTAACGTAAAAACAGACAAACAAACAAACAAAAACAACACATTGAAACCTGTAAAGAATTTTTGTGAGTTTATTTGGGCCAAACTGTTGACATATGACAGGAAGCAGAACCTCAACAAATTGAGATAATGCTCCGGAGAACAACGGGTTGGTTCTGTATTTACACACTGCAACCAAAGGAGGAGCTAGGTTAGTTGCACGAAATCCATTGGAGATGGAGTAAGGAGGTGGGATAAAGCAAGCCAGGGCAGGGGGAACCCCTGGTTTTGGATAAAAAGTAAGATGATGGACACATGCTTAGGTGGCTGCAGGAACAATTAACACAATAATGAAGGAATTTGTGGTCTCAGTCTTGGCGCCCAGGGTATGAGGTTGTGCCCCAGGGGCTCCAGAAAAAGGGAAGTTACAAGTTACCCAGACATTTCAAGGGTGTGTTAGCATAGATGCAAAAAGACAGATGGGCTCAGTTAAGGTAAAGGTTGACCTTGTCAGTGAAGATACCAGCCTAGGAGGTGACTGCCCACCATAACTGCTTTAGTTAAAGTTCCATTTCAGACCATCCTGTGTGGTTACTTTAGGTCTCTGAGTTTGCAAGACTGTCATGCAGGCCTCCCCTGAGCTGGTCAGATCAGCATGTGCCCCTTTGTCCACAGGAGGAAAAGGTCGGGAGGTCTAAACCTCATGACCAGTGATGTGCCAGGCGAGGAGTGAGGTTCTTGGTGCCCAGTTGGCCCCTTGCTGGGCATCGGGGGCTTTCAGCCCTGGTGAGTTTCTCTACCGGCCCATGGTCCTTGCTCTCACAGAACCCACAGCCTTGGCATACCAGGACGATGCTCTAACCCAGTGTTCCCAAAGTGTGGTACACGTCCCCCCAGGGGTACGGGGAGAGTTTGGTGGGGGTACGCGTTGCACCGGAGTTCGGTGGGGATAGGCACTGCACCGTGCTTAGCTGCGCCTAATTCTACGTTCTCATGAGTGCGAGGGGTACTCAGCGTTACGGAAATTATAGAAGGGGGACACATATGTCAAAAGCTTGGGAAACACTGCTCTAAGCAGCTGGGCTAACTGGCCGGGCCCTGTGTGTGGTTCTGAGTAAGCGGAGGAGCAGCTCGCCTGCAGACCCAGAGGCTTGGGCTCTCCCTCAGGATTCCCAGGGCAGCAGCCAGAGGTGCCCTCGGAGTCAGGGCCCCTTCAGGATTCCCAGGGCAGCAGTCAGAGGTGCCCTCGGAGTCAGGGCCCCTTCCTCCTAACCAGGACGGTGACCTTGGTGAGTGCTCTTGGTGGGTTGAGTTCAACCTTCACATCAAAATCCTGGCTGAGCCGAAGCCGGTTTGGCTCAGTGGATAGAGCATTGGCCTGCAGACTGAAGGGTTCCGGGTTCGATTCCGGTCAAGGGCATGTACCTTGGTTGCGGGCATATCCCCAGTAGGGGGTGTGCAAGAGGCAGCTGATCGATGACTCTCTCTCATCGATGTTTCTAACTCTCTATCTCTCTCCCTTCCTCTCTGTAAAAAAAAAAACAGTAAAATATATTTTTAAAAAAATCCTGGCTGATCCCTTCCGATAGGCTGTCAAGGAGGCCCTCTGATATCACACACTGTCTTCAGCTGGTGGCTAATCACCCTCAGCTTTTCATTGTCTTACTTAAAAAAAAAAAAAAAAAAGTATTTTTATTGATTTCAGAGAGGAAGAGAAAGGAAGGGAGAAATAGAAACATCAACGATGAGAATCATTGATCAGCTGTCTCCTATACTTACTAGGGATCAAACCCACAACCTGGGCATGTGCCCTTGAGCAAAATCGAAGCTGGGACCCTTCAGTCTGCAGGCTGACGCTTGATCCACTAAGCCACACCAGCCAGGGCTCATTGTCTTTCTTAAATGCATCACTGACAGCTCCCAGGAACAGCCTTCGGAAGCCACAGATTTTTGGTATTTTTATTTTATTTAAATACAGAGGCACAGTGCACAAAATTCATGCACAGTGTCCCTCAGCCCAGCCTGTACCCTCTCGCAATCTGGGACCCCTTGGGTAGGGACCCTGGGCCTGGCAGCGATCAGGGCCTATCGGGGCTTTCCTTCCCCGGCTGCCTGCTGGCAGCTGGCCCCACCCCCACTGCTGCCATCTGTGCGGCATTGCCCCCCCCAGTCCCCCACCCCCGGAGACCGGTGTGGGATATGATCGTGTGGCTGGCCTGGGCCTCCCTCTGCGGGGCAATCTTGGGGCGATGGTGGGGCCCTCTCGGCCAATCACATTGCACCGCCTTGGCTGGCCTGGCGCCAGTGCATGCCACAGCATGGTCATCCAGGGTCATACCTACAAACCAGGTACATGCCCTTGACTAGGAATCAAACCTGTGACCCTTTTGTGCACAGCCCGATGCTCTAACCACTGAGCTACGGGCCAGGGCAAGAACCTGGATACGTTTGAAAGCAGAGAACCAACGTAAACCCTTAATATGCAAGACGAGGGCCGGCCCAGTGTCAGGAGAGAGGAAGCTAAGGCACCCAGGGCAGCTGGAGCCGTCACCACTTAGCAGGAACACCACCCACTCTCTTCCCATCGCCTCGCAGGTCCTGCTTCCAGCACAGTGTGGACGGAGCCTCCGCACGGCCCGCGGGCGG
Source organism: Pipistrellus hanaki (assembly GCF_964339955.1). Classification (NCBI taxonomy): domain Eukaryota; kingdom Metazoa; phylum Chordata; class Mammalia; order Chiroptera; family Vespertilionidae; genus Pipistrellus; species Pipistrellus hanaki. The sequence continues at coordinate 91,526,176 of NC_140507.1, read as the reverse complement.
CCCCGCAGCCCCGTCCGCACAGCTGCCCGCTCCTCCTCCTCTCGGCGCTCCGGAAGGACCTGGCAGTGGCCTGAGGCCGGGAAGGAGCCGGAAGACTTCCCGTCCCCCATCGGACAGAACAGGAAGCCCACACGTCCTCGCCCCTCGGCCCTCGGCCCTCGGCCCTCGGCCCTCGCCCCTCGCCCGGGGCAGACGCTGGGCTTACCATCACAGGTGTTTTTGCAGCAGACAGGTCACTGAAATATAGTGGCAACCATACTTTGGTAAAAACTGCTGTTTGAATTTTAACCCTGCCAAGTCTGGCTCCTGCCTGATTAAACACGGAATACTTACCTCAGCTTCCAGGTGGAGACCTGGAGGCTAAGGCAATTTTCCCTTGCCTGGGACCAGGACCACAGGAGATTGATTCCCACTGACTCAGTAGCTTCAGGGACAGAAACTGTGGGTAACCTTTAGAGACTAATGCTGAGCTCTGCTTCTGTGTTATCGCTATTGCAAGATAGGGCCACATTCCAGTGTCCAGTAGGATGTGAATGGGAACCAACCCTGCTGGCTGTCCCCAGTCTTTAGAATTTAGTCTTTAGGATTTAGAATTTAGAACAAAGGAAAATTCCTGTGGTTTGAACCTTTTAAAGGGATTGCCTACCCCTGAAACGGTCGTGTGGAGACCACCTGCGTGTGGTGCTCTCATGGCTGTCCTGGCCAGATATTTCAATAAATCCTTGCCTGCTCTTTTTAATTAATCATCAGCCTCCGGTGGTCTAATTTTGAATCCAGGGTTCGAACACAACTGTCACCCCTCCCAGAGACTGCCTCTCAGGACACTGAGGGGGTGCCCTGGGAAATTTTCCGTCCTTGCCACTCTGGTTCCCACACGGGCGGTGGAGTGTGGCACGCCTGCATGCACTGTCTGCGTGCCCCCCCGGAGCAGCCATCCGCTGGCAGCCGCACACCCACCGGCTCGGAGACAAAGGGCAGAGAGGGCCCCTCAACTTCTGGTCGCATTCAGCCACCAGCCTGGACCAAGGCCACAGGCAACCACCATTTTGCATATTTCAGCAGCTTTACAGCCACGTGCTGCTTCTGTTCCAACACAGCGAGGAGCTAGGGCCATTTCAGGGCAGGAGGAACAGGGAAACGGAGCCAAGAAAACTGAACAGGCCAAACAGCTGGGCATCCTGCAGCCAGCTGGTAAAGAGCAAGCCCTCGCCTCCTCCCCCAGGGAGCCTGAGAGCAAACGGCTCTCCAAAGAGCGCTGGAGAGGAGGGGGGAGGGGGAGAAGGGAAGGAACCTTGAAGCATAGAGAACACAGGGCTTAAACCCCCCGAACTAACTGATGGTGCGGGGGGGTGGGGGGGGGGGGAGGGAGGAGGGGTGCAGTCTTATCTCATTCCACCGTGTGAACCGAGAAGCCAGCAGTTAATTGCCAGGTGCTTCTCCTAAATTCTGGATCTCCATAACAAAGTGAACGGGAGGGAGAGTTTCAGAGTTAACCTGAGCCAGGATATCTGGCAGAGGAATTCAAAATCTATAGACAGAGGGTATAACCCTGGGAACTCCCACCAGGCCTGCTTTCCCAAACTCCCGGGAAAGCCCTTCGAGTTCCAGCTCAGGGGTGGTAGGTCTGCGTGCCTTGCATTGCTACACCCAGATTTCGTGATCCCCAAGGGCCACCAGGGAGCCGAGTCCAATGCAATAAACAAAAGAGCCTCTTATCCATGCTAGCTGGGCTCTGTCCCACTTATACCGATATCAGTGTGACGGAAGAGCATGAGCTTCAACAGATCAATGGGTTTTATAGGGGTGGTGATGTCACTGCTTTGGCTGACCCTGATTGGTTGGGTGAGGGCTAGGGTCCAGTTATACAAAATGGAGGATAGCTCCGCCCTGCCTACAGTACAAAATGGAGTCAGGAGTTAGCCCCTGCCCTCTCATTCCCCCTTGTCTTATGTGCATGAGTCAAATCATTGACTCAGCCCACTTTCTTTAAGGGCATTCACTGTTTGTTATCTAGCCTTACTTAGTCCTGGACTTTCTCAATGGCTAGTAAAAACTTTCTTACAGTTACCAAGACCCCCAGTACCACAGTTCGCATCAGTATTGTCCTCACTGAAGTCCAGTTCCCCTTCTGCAGGTATCAAGTCTCCTCCTGGCCTGCATGGAGCCCAGGCTGGGGATCTCACAGGTGAGGCCACTAGTTGCCAGGATCCAGGCCATGCAGGAGCTGGGAGTCATGTTGTCAGGTCTGGGTGCCGTCTACTTCAACAGTCGTGGGTGTGCTCAGGATAACAGTGTAGCATCCCTTTGAGTCCTTGGGCAGTGAATTTCTTTACCCACACTGAGTTCCTGGGCTATAGGGTCTGCTGTGGGCACTGGCAGTGCATCTGGAACAAGCAAACTGCAGAGCCTGTAAGGATTTGAGCAAGGGAATGGTTATGAATTCCACCTTTCAGTTTCTCCCTAACCCTGGGAAGGATAGAGGGAGGTTTACCATATATGATCCCAAAAAGGGGGGAGAAACCCATCCCAGTAGGGGGTACAGCTGGCCCATAAGAGGGTGAAGGGCAGGAGGTTGGTCCAATTTTCACTGGTTTCTAGGACACATTTAGTTAAACTCCTTTTCAGAGTCCTGCTCATGCCTGTCCTAAGGCTTGAGCTTTACTTTGAGATACCTTGGCTACAAAGGTTGGGCTGTTATCTGATCCTATGACTACTGGCAGCCCGAATCTAGGTATAATCTCCTAGAGTAATCTCTTTACTACTATAGAGGCAGTTTCTGTCCTTCAACCTAATGTGAAGTATCTACAAAAACTAGACCTTAATGCTGGTGGCTTAATCTCTAAAATCCACCTACCAATGCTCTCTTAGGGAATTTCCTTGGGACCCGAATTCCCAAAGGGACCACCTTACCTTGCTTAGCATTTACCTGTGCACAGGCAGTACTTCTAGTGACTATGCTTTTAATTACCTTATCTAAGCTTGGTAGTATCTGCCTTACAGAAGTTCAGAAGTCTTGGTGACACCTAAGTGGGTAACCTGGTGTCACTGGGCAACTAATGTCTGACCTAGAGCCTCTAGGACCAACAGTCTGTCATCTGGAGGGTCCACCAACCATCTGGTCCTTTGATGGCTTGCTTAGGTTCAGCCAATTCCTCCTTTCCGGCTGCAGTTGGTAACCCTCTTTCCCTGTGGATGGCACAGTGTCTCCATCAAAGGGCCTGGATTAAGGCCAAAAGTTCAGGAACTGTGCCCAAATGGTGTGGTCCAGGGTGACTACCACTGCCTCTGCGAACAGTACCTCATCTGGTGATGATGGCAGCACTGCGTCACCTCCATGCTGCCACGAATGAGCTCCTCTGGACCATCATCCGGAAGCAGGCTGGCAGGGCTGACGGCCAGTGTCTGGGCTGTTGCCAGGGCTAGCTCCTGGCCCAGAGTCTGCTTATCTGCCTCCTTCACCAGCAATGCTGTGGTGGCCACTGCCCAGAGGCACACTGGCCACCCTGCTGCCACAGGGTCCAGTCTCTTAGATAGGCAACAGGTCTCTTCCAGGGACCTAGAGTCTGAGTGAGAACCCTTTTGGCAATGCCTCTTACCTCACTCACATAGAGGTGGAAGGGCTTCGCGACGTCTGGCAAGGCTAGGGCAGGTGCTGAAATGAGAGCCTTCTTTAGCTCCTCAAAGGCCCGTTGTTCCACTTTGGTCCAGTTTAGCGGCTGCGTTCCCCCAGTACTTGTTCCTTCCGAGGTCCACAGTCCTTCTTGATGTCCAAGGAAAACAGGCAGTTTGTCTGGTGGCTCCCTGGACTGATGTACGGGTCCCATCGGCTCTGTCAAGACTGAATAGGCTTTCCCAGTGTCCACCAGGAAACTAACAGGTTGCCTCTCACTTATAAGGTTACCCTGGGGGGTTAATGGAAAGGAGCCTCGGTCCTGTCAATTCTTTTCTCCAGCTAACCTACCAGGACATTTTCTCTTACTCTGTTCTCCTTTTTCATCACATGTACAACCTTTACAAAAATCTTTATCAAATTAACTTTCAAACCTTCTTTCTATATTCTTCAAAAATACATAACCATGCCTCAAATCTTATAGAAAAGACAAAGGGAGGAGGGAGCAGGTCCAGTACCCTGTTCCTAGGCCTCCAGCCACTTGAAATTTAAAATGCCACGTTTTTCCTACAGATACGGATCTCAGATTCTGATAAGCCTGAAAAAGGGGAATGGGGGAATTTCTAACTGCACCTCTAAGCCCCTTAACAGAACACGGTGAAAAGTGTCCAAGCAGTCGCCAGGGGTTCTCCAGTCTCATTGAGGTGCAGGGGGTCACAAGGGAATTTCTCTCCTCATCCCTGCCACCGCTACTCAAAACAACCCCTGGAGGGGATGGATGCCGGTGGGCAGAGGCAGGGAGTGTGGCGCAGGTCCCAGATGGTGAAGGAGGTGCTCCCACCGAGGCGTTTTCATCCGGCAGTCCACTCTGTTCCCACTGGGAAAGGCACTTGCCTCCTGCTAGTAGAGGAACCAGTGACCCCTACATTGCAATCAGACTCCCTGACCTTTCTGAAAAGCCCCTCTGCTTGAGGGTATTTCCATTAATATTCCTTTTCTTCTAAAGATTTTACAATGTACTGTAATCATTAATCACATCAAACTTAAATGGCCAATTGAGACAAACAGTAGTTAACTTTAGAATTTGGTCCCTGCTTTTAACCTTTTGGACCACAATTGTTACTACTGCATACCTTCAAATTAATTCAGAGCACTTAGCCTTAAACAAATTAAAGGTTTCTTTTTTAAATCAGACCAAACAAGTAATATATCTTGAATTCTTAATTATTTACTCTAGGCACTTAATTACCACAATTATATAACTTCTCCCAATTCAATCCGAGTCCCAAAACCTTCAGAGCTCGCAAGTCAAATATTTAGCAGCTCCCCATTAATAAACCTTTATATTTTCAAGAACAAATTCTAAAATTCAACAATTAACTTTAAACCATGTTTTTTCTGCCCAGGTAAACTGAGAAGCAAACTTGTAGCCATTCACATGTAAACTTGTCCCTTGGCTAGCAAAGGTATAGCCATTTAAATGCAAATGAACACATTCTTTAAAGATAGCTGAAGGCGGAACTTGCCTACCCAACCGAAGCTGGGGGGAATCAAGAGGCAAACTCTCAGCCATTCATATGTAAACTTGCTACCTACTTCCTGCTGGTTACTTGCCTCAGGGCGGGAAATTTTGAAAGAACTTCTTGGGAAACTAGCTTTAATTTATCTCCCAATTCATCTCCACCATCCTTAACGCTAAAAAAGTTTAGGGTTTCATTCTGTACACAGAAAAGAGTTAAGCCCAGCTCAAAACTGTGCACACTCGTTTTGAACTGGTCTTTTCCCCTTACATGAGTACAGAAATCCCCGATGCCTAAAAGATGGCGAGTATGAGGCCTCTTCTCCCCTTCCCCACCTCCTGCCTGCTCTGGGGGGAAAGAGTCAGCAAATTTACAAACAAGAGCAAACCCTTACTTATACAAACATGCAAACAGGGAACACAGAAACAGACAGAGGGCCCCTAAGAAAAGCCTTCCAACTCCATGGAAGCAAAACAGAACGACGACCTCACACTGACCAGTGGCCCTCTGGTGGCCATCCAACATTGAAAGCTGGCCACTCACTAGAACAAGTCTGCCATCAGCCCTTCCAGACCTCCACAACACAGAAAATCACAACAATCAACAAGAAGAGGGCGCCCAACATCAACATTTCAACTTAAAACCAGACCTGGGAGAGGATTTCACGTCTCTCCTGCCTGTGAGGGGCCCTCTTAGGAGAGGATTCCACGTCTCTCCTGCCTGTGAGGGGTCCTCCTAGGAGGTTGGAACGTCTTCCGAATCCTCCGGCCTGTGATCTTCCAGCAGTGGGTCCACCTAGACCTCTTCAGGCACTACCAACATGAGGGGGTGCCACGTCCCTCCAGAGCACTCACACAAGCGCACAGACACACACACACTTACCTCGGCCAGTCAGGCTCTCCGGGTCAGGGTCCTTCAGGGTCTTGGGGATCCAAGACAAGCCCCCAAATGTTACGCCCAGATTTTGTGATCCCCAAGGACAGCCGAGTCCGTTGCAATAAACAAAAGAGCCTCTGATCCATGCTAGCATGGGCTATGTCCCACTTACACTAACAACTGCATGTTGGGAGAGAGGACGAATTTCAACATAACAATGGGTTTTATAGGGGTGGTGATGTCACTGCTTTGGCTGACCCTGATTGGTTGGGTGAGGGCTAGGGTCCAGTTACACAAAATGGAGGATTGCTCTGCCCTGCCTACAGTACAAAATGGAGTCGGAGTTAGCCCCGCCCTGCCCTGCCCTCTCAGAGTCTTTAATAAATGCTTACTTTATCACCATGAAATGATCTGGAGTCGCTTATTTGAACTCATTCCTACGAGCAAGAGAAGAACCAAGGAGGGGTTCAGCCTGTGTGGCTCAGTGGTTGAGCATCAACCTATGAACCAGGAGGTCACAGTTCGACTCCTGGGCTGGGCGTATGCTGGGCTGTGGACTCCATCCCCAACAGGGGGCATGCAGGAGGCAGCTGATCAATGATCTTCTCTCATGACTGGATGTTTCTCTCCCCCACACCCCACCCCTGCACCCTTCCTCTCTGTCAGATAACGCCTCTCCGGTGCCTCATCAGCTGGCCGGCCTCCGGGCTGCTATTTCAAGACAATTGTCAGGAGCAGGAGACATTGAGTAGTATTTTACATTAGTTTCAGGCGTATACCCAGCGTCCAGGCTGCCGTATTGGAATGCTGCTGATGGCAGGAATGGACAGAAACCTTCTTTCCTGAGCAGGGAGGCCCCACTCCCCTGTGGGCCATAGTGCACCCTTTGTGTTTTAAATTCAACCCTCAGGCCAGCAGCTGTTAACTGCATTCCCAGCAGGGGACCGGCTGTCCCCCACGGGCTGTTTGAATGCTCCGCCCCAGCTCGGCCTGGCTCCTGTCCAGCACTCGGCCCAGCCAATGTCTCCTTCGAGGGCCTGCCCTGCCCACCGCTCTGAAGATGCCTTGGCCTCCCTCACTCTTGCAGTGCCAGCGCCCTCGTCTCACTCTGCTTGAGCTGCTCCCCAACTCGCACCATCGGAAACCATCCTGCTGGCCTGCTTGTGACGTTCCTCCGCAGAGACTGCAAGGTCCGGGCAAAGGACCTGCCCTCATACTCCTGCTCTGTTTCTGCTCTCAGGGCAACGCCAGGGCACAGCAGATCCTCCACCATCATGTGCCAGTACACTGTCCCTGGCAGGACCTCCTCCAGCTCCCCCAGCCAGCGGGTGACCTGCGACAGACCCAGGATGACAGCGGACAGACAGACAGACCCAGGATGGCGGCAGACAGACCCAGGATGGCGGCAGACAGACACACCCAGGATGGCGGCAGACAGACAGACTCAGGATGGCAGCAGACAGGCCCAGGATGGCGGCAGACAGACAGACCCAGGATGGCAGCAGACAGACAGACCCAGGATGGCGGCAGACAGACAGACCCAGGATGGCGGCAGACAGACCCAGGATGGCGGCAGACAGACACACCCAGGATGGCGGCAGACAGACACACCCAGGATGGCGGCAGACAGACAGACTCAGGATGGCAGCAGACAGACCCAGGATGACAGCAGACAGACAGATCCAGGATAGCGGCAGACAGACAGACCCAGGATTGCAGCAGACAGACAGACCCAGGATGACAGCAGACAGACAGACCCAGGATGGCGGCAGACAGACAGACCCAGGATGACAGCGAACAGACAGACAGACCAGGATGACAGCAGACAGACAGACCCAGGATGGCGGCAGACAGACAGACCCAGGATGGCGGCAGACAGACCCAGGATGGCGGCAGAGCTTCAGAGCTTGGGAGCCTCCTGACCTTCCCCCCGAGGCCTGGCTGTTCAGAGCCGCCTTTGACTACGGGAGCTACAGTGTTAACCTTAGGTTGAGCCCGGGACTGGGAATTTTTGTTTTTATTAGCCAATTTCTTTTTATCGGCTGGTAATATAAGCAGCCCAAGTTTAAACCTCCCTAAGTATTTAAAATAAGTGTCTGGTATCTCATCAAGTGGAAACACTGCACTCACTCACCCGGCCCGCTGGCGGCCGTGGAGCCTGCCCAGGGTTTTGCAGCTGTAAGGCCACTGAGCTATAACCTCCCTCTGCAGCCACGATTATATGCAAGGATGGCTGCTCAGGATTGGAACTGCCGGACCGGACAGGTGGCATGAACATTTTAAGGAACCTGATACCTTTTACAAAATTTCTTCCCACAAAAGAAATCCGCAGCCTGTCTCAGCACACTGCAGCCAGCACTGTTCGCCTTGGCTAACCTGGCAGGCAGAGCAAGCTCACTTTGGTTCTCATTTGCACTTCTTTGATTACTGGGAGAGTGAACTTCCCTGAGACCCAACAAAATTGACATCAGGCCAATTAATCCTTTAACAGCCTTCATTTTATTTATTTAATCTTTATTGTTGAAAGTATTAAAATGACCCCTTTCCCCCCAATCAACCCCCTTCAGCCCTCTCCCCACCCTACTCCCCCCCAGGCCCTCACCACCCACTGTCTGTGCCCATGGGTTAAGTACACATGCATACAAGTTCCTTGGTTGATTACCTCCTCCTCCGTCCCCCTTTCCTCCCCTTTCCTCGGAGATTCCACACTCAATTCCATTCTTCCATGCCATCAGTTTGTTAGATTCCACATATGAGTGTGATCATGTGATACCCGTATTTTCCGGCGTATAAGACGACCCCCTAATTTTACAGTTAAAACATAGGTTTAGGCCTATATTCGCTGTATAAGACTACCCCCCATTTCAAAGAAAAGACTTACTTTGCCGTCAAGATTTGCAGGTAATTTTTGTGCAATTTTGGTCTTTTGCCCCCTTTTTTCGGTTGACTTTTTTTCGTTTCAAAAGTCGTTTATACGCCGGAAAATACGGTATTTCACTTAGCATGATGCTCTCCAGGTCCCTCCATGCTGTCTCAGAGGGAAAGAGATTCTTTTTTTACTGTTGCATAGCATCCCATGGCATAAATGTACCACAGCTCAGCTTCTCTATCTGTTCATCCACAGATGGGCTGTTTCAGATCTTAGTGATTGTAAATTGTGCTGCTATGAACAGAGGAGTGCAAACATTCTTTCTGATGGGTGTTTGGGGATTCTTATATTCCTACAAGTGGGATCACTGGGTCAAACAGCAGTTGCATATTTAATGTTTTTGAGGAAACTCCGGTTTTCCATAGCGGCTGCACCCATCTGCATTCCCATCAGCAGTGCACTAGGGTTTCCTATAATGGCCTTTACTATAATGTTCAAGTGCGTTTTTTTATTATTATAGAGAGAAGCTTGGGGATGATCAGGCTGTGCGAGGAAGGCGTGTTGGAAGCCGAGGACGCCTGTGCGTCAGCCACGTTGTGAAGGCCAGGCGAAGTTCTTGAAGGAACTGTCAGGTGCTGCTCCAGTGCACACACAGAGGTAAGAAAGTGAGCCCTCGTTGCCGATGTGGAGAAGTTTAGCGGCCTTGAGAGCTCAGATCAGCCCCAGCATTCCCTTAAGGCAGGGATGGGGGGGGATGTCTGGCCCTGCCGAGGGGGGAGGGGGAGTTCATTAAATGTTTGAGCAAACACAGCAGGCTAATTAAAAAAAAAAAAAAAAAAAAAAAAAAAAAAAATATATATATATATATATATATATATATATATATATATATATATATATATATGATTTAATTTTTACAGAAAAGAAGGGAGGATAGAGAGCTAGAAACATCGATGAGAGAGAAACATTGACCAGCTGCCTCTTGCACTCCCCCCCCCCCCCATTAGGGATGTGCCTGCAACCAAGGTACATGCCCTTGCCCGGAATTGAACCCAGGACCCTTCAGTCCGCAGGCCGACGCTCTATCCACTGGGCCAAACCGGTCTTGGCAGCAGGCTAATTTCTAAGTGATAACTGCGTGTGACCCACATGTGTTATAAATACCCAAATGGCCCTTGGCAGAAAAAAGGCTCACCCTGCCTTACGCCAAAGCCTACCCAGAGCCAGGCCCAGCTCCCTTCAGTTCTGTGAAGGCCGAGAGGTGAGGAGCAGCAGGTTTGAGAGGACTGACTCCAACTTTGGAAAAAATTCTACTCAGAGTTTAACGCTATTAAACAGCATCACATGGTTCAGAGAAATCATTCAGGAGAGGAAGAGGCAATCTAAGCAGATAACTTCATTGTCATCTTATTTTGAAAAACTGCCACCTGATCAGTCAACAGCCATCAACAGTGAGGCAAAAATCATCACCAGCAGAAAGTTATGGCATTCTTTACTAATAAAGTATTTTTAAATTAAATACATTGCTTTCTTTAAATTTTATTTTATTTTATTGATTTTTTACAGAGAGGAAGGGAGAGAGATAGAGAGCTAGAAACGTCGATGAGAGAGAAACATCAACCAGCTGCCTCTTGCACACCCCCTACTGGGGATGTGCCCGCAACCAATGTACATGCCCTTGACCGGAATCGAACCTGGGACCTTTCAGTCCGCAGACCGACGCTCTACCACTGAGCCAAACCGGTTTCGGCTAAATACATTGCTTTTTAAATGTATTATTTTAAAATATATTTTATTTATTTTAGAGAGGGAGAGAGTGATAGAAACATCAATGATGAGAATCACTGATTGGCTGCCTTCTGCACGCCCCCTACTGGGGACTTAGCCCGCAACCTAGACATGTGCCCCTTGGCTGGAATTGAACCTGGGCCGACACTGAGCCAAACCAGCATTTTATGTTTACCATATATTATTTTTGATTTCAGAGAGGGAGAGAAACATCAGAGATGAGAATTATTAGTCGGCTGCTTCCTGCACGCCCTCCAATGGGGATCGAGCCAGAAACCTGGGCATATGCACTGCTTAGGGATGGAATCGTGACCTCCTGGTTCATAGGCCTATGCTCAACCACTGAGCTGCTTTGGCTGGGCTGTTTTTGTTTTGTTTTTTTTAAGACATAATGTGACTGTACAGAGTATGGTATAGTTTACATAAGCATAACTTTTATGTGCACTGGGAAACCAAAATATTCCTGTGGCTGTTGTAGAAGTTATTCACTTCACTGAGGTGGTCTGGAACCAAACCCGCAACATCTATAAGGTATGGCTGTAAAACATTTGAACTATTTTTTTTTTTAATTGATTTTTTACAGAGAGGAAGGGAGAGAGATAGAGAGCCAGAAACGCCAATGAGAGAGAAACATCGACCAGCCGCCTCTTGTACATCCCCTACCGGGGATGTGCCCGCAGCCAACGTACATGCCCTTGACCGGAATCGAACCCGGGACCCTTCAGTCCACAGACCGACGCTCTACCAGAGCCAAACCCGTTTCGGCAACATTTGAACTATTAAGACCTAAAGGATCTGGCGCTAGTTGGTTTGGCTCAGTGGATAGAATGTCAGCCCGAGGACTGACGGGTCCTGGGTTTGATTCTGGTCAAGGGATCCTTCGTTGCAGGTTCCCTGGCCCTGGAGGAGGTGCAGGAGGCAACTAATTGATGTGCCTCTCTCTCCCCCTTTCCACTCTCTGTAAAAGTCAATGGGAAAGATATCCTTGGGTGAGGATTAAGAAAAAACAAAGAAGAAAAAGAAAATACTGGTCCAACTGTTACAGCATAGTATAAGCTAGGAAAATCCCAGGACAAGCAGAATAGGGGCACTGAGACAGACAGTTAAACAGTAATTTGTGCCCACCTAATAAATCCTATCTTCCCTAAATGAAGAACACTTAAGAGTAAGTGGTGTGTGCTTGGCCAGTGTGGCTGAGCGTTAACTCATGAACCAAGAGGTCCCCAGTTCAAATTCCTGACCAGGGCACATGTCTGGGTTGTGGGCTTGATCCCCAGTAGGGTGCATGCAGGAGGCAGTCAATCAATGTTTCTCTCTCCTCAATGTTTCCATCTATCTATCTCCCATCCTCTCTCTTAAAAAAAAGAAAAGAAAAAAGGGTAAATGGTTTGCACTTCTCCCCCACCAGAGGGTAAATAGCTTAAATCCTCTACTCAGGGAGACAGATAACAGAAATCCAATTAAGTGCCATTAGCTAACCACACACATTATGAGCATTAAGCTGCTGGATCCATCTCGAAGACCTCCCCGAAATGCCCCGCTTTTAAAACCCGTGAAAATGAAGGTCCCAGTGGGCTCTCCCCCTCCAGGGAGCACACCCAAACCCTTCCCTCCCCTCCCCCTCCCTCACAGGCACATACACCCTAGTCCTAAGGGACACCATGAAGCTCGCAACCAGGGGAGCAGTGGGCAGCAGCAGCTTGTCCCAGGCCAACCCCCTGACCCTGTGTCTGCAAGGCCCCTTTTCTGACTTCCCAGCCTAGGTTCTGCTGCTGCTTCTATGCCCTTCCTTGTTTCACTCTCCTAGGTTCATTTTGCTTTGTTTAATACATTCTTGTTTGCTTCTCTACTTTGTCTCTTGATTGAAATCTTTCCCGCAAGAAGATAAGAACGGAGGTCTTGCCTCATCGTCTTCCCTCACATTAGACATAAAGACCTGGGAGAGCCGGAGAGGGAAGAGCTGGGTGACCCTGAATGATGTGAGTTCTAATTTCATATCTACCTTCAAATACCAAGGTAAACCAAGCCACACCCCGCCCCCTATGCTCAACAAAACAGCAAAACCCCCCAAAAAAATCAGTCGCGGCCCACACCATGCTGCCCACCCTGCAGGCACTGCCATGTTAAGTCAATACACAGGCAGTTTCCATACTAGCAAAATACTTTTATTATTTTATAATGATAAAACGAGGCAGGATTTCTTTTTGGTGTATACCAGAGTTAAGGGAAGTAGAAGAATAAGGGGATTAATAGAATTTTTATGTACTTTGATGACAATAAAAAGTTAATACCAATTGTTTGTCATAAAACTTACCATAGCTCCCCAGAACACATATAAAGATCATAGTTTAAAAATCTATAAAAGTAAACAATATACAGTCAGAAGCTCTAACACTTATTCCATCTTTAATATAAAATTGTAAACATTTATTTACACAAAGCAAATGTGTATAACAAAGTCCGAGCACCCTTTTGAGTCCTAGCTCCTGGAAGACGGGGGGAGGGTTTGCACTGCAGCGGGGTCCTCTCCCCCCAACTACCCAGAAACCAGGTTCATAAATAAAGCCACGGGCAGCTCCCTGGGGGACCCCAAGCATCACATTTTATTGCTCTGACACCACAGCAGTGAGAAGCCTGCTGTCTCTCTAGGTGGCCCAGGACTAAGGCTGGGGCAGCCCTCCCGAGGGAGGTGGAGTGCCCTGGGGACAGAGGTGAGCAGCAGCCAGAGGGAGAGGAACGGGCCCATCGTTAGCCTTCACCCACTGTTTTTGGTAGAAAACCTGCTGAAGTCACCCTCTTCCCCTTCAGACGGGGGAACTCACTCAGAGGGTGGAATCTTCACTGGCTCTATGATTCACTCATTCCCTTCTTCGAAAGCTAAGCTCACATCAGGGAAAGGCAGGGAGGGCAGTTAAAGGGGAAATGGCCCAACATCACCATTTGTGATGAAAAATGGCTATTAGAGAAGAGGATCCGAGGGTCCAAGGACCCCCAGCAAGGCACGGCTGGTGCAAATCATTACCAACATGAGTACAACCCCCATCCTGCAGGCTGGCCGCACGAATCTGCTCCTTGGCTCATTCTGTACGGGTGACACTCCTTGCATTAACCATTCGGAGACTCCAGGGAAATGGAGCTGGGGTTTCTCGAGACCACTCTGCATACTCCCACTCTTCCGTGTACCACTTTCTCTCCATCACCGTGAAAGGGTCTCACCCTGCGCTGACCATTTTGCTTTCCTTATACCAAAGTGCTCTCTCCATCCTCATTTTCCACAAGCAGCCCACTCTTAGCTTAGTCAAGTCCATTAATTCATAGACCTTACAAGAGAAATCCCCTTGAGTCCTTAGAAAGGATGTGTTAGTGTTATAAAGCAATTACCTTTAAAAGTGCAATCATTGACACGGCAGTGGCAAGAGTGAAAACGAAGTGGAGTTCCTTCGAGGGGCCTGGCTGGGCCCCCCAGAGCCTGAGGGGCACACCTTTCCCTCTCCCTCCCCAAATCGGTCCTTCTGGGGAGGGACTCCCTTCCCCCACACTGCGGGGTCTCCCTGCGGACCTGCAATGGCTCTCCCCCTCCCATCTCGTAAAGTGTTGCCTAAAGGAGGTTTTCCAGTTGGGCTGGAGAAAAAGGAAGGGCGAATGGGGTGAAGGAAAGACATCTGTGCACAACTCAACAATGATCCCCTTCTAATACATTAAATATATGCTGTCAGAGAAACTAACTCCAAAGGTGGGGAGTTTCAACAGACGGGGACTCAGGCATCCTAACTACCGCACTCTGCATCAGCCTGCGGGCCTGCTGCCAGTGCACGGGAGGAGGGGTCCTCCACCACGGCCCAGACCGCTCCGGAAGGAGGGGCTGCTGCCATCTCACAGCACCGGGGCCCGGTTTGCAGTCACAGACTTTACTTACGAAGAGGTTTTCCAGTGACACGCCCTGAAAGCCGGCAAAAAGCAATAAAAGAGGCTCTTCAAAGGAAGCCCTAGGTTTCCAATGCCACTTAATTAACTCCAACCACCACCTATTCTGCTTTAAACTTTTAAAAAAATTTAATCTGCTACAAATTGCAAATAATTCTGATATATAAAGTTCCAACAAAAACTTGTCCCCAGCATTAGGGCAAGTGGAGAAATCTTGGGTTTAGCCGACATGATGGCACAGATTTTTATAAGCCTGACGTGGGTTTCACTGCTCTAACTGTTGGGTTTTGGTCATTTGGATAGAAAACCACCGGAGAACCCCGTCCTGTTGTCCCAACACAGCAGATGGCCTGGGGCCAGCCCGACAGACCACACTGCTGGCTCGGAGCAGGGGGCTCTGCAGATCCTGCCTGGTGAAGCCTCGGACTCAGCCTTTGCTCTACCCACCCAGCAACCCGGGCTCTGAGCTTTTGGTCCAAATAGTTGCTCATTGTTGAATGTGAGAACAGAAATACAGGATGTAGGAACACTGAAAACATCATAAATCCTCCCGTTACTGAGGCCCCAAAAGGTCGTCCAAGTCGTTCATCCACTCTTCCGAAGTCCTGTTCTTCAACAGTGAGTCGATCAGGTCGGCGTCGCCAGCCATGCTGGACAGCCCGCTGCCCCCCGGCTGCCCGCTATAGGCAAAGGGCAGCTCCGGGCCCGAAGTCCGCACAGGGTAGGCTTGGGTGCAGTGCAGCCCTGCTCGGCCTCCCATGGGTGGGGCAGGGCTCTGGCTGAAGGCCCCCAGGTCAGGCCCGCCAGGGCTCAGGCCCGGCAGGCCCTGCTGTGGGGCTCCCTGGGGAGGGGCCGGGGCGGGGGCACTGGTCCTCTGCTGCGCGCTCACAGGGGCCAGCATGGGCCCCGCCGCAGCCGCTGAGCTCATGGGGGCCATGGGCCTGCTGGCCACCGTCTGGGAGAACTGCGGGCTGGACATCTTCAGGTGGGCCTGCTGCAGGTGGAAGCTGGGGGCTGCCGGGAAAGAGCTGACGGAGTCGCTCCCTGGGGCCTGGCCACCCAGGTTCGGCATCCCCTGATGCTGCCAGGAGGGATTCTGGCCGCCCATGGCTGCCGACACCCTCGGGACCTGTGGCTTAGTTAAACCCGAGTTCAGCGTCCCCTTACTGTGTGGCTGGGAGAGGCCGGAGCCGCCCAGAGAGCTCTGTCCGTAGGCGGCGGAGACGGAGGCGCTCTGGCCCATGCTGGTCTGCCGTGGAAGGTGGGCATGTCCGTTGGTGGCCTGTGGCGGGGGCTGGGCAACCATCTGGGTTATGCCAGAGGCCATGCCATAGAGGCTGCCCTGCGGCATGCTCTGGGAGCCAGTGAACTGAACGACACCGCGGTCCTGCTGGCCTGAGTTTGAGGAGAGAGAGGAAACCGAGGTGTGTCCAGGGCCCATTGGCATCAGATTCCCGGCCTGAGGGAATCCCCGAGGACAGCTGGAGTTCGATGGACCCAAGTTGTTCATGCCAGGCACGGCAGCAGAAGACCCTAGAAGACAGAGTAGATTCTGTCAATTAAGTTGGCATTTCTTTTAAAAAAAAAATATATATATATATTTTATTGATTTTTTACAGAGAGGAAGGAAGAGAGCTAGAACCATCAATCAGCTGCTTCCTGCACTCCCCACCGCAACCAAGGAACATGCCCTTGACCGGAATTGAACCCAGGACCCTTCAGTCCGCAGGCCGACGCTCTATCCACTGAGCCAAACCGGTTTCGGCTCAAGTTGACATTTCTTGACCACCACGGTGGTGACACCTCTATGACCCAAGGTGCAGCTGCCAGCCTATGGGCACAAACAGAATCCAGTGGAACCTGAGAGCCCGGGCTGAGGGGCAGCCGTCTGCAGCTGCAGCAATAAGGAGATTAAGACAGGTGCTGAGGAAGGGCAGAGTGAGGAGAGAGAAGCCAGTGGACTTGACTGGTTCGCCCTCCGAGGCCCACCCAATCTCTGCTCCGTGAGGCCCTATGCTGGGCACTGGGGGCTCCTAAGATCTGCCTCAGGACCTGCCTTTGGGAGGTGCAGGCACCACGTGCTGTGACAGGGTTACACAAAGACCAGGCAGCAGGCTGGGGAGCACAGGGGATGAAAGCTCAATGCCTGGGAGACTTGGGGAAGGCTTCAGAGATGACGATGAGTATGTTGTGTTTTAAAAGGGTAGGCATGCCCGGCTGGTGTGGCTCAGTGGGCGAGTGTCAACATATGAATCAAGCCCTGGCTTGTTTGGCTCAGTGGATAGAGCATTAGCCTGCGGACTGAAGGGTCCCTGGATTCAATTCTGGTCAAGGGCACATGCCAGGTTGCAGGCTCAATCCCTAGTAGGGGATGTGCAAGAGGCAACTGATCAGTGATTCTCTCTCATCTTTGATGTTTCTGTCTCTCTCTCCTTCTCCCTTCCTCTACGAAATCAATAATATATATATATATATATATATATATATATATATATATATATATATATATTAAAAAAACCCGAAGATATTAATCAGGCGATTGCAGTTCGATTCCTGGTCAGGGCACATGCCTGGGTTGGAGGACTTGATCCCCAGTAGGGGGCGTGCAGAAGGCAACTGATCATTGATTCTTTCTCATCACTGATGTTTCTCTCTCTCTCTCCCTCTCCCTTCCTCTCTGAAATCAATAAAAAATTTTAAAAGTTTTACTACTAAGCAAAGTAAATACTGATTAAAAAAAAAAAAAGGTAGCCGAAACCGGTTTGGCTCAATGGATAGAGCGTCGGCCTGCGGACTGAAGAGTCCCAGGTTCGATTCCGGTCAAGGGCATGTACTTTGGTTGCGGGCACATCCCCAGTGTGTGTGTGTGTGGGGGGGGGTAGGTGAGGGGTGCAGGAGGCAGGTGATTGATGGTTCTCTCTCATCGATGTTTCTAGCTCTCTATCCCTCTCTCTTCCTCTCTGTAAAAGATCAATAAAATATATTTTTTTAAAAAGAGTAGACAGAAGTTGAGCAGTTTGGAGGAACAGGACTCTAGATAGAGAGGAAAGTGTACGCAGAGGTCTGAGGCTATCAAAGGCAGTCTGTGCGGGGAACGCTGTAGCTGGGCTGTGGCCAAAGCGTCCAGCTGGTTAGAGACAGCACTGCAGAGACAGCAAAGCCAGATTCACAAGAGCTGTGGCTGCCGTGGGAAGGGCAGGGCTGCACAGCCGAAGGGTAACTGGCTTGTGACTGTGGCTTAGACCCTGCTGGGCAGGAGCTGGTAAGTCACTTAGATGAGGGATGCACGCAAACGCGCCCCCCCCAGGGGTGACAGAGTGTTTGCGCTTACTCTTCAGGGAGCGGAGCAGTACAGACTGCAGTCAGCGCCTGCTCTTGGTCAGCGCCCACCAAGAAATGTGCCAGACAGCTCTGTCCTCAGGGAACCTGCTGTCTGGACCTCTGCCTTAAGCAGTGGATTCATGGTGACAGCACTCACTGAGGCAGGCTTTTGTGGGTAGGAGAGCAATTGTTTGGGGGTTGGCCTTCCTTACCCGAGCACTCTGTTGCTCCTCTCACTCTCTCCACTTGCACCTAACTAAAAACTGGGTGGAGGAAAAGATACAGTCTATTTCACTCCCACTGACAGCCCATAACAACCACAGCGGGGGAAGGCAGGAACGCTGGCTAAGACCCAGGCTTTTGAGATGCCTGCTGACTTCAACTCCTCACTCCTGGTCAGCATGCACATAAAACTCACCTGGGCTCTTCCAGAATGCACAGCTGTGGTCAGTTTCCCTGGGACACTATAGTGAGAGTCACTGACCAAAAAAAGGACAGGTTTTGAAGATATTCCTAGAGCAAACCACATTTCACTGCATCTGTCCACTGGCATCTCTATGTATTTCTGGAGTGCCAGACTGAGCAATGGCAGCCAGGTTCCCGTGCAAATCTGACCTGTGACAGCTGAGACCCTCCAGAGTGCTGCCTTCCTTTCCTGGCCAGCTGTCCAGGGCTGATGCTGCCACTTGTGACCCCAAAGTGAGCAGAAAGAAAAAAAGCAGCAAAGCCCACAGAGGTGCATTGTGTCTCCTGATCCGGAAACTGTGAGAGATCATTTTGGTGAAGCAAAGAACTTTCTTAAGAATTACAGAAATGGGCAGAAACCGGTTTGGCTCAATGGATAGTGTCAGCCTGCGGACTGGAAGGTCCCGGGTTCGATTCCAGTCAAGGGCATGTACCTTGGTTGCGGGCACATCCCCACTAGGAGGTGTGCAAGAGGCAGCTGATAGATGGTTCTCTCACATGGATGTTTCTAACTCTCTATCCCTCTCCCTTCCTCTCTGTAAAAAATCAATAAAAATATTTTTAAAAAAAAGGAAAAGGAAAAGAAAAAAGAATTACAGAAATGGTGCCAGAAGATGGTTTGACTTTGGATGGTGGGCACACAGATAACATATCACAGAAATGTACACCCGACACCTCTATGATCCTGTAAACTACTGTCTCCCGATTATCCTATATAATAAAAGCCTAGCCGAGACCGGTTTAGCTCAATGGATAGAGCGTCGGCTTAGGGACTGGGGGGTCCCGGGTTTGATTCCGGTCGGGGGCGTGTACCTTGGTTGCGGGCATATCCCCAGTAGGGGGTGTGCAGGAGGCAGCTGGTCGATGACTCTCTCTCTCATCGACGTTTCTGGCTCTCTATCTCTCTCCCTTCCTTTCTGTACAAAATAATAAAATATTAAAAAAAAATAAAAGCCTAATATGCTAACTGTCCGGTTGTCTGTCCAACCAATCAAAGTATAATATGTTAATGATATGCTAAGGCTGCTCAACCGCTCGCTATGATGTGTACTGACCACCAGGGGGGCAGATACTCCGAACAATAGGTTAGCTTGCTGCTGGGGCCCAGCTGATCAGGATTGAGTGAGCTGGGCCAGACATGCCCTGGAGCCTTCCTGCAGTCCTCCCTGACCTGATTGTGTACCGGTGGGGTCCCTCAGCCTGGCCTGTACCCTCTTGCAATCCGGGACCCATTGGAGGATGTCAGAGAGTCGGTTTCAGCTCGATCCTGCAGGCCACCCAGAGAGGCCCCACCCGT
This sequence comes from Pipistrellus hanaki, assembly GCF_964339955.1. Lineage (NCBI taxonomy): Eukaryota > Metazoa > Chordata > Mammalia > Chiroptera > Vespertilionidae > Pipistrellus > Pipistrellus hanaki. The sequence continues at coordinate 91,506,506 of NC_140507.1, read as the reverse complement.
GTAAGAATTCGTGCACTGGGCCTCTGGTATTTAATAAAAATTAAAAGAAAAAAGAATTACAGAAGACACTTCCTATTGATATCTTTCAACTAGATATGATTTTGCTTCAAAAGACCGTATAGCCAGGGACACAGCCAAAATACTTAGCCAAAGTGGTCTGCCTCTCTCACCCTCTTCTGGCCCTCAGAGTGACTGAAAGCAGGCTCTGTAGGCAGACTGACGTTTATATGAGCAAAGTAAACTCATTGAGCACCTAGCGAAAAGCTAGACAGAGCAGGGACTCAACACAAGGGGACATCCCACCTGCTCGGGGCAGGCCTACCTCCTCCGCCCCACTCCATCCCCGTTGCCCCTCACCTGTGAACTGCCCAACTTGCTGTGGGAAGGTGCTCTGGGTCGGGTCTTGGTACTGGGGTGGTGGGCGGGTCAGATGGCGCTGAAACTGCTGTTTCTCCTAAAAAATTCCAAGAACAGAACAAAACAAGACCCACGTAAAAGAAAAACGGTGTTACATCAGAGAAAAGAAAACTGTCCAAGCTCGTTACTCACAGACAGACTCTGGAGGACTATCATATATTGCTCACAATCTAATTTTGGTGATTTTTAATAAAAACTCTGAGGCCTAGCCGGTTTTCTCAGTGTTGGACCACAGACGGAAGGGTCACGGGTTCAATTCTAGTCAAGGGCACATACCTCAGTGCAGGCTCGATTCCCTGGGCTCATGCAAAAGGCCACCGATCAATATGCCTTTCTCACATCAATGTTTCTCTCTCTCTGTCTCTCCCCCATCCTACCGCTCTCTTTGGAAAAATCAATGGGGAAAAAATATCCTAGATGAGGATTAAAAACAGACAAACAAAATCACTCTGAAGGAAGGCACAAGCTACGATGGCATACAACTTCACATGCACTAGGATGGCAGGAACAAAAAAGACAAGTGTGGGGAAAATGTGGAGAAACCGGACCTCCTTACACTGCTGTAGGCATGTATAACAGTATAGCTACTTTGTAGAAGAGTCTGGCAATTCTTCCAAGGGTTAAACACAAGAGTTACCACAGGACCCACAGTCCCACCCCTAGACATACACTCAGAGAGCTGAGAACATATGTCCACAAAAAGTTCGGGAAACAACCCAACTGTCTACCAACAAACTGAGCAATGAAATATGACATATTCATGCAACAGAATATTATTCCGTCATAAAAAGCAGGAAAATAATGATGCATGCTACAACAAGGTTGAACCTTGAATCCTCTTACATAAAATATTCACAAATAGGAATAACTATAGAGAAAGAAAGTAGATTAGTTGTTTCGTAGGCTTGGAAGATGGGGGAAATAACTTTTAATAGATATAGGGTTTACGGTTTCATATATATATATATATATATATATATATATATATATATAGCCAAAACCGGTTTGGCTCAATGGATAGAGCGTCAGCTTGGGGACTGAGAGGTCCTGGGTTCGATTCCGGTCAAGGGCATGTACCTTGGTTGCGGGCATATCCCCGGTAGGGGGTGTGCAAGAGGCAGCTGATCGATGACTCTGTCTCATCGATGTTTCTAGTTCTCTCTCTCTCTCCCTTCCTCTCTGTACAAAATCAATAAAAATATATTAAAAAATAAATATATATGTGTATATATATATATATATATATATATATTATTGATTTCAGAAAGGAAGGGAGAGGGAGAGAAAGAAACATCAGTGATGAGAGAGAATCATTGATTGGCTGCTTCCTGATGCCCTACAATCTGGGCACATGACCTGATCAGGAATCACATCATGGCCTCTTGGTTCATAGATTGATGCTCGACCACTGAGCCATGCCAGCTGGGTAGGGTTTCTTTTTAGGTGATAAAAGGTTCTAAAACTGTGGTGATGGTTGCACAACTCTGAATATACTAAAAACTACAGAATTATTCACTTTAAGTGGGTTGTGTCATGTATAGAGCTGTTTTCTAAAAAATGGCAGAACCAAAGTAGTGATATGGGTTTCAAAGTCATTTTCAATCAACTTGAACCATTGATGGCTAGTTCTCTCTTATGTTCTTTTTCCACTTATTTTTAGAGAGTGGAAGGGAGGAGGAGGGAGAAAGAGAGATTGAGATTGACTGGCTGACTACCGCACATGCCCCGACCAGGGCTGGGGATGAAATTGCAACTGAGGTATGTGCCCTTGACTGGGAATTGAATCTGCAACACTTTGATATGTGGGCTGGTGTTCTAACCTCTGAGCAACCCAGCCAGGGCTTCTCTTAAGTCTTAAGGATGTAATTTAAAATCCTGAGAACCTTGGCACCTTCCCACTTAACTTGGTGACCAAGTGGATGAACTGCAGGACTCAGAGGGAGCTTGTTGGTCCTGCTCTACAAACCCAGGACCTCAGGCAGGTCTTCACTTGCCTGATCACACTGCTGACCTATCATTTACCACGAAGCGGGGTCCCACAGTGAACTGGCAGAGTGGGAAGCTCAGTGCACTGGCATCTGCCGATAAAGAACAAGGACAAATGCCACAAACACATACAGTTTTAGCCATAGATTCTGCCTTCATTAGTCCCCACAAAATGACATAAAAGCTGCTTCTGACACCACTGACAGACCACCACTGTCTGAGAAATGCCACACTCACAGAAAGAGGTTTAAAAGGGCAAAGCACTCTACTACCAAACATGCACGAGCACACATTCACATGGCCCCCAGCTGAGCCGTGGCCGCTGCGGTGGCCCGGGAGGCAGGATGAGATGTGGGGGGAGGGGAGGGGGAGGGGTGGACGGGGACGGTTTTCTTCCCCTTTTCCCTTTACCTGCTCTGCCAGAAGGTGCTGCTGCCTCTGCAAGAACTGCTGTTGGTGCAAATGCTTTTGCTGCTGCTCCCTCTGCTTTTGTTGATCCAAAAGCAACTGATGCTGCTTCATTACAGCCGCCTGCTGCTGGCCACTGAGATAGGGGGTGCTGCTGTGAGTGCTGGCCACGGACACAGTGGGCGGCTGGGTCCCCACGCTGGAGGCCTGGGCTGGCACAGGGACGTTGGGAGGGTTCTGCTCCTGTCAACACAGAAGGGGGTTCTCGAGTCAGGTGGTTCACGATAAGAGTCCATAAGCCCTGGTCAGAACAGATGAGCTCCATCCAATGCGAGCTGGCTCCCTACAGATGACCAGTGCAGGGAACCTAAGGGCTGGGCCAGAGACCAAGGCAGCAAACACCCGAGTCTCCAGGCCCAGAAATGAAGTTACTAGCAGCTTGCTCGCTTTGCTTCCTATGATTTGCCAATGGCAAGGGTGTGATTTTACACGTCAGCTCACAGATTTGCCAGAGCTTCTGTAAGCAACTGTAGCTTAGACACCTTTACTCACCGGAGTGCCCACGTGCAGGTGAGCCCAGAGAGGAGCGCTCAGAGGGGCTTTGGGGGACGGAGACAACCATACTCTGGGTTTGCAAACCTTGGGTTCCTGGTGATGGGACTGCCCCTGAACTGCCCCAAATTGTTTTGCTTGCCCACTTGTATATAACATTTTTCTGGGAAGAGACTGCTAGGATTTTGTCAGATATTTATGCTTAAAAAATACTGAGTATTGATGAGAATTTTAATGAATATTTTCAATTTACACATGGACCAAAATTGAGTCATGTCAAAGGTTATCGCAATGTTATTGCAACATTACTACTTACATTTTAAAATAAAGGGGGGAAATTTAACTCAAAAAAGGAAAAAGGCAAAAAGCAATTATCATTTAGATAAGTTCAACTTCTTAAGCTCCTTTCTAGTCCTTATTCATTTGTATATTTAATCTGTACAGGATTCTAATCTTAGAGCAGACAGACTCTGATGTGATTTCCTCACCCCGATCTGCAAAAGCTCACGGGCCACCAAAGTGCTTTGCGAGGTGCAAGTGCTGCTGAAGGCAGTCACCACGTGCCGCCCTTCCTTAAGGCTGCTGCTTGCCAGTGGCTGTGCTGCAGTTTAATGGCTGACATGAGTGGAAGCTTCAACATTCACACATGCATGCTCCTATTGAAAGATACTTAAACTACTTCCAGTTTTGGGGCTATCAGATATAAACATGCAATGAATATTTGGCATATAACTTTCTCTTTTGGGGGGATTATTTTTTGCAGAGGTATAATGTGGCAATGCTTATGAATATTTTTATGGCTTACGAAAAATACATAATGCCAAAATTACTTTCCAAAAGCACTGTGCCCAGTGAGCATCTCAATTTCTTCATGCTATTACCAGCTACAAATACACAAAGGCACACCTAAAGGTGTTCACTGCAGGCTTGCTTACAGCAGTGAAGAACAGGAGACAATACACGTTACACAACTATTGTCACACAACAACTGTTAAAACGTTTCAATGGGCCTGATGTGCACATGTGGAAAACAGCCCAGGCACACGGAGTGAGCAAAGGGAGTGGGTGCAGCCTGTCTGAGAGGAAGCCAGGGACATGGCTACTGCCTGAGGCCAGCCCTCGGAAGGCTCCCAGAGAGGAGGCATCTCGGACCACCCTCCCCCCCACAGAGACAGGTGGTTCTGCTGGGCTTGTGCATGATGACTGAAGAGCCACGGAACTCAGATACGTTAGAAAGCAGCACTCACCTAAAAGGTTATAAGCTTACTAAAACTTAATAAAAGATTTTGAACACAGAGATCTGAAAACTGGTTAAAAAAGAAGAAGCCTCTAAGAAGCACATTAAGTCTGATCTTTACCGGCAAAATCCAGCCACAAATTACTTTGTGTCGCATAAAAGAGACACAAGACTAAGTGCAGCTGATTCCTCGAAAATGTGCATAGTTAAAACCAAAGACATTTTACTCTTTTTTGTTTATTCTCAGCCCAGGCCCGGCCAGGGCACATGCCCAGGTAGTGGAGCTTAAATCTGGCTCAAGAAGTGACAGGCAGCCCAGACCCATTTAGTGTCCGGGATCAAAAGGACAACTGTAGCCGAAGCCGGTTTGGCTCAGTGGATAGAGCGTCGGACTGCGGACTGAAGGGTCCGGGGTTCGATTCCTTGGTTGCGGGCACATCCCCGGTAGGGGGTGTGCGAGAGGCAGCTGATCGATGTTTCTCTCTCATCGATGTTTCTGACTCTCTATCCCTCTCTTCCTCTCTATAAAAAATTAATAAAATATATCAATATTAAAAAAAAAAAAAAAAAAGACAACTGCAGCGGCCCCCTCACCCTCCCCCGTGCTCCCCAGGGGCCGGGTAAGGACAGGGATGCAGAGAAAGAGAGCAAAGCCACAGGCTCACCTGGCTGGGTGGAACAAGAGATCGGAAAGGCATATTTCCCGGCTTTGGTTTCATCAGAAACATAGAGTTCGGCTCGTTGCTCAGATGAGGGAGCTGCTGGGGAAGATAAGACATCAGGGATGCCTTGCTCTGACCAACCCCAGGGCTGCCTTGCCCACAGTCCGCTTTGTAATGAGAAAGGGGCTTGGTGTTGCCATAGTCCAGCATCGACCCTTGGTTAGTCATGGCATTCTGGCTCAAGTTACTTGGTGGCTGGTGACTCAGCAGGTTTCCGTGGCTGGGCTGGAGGTAGGGACCTCCGGGACGAGGGGCGCTCTTGTTCACGCTGGGCATCATGAGCAGTTTGGAGTTGGTGAACTCTTGCTTGTAGCTGGGAGGGCTGGCAGGCTTCTCCATGGGGTAAGGAACATTTAAAGGACTGTGGGAGGAGCCCGTCTGCTGCCAGGTGGACATCTGGCCTGCTGCTGGTGCCGGGGCAGGCTGCTGTGAATTCTGGAGCATCTGCTCGCGTTTCTGCTTGGCGGCGATCTGCTGGAGCTGGTGGGCAGAGGACAGCTCGGAGGCCCCTCCTGAGCCCTGGCTAGGCAACACCACACTGGAGATGGCTCTTTGTGCATTCTGGGCCTGGGCTGAGGCCGGCATCAGGTTGGGACTGGGATTTTCTGCCCGTGGCTGACCTGAGGTGTGGAAGAGAGGCTGAGAGCCCCCTAGGCTGGATGAATCTGTGCTCACAGGCCCGGATGAAGGACCCATAAAGGTCTGTCCTACAGACCCAGCCCTCACTTGTGGAGAGCCTAACTGTTCTTGCTCAAAGGCTGCTGGAGAGAATTCTGTCTTAATATTAATGTCCTGTGCCAAGGGGGGCTGTGTGGCAGAACCAGAAGACTCTGGGTCCTTCTTCTCCTCAAAATCCTCAGTAAACAGATCCTTCATGTCTTCATCGGGCACCGACCTGTTCAGCTCCTCAATCAGCTCCTTCCACTCCTGTTCGTTCAGGTTGAGGTCAGGCATGAGGTTGCTTTGGGATATGGAGCCCCCGGCCCCTGCGATCATGCAAGGCAGGTCATCGACAGGCTCCTGCTTCAGCTCTTTACTCAGGCTCAGAGGAAATGACTCACTGGGGTTGCTGCCTCCATTCAGGTGGAGGTGCGAGTCTGCCAGACATTTCTTGTTCATGGAGTCCAGCCCCAGCGAGTGCTTCCCGCTGGCCTGCAGCGCCTCTGCACCGGGCTCATCAGGCTGACTGAGGGGGGAGGCTGGAGGCAGGCCATTGGAAGAGACACCTACTCCCATGGGAACCTCCCGGCGGGTCTTCTTGTGCCCAGAAAAGAGGTCTCCATAGCCATTCTGCTGATCGCCATTCTGAGGGGAGGTGGTGCTATCGAGATTCCTCTTCACCGTGTCATGGAGATGCTAAAAAACATGGAAGAGAGTGATTATGTGCACAGAAGCAAGTAAAAGGCCCTCTGCTTCTCATGGTGACTCAAACTAAGGTCCTGGAGCCTATAGTCTTCTGATGATTTTGCCTACCCAGTTTACACTCCCCACTCAGGACCCCCCCCCCCCCCCCAATTTCCTCTCTGGGGTGCCTCTCCCTTTCCCTGGTCCTGGGGCCTTGCCTGAGTCAGGACCTCTAACTCAGCTGTGGGAAAGCAACCCAGTTACAGTCGATGGACTTATGCAGTCCCTGGACTTATGCAGGACACAAGCTTGATGCTGCTCAGTCATTCAGTGTGAGGGTGTGCCCAACAATGGAACAGAGGAGAAAGAGCCAGAGGATACAAATGGGCATCATGTGAGTTTGGATCTAATTATACTAGAGACCAGCCATGCCCCAGCCCTACACGGGCCTTTCCACTATGGCAGGGGTCCTCAAACTTTTTAAAGTGGGGGCCAGATCACGGTCCCTCAGAGAGCTGGAGGGCCGGACTATATGAACTACTAATTCCTACTGTAACACCTTGGCTGCGCTCACTGCCCAAAAAACCTGGCAGGCCGGATCAGACTCCTCTACGGGCCGCATGTGGCCCGCGGGCCATAGTTTGAAGACCCCTGCACTATGGGAACGAACCCATCTCTTGTTTAAGCTGGTTTAACTAGGATAGAGGCCCTGGCAGGACAGGCTTTCTCAGGGTTGGTGGGGGCTGGCCACCAGCACCAGGTTCCACCTTGTTGCACAGGCCAGTGCTAAAGCCCTTCCCAGATTCCTAGAGCCTTGCTCAGCCTCATTCCTTTTCTCCCCTGCACCCAGTCACCAGCCTTCACAAACCCTACTTCTTATAAGACCATCTGATCACAGACAGGTCTGTCCGCACTGATATTCTTGCTTCCCCATATCCTCAACTAAATTAGTTTAACTGCTCATTTATAAAGAGTCTGCCAAAAAAGAAAAAAAGAGTCTGCCCTGTGCCAGGAACAAGTGCTATGGACTATCAAGACAAATGGGGTGGTCCCCCTCCTCATGGGCTCCCAGTCTTCTAGGATATGGACATGCAGGGACCTGGCTACAGACTAAGATGAGTGGCTTATGCAAGCAGGACAGCAGTAAGCACTGACAATGCAGGGGCAGGGATTTCGGGGAGTAGGATGGGGAGGAGCGGTAGTAAGTGACTTCCGACTGTTTTCCCATCTCATTTCAGCTGTCCGGCCAGGACTCCTCCACTAACAGAGGTGCTAAACTTAGCCTCTACACACTGGCTGCTCCTTTGCTATGTTTACTCTTGTTACATTTTTGTCCTTCACCCCCCACGCTACCTAATTCCATGGCTCCTTCCCACTGACCCTAAGAATCTGTACTGAGCTATTTACAAATTTCTAAATAATAATTTTCACTCGTATCTTTAAACAGATTGCAGAGGAGTCAGAAGCAGGATGTGCTGTTGTTTCCCTGCTGCACAGAAGGGCATAATGACCTACCACATCTGCCTTCGGAGAGAGTGCAGGAGTATCCTGACCTGGGGCTCCTATCCAAGGCAACTCCGTGACACCAGCTCTTAGCAGCAAACTACTCGCTAGGCACTAAAGCACAACAAATAAGAGAAAAATAAGAGCAATCTCCTAAATCTCCTTCTAATGCTCCCATTCCTTTCCTCCACTTCAAGATTTTCTTTATTTCTTAAAAGTTATAGCCAGCTCCAAAATCCCGGCTGAGTATTTCTTTAAATCAATATCTAGGTACCTAAATTAGCTCTGAAAAAACTTAGGATTGTTTGGTAAATGAAACTGTAGGGAAGAGTTAAGCAGAACATGATTCTAGAAACAAATCTCAAGCACGCAGCCAACCCCTCTGTTTACTTTCTTTTTAGTTTTTTTGTAGGTTCCTCTGCTTCCTGCTGCCATCTAGTGGTGAGAGGAGGGAAAGAAGCCATACTCTTAAAATGGAGCTTTTATAAGATCCACTGTTTGACAAGTTTCCTTTGGGGATGGTAAATTTATACTCATTTAATCTGTCAGAAGGAAATCAAAATGGGTTGTTAATTTTTTCTTGAATTTTTAGTCTTTCCATTGTTTTCTGTTTTTATTTTTATTTTTTTATTTTTTAAAATATATTTTATTGATTTTTCACAGAGAGGAAGAGAAAGGGAGAGTTAGAAACATCGATGAGAGAATCATCGATCAGCTGCCTCCTGCACACCCCCCACTGGGGATGTGCCCGCAACCAAGGTACATGCCCTTGACTGGAATCGAACCTGGGACCTTTCAGTCCGCAGTCCGACGCTCTATCCACTGAGCCAAACCGGTTTGGGCTGTTTTCTGTTTTTAAAATTTATTTTTATTGATTTCAGTGAGGGAGGGAAAGGGTGAGATAGAAACATCAATGATGAGATAGAATCATTGATTGGCTGCTTCCTACACATAGTTGCTTACTAGGGATCAAGCCGCAACCAGGTATGTGCCCTTGACCAGAATTCAACCTGGGACCCTTCAGTCCGAAGGCTGATGCTCTTATCCACTGAGCCAAACCAGCTAGGGCTAGTTTTCTTTACGAAAAATCATTTGTTCCTCAATGTCATGTTTGGGCTGTCTGTAAACTTGCTTAGTTTTCCATTTTCCTAAGGAGGAAGATGGAAACCTAAAAGGTCAAGACACTTGATGAGTCAGCTGGTTGCCCCAGATTAGAAACAGAATCGTTCTTTGCCCTAACAATTATAAAAGCTACCACTTCTTTTTTCAATATCTACATGCAAACAGATACAGACAAGTTCCAAAGTCACAACTTAATTTTGCAATACAAATTGCATTTACCCAAAGGAAGCACCAGGCCATTTTCTCAACCCCCCTCAGAATTTAACTGCATTGATGTAGGCGGGGGTGGGGTGTGAAACGTGGTGAGCTGGCAGATTTTTAAGCCTTGTGCATATGCGGGAGTGCCTGATGTGTGCAGGGCACTGAAGGGAGCCTAGTCTCCAGGAATTCATAAAAGAGATGGGAAAATGGCCTGAACAGATTACCTAAGAACGGACACAGTAATCACTGGTAAGTACACAGACCGGCTGCCATGCACAAATGCACATGCTTTCTTCAGCATAATGGGGTATTCCTGGGTGCTCAGCCCAGAGGTTCCTGTCTTAACTACCAAGTGGTCTCAGAGGGGAGGCCACTCCCGTGCACAGGGCTCCAGGAGGATCCCGTTTGGGGGTAAAACAATCTGGTGCTTGTTTCCTTCACAAGGGAGTTTGCTGAAGGATGCTGCATGCCTGACAGTAAACTGGAGGCCCCACATGCCCACCAGTCAGTCTTGCAGCAATGAACCCTGAAGGCTTGCCTCCCACCCTAGCCTGTGCTGAAAGAGGGGCCCCCACATATCAACACTGCTCCCAGTCAAGCTGGAGTTGCCACACATTGTGGACATTAAATCAACATCCTGACACCCTGCTTGACCCACTAGGCTTACATAACAGTCCCTCTACTTCCTCTCTCTTCCACCATCCCCCAGTGTGCTCTGCAGTCACACTCCCCAAATGATAACACCTATACTCTTCACTCCGAGTTAGCACACAGAGGCAGCTGGATAAGACAAGGGTGGCTCTCTCATCAATACTCCTTACACGCTGTCAGCCACCAGGGGCAGCCACCAGTGCTCCCTGCCCCTTTTCACTGGGCATTCACTTTCCCTCCTCCTTCCTCTATCTGGGAACTGACTGGGTGTTGGATGTGTGGGTAAAGAAAGGGAGGGTTTAGGAGGGCTGCTTTCTCCAAGGCCAGCAATGATCTTCATGCTGTTCAATGCAGCCTACAGCCCTGTCCGGTTTGGCTCAATGGATAGAGCATCAGCCAGTGGACTGAAAGGTCCCAGGTTGAATCTGGTCAAGGGCACTTGCCCTAGTTGCGGGCTTGATCCCCAGCAGGGGGCATGCAGGAGGCAGCCAATCAATGATTCTCTCTAATCATTGATGTTTCTCTCTCTCTCTCTCTCCCTTCCTCTCTGAAATCAATAAAAATTTATTATTTTTTTTTAAAAACCACACACACGCAGCCTACATCTTTAGTCTTTCCCTCTCCCTTTCTGTTCATTTGCCACTTAATAATTCCTTCCATCTTTAAAGCTCTTTTCTTATATTTCTTTACATTACCTTTCTTTCTCTTCTACATTTATGGTTGTTTCTTCTGACTCATTTAAGGTGGGTGTAGGTCTCCCTTCAAATAATATCAGAGACCTCTCCTCTTTTCACTATGCACACACTACCAGTGATCTCCTCCATTCCCACGTCTTCAAATCCCTGTGACTGAACATCACAATCAGAATAAACCCAGCTTCCCAGGGACCCAGTGCAGGTCTGCCAGCCCTCCCTCCCCCTGGCCTCTTTTCATGGGCCCTCCCTATTGTGCATCAAGTTTGAGTCACACTGGCCTTCTTTCAGTTCCTCAAAAGTGCCGCTCATTCTGCCTCAGGGCCTTTGCACTGGCTCCTTTCTTGGCCCAAAATTGAAGTTTGTTTGCTTGTTTATCCTCACCTGAGGATATTTTTTCCCCACTGATTGTTTTATGAAGTGAAGGGGAGGATAGGGGAGGATGGAAAAGAGAAAAATGGAAATGTGAGAGAGACACTCTTTGCCTTCTGAACACACCCTGACCAGGGCTGGGGATCAAACCTGCAATCCAGGTATGAACCCTTGACCGGGAGCAAACCTGAGGCCCTTCAGTGTGTGGGCCTGCCCTATGCTCTAACCACCTAACACCAGCCAGGGCCAGAAAACTTTCCCCTCTATCTTCTTAGGGGTAGCTCATCTCTGACACCTACTCCTGCCCCACAGTTCCTCTCTATCCTATCTTCTTGTTAATTCCCCCACTGAAGGCACTCTTTGAATGGGCACAGCTCCCACAATTAGAATGAAAAGCAGAGAAGGAATGTGCTATCTCTAACCTAACCACGTTTAAGAGTTCCAGACTCCTGTCTGTCCAACTACCTACTGAGAAGGCAGGGTGGGGCGGGGCAACTCCTGACTCCATTTTGTACTGTAGGCAGGGCGGAGCTATCCTCCATTTTGTGTAACTGGACCCTAGCCCTAACCCAACCAATCAGGGTCAGCCAAAGCAGTGACATCACCACCCCTATAAAACCCATTATGATGTTGAAATTGTTCCTCTCTCCCAACATGCAGTTGTTAGTGTAAGTGGGACAGAGCTCAGACTAGTCCAAAATACAGGTTTTCTGCTACTGCATCGGACTCGGCTCCCTTCACGGAATCTGGTTTGCTCTCCTAGGGGGTACACAGATACCTAACATTAAGTCTGTACACACCTGAAGCAGTGTCTCCCTAGTCCTATCTGCCTTTCCTCTGTTCCTCCTTGGAGAATGTCATGACTATCAATCCAGTAAAGCAAACTGGAAGCAGGGAGCCACTCTCGCCCCTCCTCCTCTAGTCCCTGCACTGTCAGTACCCACTCCTATCGAGTCCACCTCCTTAGCATTTCTAGAATCCACACGCTTCTCTCCTTTCACTGACTGCAATTACTCTAACCTCTACCGCACTGGCTGCCTCCTGACTGACTGGAATTACTCTAATTTGTCTAAAGCTATCTTGTCACAACCCCCTTCCTTCACCTGCGGTCACAGAGTTCATGCCGAAGGGCAAATCTTATCCACTCACTCTTCTGCCTAACGCACCTTGTTGCCTCAGGTCTTATGGCTCTGAGCTTAGCTCTGCTGTCCTGGCACTAGTGTAACTCCCCACCAACTCTCCAACCACATCAGTGTTGCGGCTCATTGAAACTCCTCAAAACATAGGCTGAAACAGAGAAAATCCTGTCTTTTTAAGGTAACAATGGTTATCTATTGGCAATTTCAACCTAATACCATGCTGAGTTCTTCTAGCACACTGCACATACACTCAGGATCCTCAGGAACCCTGTGTAGGAAAAGAACCTCTTTAGGTAAAGTGAGCCCATTTTTATGTAACATTCAAGGTTTCAATGATTTCGATGAAAATCCAAGTCAAGTAGCGACTTTAATAAGACATGAATTTGGGACAAGTCATGACTTCCCAGGGGGCCTCGCTGAGCACTTTTACACCTGTACTTATGTTCCCCAATGTCTTTCAGAAACTTAGCCCACCTCCAGAGGCACCCTAAGACTGGGTGCTGCTGCTCCTGTTTTATGGCTGCTGGAGGTCAGAGGCTCCATGAGATCTCCTGAGGACTGAGGAGGAGCTGCTGCTGATGCCCACAGCCCTGCCCTCCCCGTCAGACTGAGGTGAGGCTCCATTTAATCCCACTTTCACCTGGGAAGCTAAGAGGACTCAGGAGCAGCAGGGAGTGAGTCAGAGCTTCAACTTAAGACAAAAAGCACCTCCCCTAGATCAAGCACAAAGAGCTGCATCAAGGTGTCCTCACCAGAAAAACAGGCTGTGTTATGAGGAAACCCCCTATACCAGTGCCACAAGCATTCCTTTGTAAACTATTTAAAGGAAAAGAAAAACTATCACAGAACTATCTATAATCTGCTACTAAGATTCCCATTTTAAAGACATTATTTATCTTACTATTGTAGTTTGGTGCCTCAAAGATTTAGGAGCATAGGATGCACTAGAGAGATCTGCAAGCACTAGTCCTTGCCATGAATCGCCTGTAAGGACATATCAACAACAGTGTATTACTCAGAACTGCCTTTTCCAGAAGACTTTAGTTTGGCACCTAGACATTTTACTATCTATCACCTTTTTAAACTTTTTGTTTTTAAAGAATTACAGATTCATGCCCTGGCTAGGTAGCTAAGTTGGTTAAGGTGTCGTCCTGTGCACCAAAATAAATAAAAAATAAAATAAATAAAGGTGCAGGCTCAATTCCATGTCAGGGCACATGCCTCGGTTGAGGGTTCCATCTCTAGTCTGGCATGTCCAAGAGGTAACCATTTGATATTTCTCTCTCTCCCTTCCTCTCTCTAAAATAAATGGAACATATCCTTAGGTAAAGAATTATAGATTCATAGGAAGTTGCAGAGATTACAGAGAGGTCTCCTGTTACTCTTCACCCAGTTTCCCCCAATGGCTGTATTTTACATAGTTACAGCACCTTATCAACTGGGAAGACCACAGCTGGTGTCACTGGAGCATGTACCTCGCATTTTAAAATAAAAAGCTTGGCATACACCTATGGATGAGGACAGTGGGGGGGGGGGGGGGGTAAGGACATGGGGTGGGGTGGGATCCGGGTGGAGGGGAGCTATGGGGGGCGGGGGGGGGGGGGAGGAACAACTGTAATAATCTAACCAATAAAGATCTAAAGATAAATAAAATAAAATAAAAAGCTTGGCCGTATGTTTTACACAATGTAATCTCTTCCTATCCTAACATATAAAAAGCCAGGGCCATCACGACTGGAACAACTGGACGGACGACTGAACGGAGGCTGTGTGGAGTGACAAGGCTGGCAGGAAGGTTAGTGAAGGACGACCAAACGAATGAACAGCAGGCTGTGTGGGGCAACCAGGCCAGCAGGAGAGGGCAGTTGGGGGTGACCAGGCAGGCAGGCAAGTGAGCAGTTAGGAGCCAGCAGTGAGAGTGATGTCTGACTGCTGGTTTAGGCCTGATCCCTGGCAGTCGGACATCCCTTGAGGGATCCCGAATTGGAGAGGGTGCAGGCTGGGCTGAGGGGATCCCCCTCATGCACAAATTTCGTGCACCTAGCCTCTAGTCTACGATAATAAAAGAGAAACGTGCAAATTAACCATCACTCTGCTACACCCACCAGCCAATCAGGAGCAAGTATGCAAATTAACCCAACCAAGATGGCAGCTGGCCACAGAGCTGGAGCAAGCAGGAGACTTGGATTGCCCTGGCGATGGCAAAAGCCAAGCTTCCAGCCTGCCCTGGCTGGCTCTGGCCTCCACTCAAGGCTACAAAGTTTCAATTATAGAAGATAAATTAATCCCAACAAAAATGGCAGTGGCCATGGAGCTAGAGCTGAGCAGGAGGCTTGGGTTGCCCCCAGTGATGGAGGAAGCCAAGCTTCCCGCCTTGGCCGGCCCTGGCCTCTGCTCAAGACTACAATGTTTCAATTAAAGAAGATAAATAAATCCTAGATACTTGTTTCCAGCCATCCCTGGCCTTAGCTCAAGGAGGAGCTGAAAAAGAAAAAGAAAAAGAAAAAAAAAGGAGAAGGTACAGGCCAGGCTGAGGAATACCTCCCACCCCAAATGCACAAATTTCGTGCACTGGGCCACTAGTATTATTATAAAGCAGACAGGATTTACATTTTATACTGAGAAACAAAATTGCTAAATTGATTGCTTCTTGCATTTTGCAGGCAGCGTGTATATTCTCTTTTCTAAAAAAAAAAAAAAAAAAAAGCCTATTTGGGAAGCCATGTGAGGTTCAAAAAGTTGATGATAAACATGAAAACAAAGTAGGTTATCAATAAATGGCTGTGGCCCAAGACTCCTTGCTTTCTTGAACTGCATAATGAAGGTCCTGAGTAAGATGATCCAAAGTTCCACTCAGGTTTAAAGGTTTATAACCTCATCCAGCTAATGCCAATGATTGCCCTATAAAGGGAGCTGCCCGGGAGTTCATGCAGTACTCACTCACTGAGACTGTACTATGTGCCAGACACTGTGCACAAAATAATGGCAAAGTCAGCTGTGCACCAGGTTTTTACTATACTAGGCAGGGCACTAGGCACAGGGGATAAGAAGATAAATGAGACAGTTCTGCTCCCACCAGCTGAGATGTGATGAAGAAGCTATGAAGGCAGGCCAGAATATTAATGAAAGCAAGAAAAGGGAGGGTAGGACAGACTTCCTGGAGTAGGGACACATTAAGTGGGAATGGGCTGTGATTTAATGGAAAATTTCAAAAAATACACAAAACTAGACAGAACAGAGGAGGATCCAAGATGGCTGCTCGGGTATACACCTAGCCGCAGCAGCTCACAACAATTTCAAGGGAATACAACTAAAATGTAGAGTGGACATTGCCCAGAGCTACAGGTAGTCGACTGACTGAAAACTCTACAATAGGAAGGAGGGAGAAAACCAGAAGGAAAATCAGAGGAGCTGAAAAAAAGCCTAAGGTACGGAGACATGCTGCGCGCTCGCACGCACGCGCGCGCGGAGAGGTCGCAGCCGGAGAGGAGGAGAGGGCTGGGTGCTGCCTGGCGTTCCCTAGCAGGAAGGAAATAGAACCCCCAGCCTGGGCTGAACCCCCGAACCGGCAGCGCTGAGCCCCAAGTTATGTGCCAGACCCTGGGGACCCAGGCTCCGGCAGGGGGAGACAATCCCGGGGGACGGCGAAATGCGGGGCCCCCGGAGTCGCGCGCACATGGCGCGCAGAGGACTGAATGTTGACTCTGATGCTGGATTACCCTAGCCGGAAGAAACAAAGCCTCCGGCGGCAGCTCTGAGCCTCAGTCCAGACCGCCCCGAACTCCAGGTCTGGGCCAGTCCCTGGGGACCCAGGCTCGGGCAGGGGGAGACGGAGCTGTGAGGTGGAGTCCTGGGAGCGCGGCGAAAGGCCGAGCCCCCGGAGTCGCGCACACTGCGCGCAGAGGACAGTCTGTTGACTCTGATCCTGGACTCCCCTAGTGGGAGGGAGAAAGAAAGCTCCAGACTGGAGGAACGCCACGAGGAGCAGGAGCCCCTGCCGGACACCGGCCAGCCGGGCGCCAGCAAGGAGCCGGGCGACGGGGCCACCAGTGGGGGGGGTGCCCCTGAGCCTTCGACTGCTGAGCGCTGGCAACGAAGCCAAGGACGGGGGTTGCTTCCTGGGCGGCGCCGACCCCGGCAACAGGCTGGAGCAGCGCGGGAGCCCACGGAGAACAAAGGGGTGCCACAGGCCAACCTGCTGAGCTCCCAGGACAAGGAGGAAGAAACCAAAGAAGTTCTCAATGTGAAGAAATCAAGTGAGAGCAAATGATAGTAAAATTACTTAAGAAAGAATACAAAGAAGATCTTGAAAAATCAAAGACTAAGTCAGAACTCAATGCACCAGCCAACATTGCAACATAAATGCGTTTTTGTTTTTTTTTTAAAAAGAAAAAAAAAAAGGAGAAAAAAGGGACAGAATGTTGGAACAGCGGCGACCAGGCCTAGAGTGGCCAGGCACAAGGCAGTGGCAGCTGGGCCTGGAGCAGCAGTGGCTAGGCCCCAGAGCAGCAGCAGCCAGAACAAGAGCATCAACGGCCAGCACTGGAGCAGCCAGACCTGGGGCAGTGGCAGCCAGGCCTGAGGCAGAGGCGGCCAAGCCCAGGGTGGCCAGTCCAGGAACACCCAGACACGGAGTGGCTGGGCCCGGAGAAGCCCGGTCCAGAGCAGCCGGGTTGGGAGCAGCCAGGCCCAGAACAGCAGTAGCCAAGCACGGAGCATCCAGGCTGGGAGCGGCCAGGCTCGGAGCAGCCGGGTCGGGTGCGGCCAGGCCCGGAGCAGCGGCGGCCAGGCTGGGAGCGGCCAGGCCCGGAGCAGCAGCTGCCAGGCTGGGAGCAGCCAGGTCCGGAGCAGCCGGGTCTGGTGTGGCCAGGCCCGGAGCAGCGGCTGCCAGGCTGGGAGCGGCCAGGCCCAGAGCAACAGCTGCCAGGCTGGGAGTGGCCAGGTCTGGAGCAGCTGGGTCTGGTGCGGCCAGGCCCGGAGCAGCAGCTGCCAGGCTGGGAGCGGCCAGGCCCGGAGCAGCCGGGTCTGGTGCGGCCAGGCCAGGAGCAGCGGCTGCCAGGCTGGGAGCGGCCAGGTCCGGAGCAGCAGCTGCCAGGCTGGGAGCGGCCAGGCCCGGAGCAGCCGGGTCTGGTGCGGCCAGGCCAGGAGCAGCGGCTGCCAGGCTGGGAGCGGCCAGGCCCGGAGCAGCAGCTGCCAGGCTGGGAGTGGCCAGACCCGGAGCAGCCGGGTCTGGTGCGGCCAGGCCAGGAGCAGTGGCTGCCAGGCTGGGAGTGGCCAGGCCCGGAGCAGCAGCTGCCAGGCTGGGAGCGGCCAGACCCGGAGCAGCCGGGTCTGGTGCGGCCAGGCCAGGAGCAGCGGCTGCCAGGCTGGGAGCGGCCAGGTCCGGAGCAGCGGCTGCCAGGCTGGGAGCGGCCAGGCCCGGAGCAGCCGGGTCTGGTGCGGCCAGGCCCGGAGCAGCAGCTGCTGGGTCTGGTGCGGCCAGGCCCGGAGCAGCAGCTGCCAGGCTGGGAGCGGCCAGGCCCGGAGCAGCCGGGTCTGGTGCGGCCAGGCCAGGAGCAGCGGCTGCCAGGCTGGGAGCGGCCAGGCCCGGAGCAGCAGCTGCCAGGCTGGGAGCGGCCAGGCCCGGAGCAGCCGGGTCTGGTGCGGCCAGGCCAGGAGCAGCGGCTGCCAGGCTGGGAGCGGCCAGGCCCGGAGCAGCAGCTGCCAGGCTGGGAGCGGCCAGGCCCGGAGCAGCCGGGTCTGGTGCGGCCAGGCCAGGAGCAGTGGCTGCCAGGCTGGGAGCAGCCAGGCCCGGAGCAGCGGCTGACAGGCTGGGAGCGGCCAGGCCCGGAGCCGCCGGGACCGGAGCAACCGGGCCCAGAGCAGCCGGGTCGGGTGCGGCCAGGCCTGTAGCAGCAACAGCCAAGTCCAGAGCAACTAGGTCGGGAGCGGCAGTGACCAGACCCGGAGCAGCTGGTTGTGGAATGAACCAGAGCAACAGAGGCCAGGCCCGGAGCAGCCAGGCCCGAAACAGCTCTCTCCTCGCCTGTCCCCGCCCCAAGGCTGCCTCTCAGACATGGCTGGAAACTTTTGCGGGAACTTGAGGGTCTGCTGAATCAAGTGATGAAGGCTTAGATCTGGATGTGTTGAGTTAGTATAGCGCTGGGGTGTTGATCTGTGAGTGCCTTGGGTGGGGCCTGGATGAGGCTGGTTGACCTATTTGAAAATGTCTTTTGTGTGAAGTGTATCATTGGGCATGTGGAGGTATTATTGATATGAGAAAATGCTAAGTAACAGATTTACTATCTGAAAAGGGATTTACTATCGGGGAAAGGGAGGGAGGAAGAGACTGAACATAAACTGTGCACCTATGGATGAGGACAATGGGGGATGGGGAGGGGGCAGAGGGTGGGGTGGGAACCTGGTGGAGGGGGGAAGAAATGAGGAACCTTTGTAATAATATGAACAATAAAGATTGATTTAAAAAAAAAAAAAAAAAAAAAAAAAAACTAGACAGAACAATAGACCAAACCCTCATATGCCCCATCACCCAATTTATTTTATTTTTGAAAAAAATATTTTTATTGATTTCAGAAAGGAAGGGAGAGGGAGAGATAGAAACATCTATGAGAGAGACTCACTGATCAGCTGCCTCCTGCACACCCCCTACTGGGGATGGAGCCTGCAACCCAAGCATGTGCCCTGACCCAGAACTGAATTGTGACCTCTAGCTCAACCATGGAGCCACACCAGCCAGGCACCCACCCCTGTATTTTTACACCCATATTCATAGCAGCATTATTCACAATAGTTAAAAGGTAAAAGTAACCCTAGAGTTCATCAGTAGGTAAATGGATACATAAAATGTGGTATATACATACAATGGAATATTACTTTCCTTAAAAAGCAAAGAAATTGTGACATATGCTACAACATATATGAGGACAATATGTTAACTGAAATAAGCCAGTCACAAAAGGAAAAATACTGTATAAGTCCAATTATATTAGATACCTAGAATAGTCTAATTCATAGAGACAGGAAACAGAATGGGTGTTTCCTAGGGGCTGGGGGAAGGAAGGAATGGAGAGTTAGTATTTAATGAGCACAGAGTGTTAGTTCTGAGATGAAAAGAGTTCTGGAGATGGATGGTGGTGACAGCTGCACAACAATGTGATTGTGCTTAATGACACTCACCTACAAACTTCAAAATGGTTAAAACAGTAAAACTTATGTGTATTTTACAATTAAAATTTTAAAAAAATTATTTATTATTATCCTATATTCCATCATTGTTCTTGTTTCATTCATATACTACCACTGGGCTAAATCATACCATTTCTTCTTAGTAAATATTTTAGCCTGTATTACTAAAATATAAAAACACTTTAAAAAAATAACCATGACACTCTAACTGAATATGAATGTTTAAAAAAAAAAAATCAAATTGTTGTTAGAATTGTGTTATTCAAGTCAGGATCCAGCACACTATATTCAGTTGACATGTTCTTAAGACTCTTTTAATATGTAGCAGTTCTCTGTCCATTTTTTTCCTTTGCTATTTATTTGTCCAAGACAGTCACTTGTCCTGTAGAGTTTCCCACTTCCATAGCTGGCTTATGCCCCCATAGTGTCCTTAATTAGTTTATTTTATTTTTTTTTAATTGATTTGAGAGAGATGAAAGGAGAGAGGGAGAGAAAACATTGATGAGAGAGAACCAATGATCAGCTGCCTCCTGCACATCCCCTACTAGGGATGGAGCCCACAACCTGGGCATGAGCCCAGACCAGAATCAAACTGGTGACCTCCTGGTGCACAAGATGACACTCAACCAACTAAGCCACATTGGCCAGGACTATGAGTTCTTTTATCCTCTGTATTTCTAGTAAGCTTGATCAGATACAGATTTTTAAAAGATATATACTTGTAGGTGTTGTGCTTCATGCCATTTTAATAGGACATTAGCAGATGAAGTCAGATTTGCATTTTTATAAGCTCATTACAGTGACTGTGTGGCTAAAGGATTTTAGGGAAGAAGGCTCATCCAGCATGACCAACCAATAAAATGCAGAAATAGTTTGTAAAAGGGATGAACTCTGCTGTGAGTACTAGAAAAAGATGATTTCGGAGGTAGGGAGGAAGAAAATTCAGCAGGTAATAGAGACGGATTTTATATTGGGGGGAAGGGAGAAAGAAGTTTCTATCAAGTTTGGATACATGGGTAAGATAGAGAACAAAGAAAAAGCAGTTTGGCAGGGGAAGGGATCAGTTCAAAGGGCTGGGTGAAGAGCCCATAAGGAAACAGCGCACAGTACAGTGATGGGTTAAGTGCATCAGAAAGGTTCAGAATGATAAAGGCTGAACATATCCTTTGGGTCTGGTAACTCAAAGGTCACTCATGTCGCCCGGAGCAGTTCTACAAGGTTGAATGGAGTAAAAACTTGAATGAGAAGTATACTCAATTGAGTGTGTACTACAGTACTGAATTACTCTTTTCCAAATTTATATTTAAAAGGGAAATATAGACACAACGTAGAGAAGTGGTTGTCTAGGGCTAGAAAGGGGAATTATTGAGGTGAAGCTAAGAGATGTAGGGTTTCTTTCTGGGGTGATGAAAACGTTTCAAAATTGATTGTGCTGGTGGTCATCCAACTGTGAATAACTAAAAATGTTTAAATTGTATGCTTTAAATGGGTGAATTGTAGCTCTGGCCCGGTAGCTCAGTGATTTAGTGTCATTCCCTAACCCAGTGTTTTTCAACCTTTTTTGGGCAAAGGCACACTTGTTTCATGAAAAAAATCACGAGGCACACCACCATTAGAAAATGTTAAAAAATTTAACTCTGTGCCTATATTGACTATATATAAAGTAATTCTCTTGAATAGGAATCAAATAAACACAAAGAAAGTATTTTATAATTACTTTATTATGAAATATTAAGTAAACAAAATAGTGAAAAATTATAAAATTCTTGTCTTGTCTGCACCTACGGCACACCAGGCAACATCTCGCGGCACACTAGTGTGCCGCGGAACAGCGGTTGAAAAACGCTGCCCTAACCTAACCTTGTGGGTTGGATCCCTGTTCAGGAGGCAACAAATGGATGTCTCTCTCTCTCTCTCTCTCTCTCTCTCTCAAATCAATGAAAAACATATCCTTAAAACACACACACACACACACACACACACACACACACACACACACACACGGTCCCTGTTGCAGGAATATTCTTGCAAGACTTCTGGCGGGCTTCCCTCCTGCCACCCCCCCCTCTCTTGCGGCGGGCAGGGCAGGGAAGGCGGCCACCTCCGCCAACGTCTCTCCACGGCTGCGCCCGCTGCCACCACAGCAGCGCGCCTCGCCCTGCCCAGCCTCGCACGCACGCACTGCCAGTGCTTTCCCTCCAGCAGCCTTGCTTTTCACTTTCCCTCCCTCTTCCTTCTCTGCTGTCTTCAGCCTTCACTCCTCCCTCCCTTTGTGTAGGCAAATTAGCCGCCAACTTTGTTTGGTTAATTTGCATACTCACTGATTGGCTGGTGGTTTGGCTGGTGGGTGTGGCTTGTGTAGCAGAGTGGTTAATTTGCATATTACTCTATTATTAGGATGGAGATATATATTATATATATATTGGAGGCCCAGTGCATGAAATTGTACACGGGTGTGTGTGTGTGTGTGTGTGTGTGTCTCTCAGCCTAGCCTGCACCCTCTCCAATCTGGGATCCGTCTCACAATCCAGGACTGCTGGCTCCCAATTGCTCTCCTGCCTGCTTTCCTGATTGCCCCTAACTGCTTCTGCCTGCCAGCCTGATCACCCCCTAACCATTCCCCTGCCAGCCTGATTCATGCCTAACTGCTCCACTGCCAGCCTGTTTGCCCCTAACTGCCCTCCACTGCAGGCTTGGTCACCCCTAATTGCCCTCTCCTGCAGGCCTGGTTACCCCTAACTGTTCTTCCCTGCTGGCCTGATCGCCCACAACTGCTCTCCCTTGCAGGCCTGGTCCCTCCCAACTGCCCTCACCTGCTGGCCATCTTGTGGCAGCCATCTTGTGTCCACATGGGGACAGCCATCTTGTGTGTTGGAATGATGGTCAATCTGCATATTACTTTTTATTAGATCGGATAGAGGCCTGGTGCATGGGTGGGGGCTGGCTGGTTTGCCCTGAAGGATGTCCCGGATCAGGGTGGGGTGTCCCTTGGAGCGTGGGGCAGCCTGGGCGAGGGGCCTATTGTGGTTTGCAGGCCAGCCACACCCCCTGGCGACCCAACCGGAGGCCCTGGTATCTGGGGTTTATCTATCTTCTACAATTGAAACTTTGTAGCCTTCTTTGTAGTGGAGCCAAGCCTTCTGCTTGCTCCGTGGTGGCAGCCATTTCTGTTTGGATTTATGTATCTTCTATAATTGAAACTTTGTAACCTTAAGCGGAGGCCTGAGCCAGCCAGGGTGTTTGGAAAGCTTGGCTTCCTCCATTGCCAGGGGCAACCCTAGTCTCCTGCTCTTTCCCGCTCTCTGTGCCTCCCTCCTGCTCTCTGTGGCGTAGCCATCTTGGTTGGGTTTATTTGCATATTTGCTCCTGATTGGCTTTGTGAGCATGGGTTGTGGGCATGACTTGTGGGTATAGTGGAGTGATGGTCAATTTGCGTAATATTTTATTAGATAGGAGGATATCCTTTCAGGTAAGGATTAAATAAACAAATAAATAGGTGAACTGTATGGTATGAAAATTGTATTTCAGCAAAACTAATCAGAAGTGAGTGAGAGGCCCTGGCTGCTGTGGCCATGTAGTTAGAGTGATGGCCAGCACACCAAAGGGTCGCAGGGTTCGATTCCTGGTCAAGGTTTGATCCCCAGCCCTGGTTGGGGCATGTGTGGGAGGCCACCAATCTCTCTTTCCCTCCCCTCCTTCTCAGTCTCTCCCTTTCCACTCTCTCTAAAATGCAATGGGGGGCAGGAGGGGGGGGAGGAGGGGGAGAGCGAATCCTCTGGTGAGGTTAACAACAACAAAAAGTGGGTGATAGCCGAAACCGGTTTGGCTCAGTGGATAAAGCATCGGCCTGCGGACTGAAAGGTCCTGGGTTCGATTCTGGTCAAGGGCATGTACCTTGGTTGCAGGCACATCCCCGGTGGGGGGTGTGCAAGAGGCAGCTGACCAATGATTCTCTCTCTTGGATGTTTCTAACTCTCTATCCCTCTTTCTTCCTCTCGGTAAAAAATCAATAAAATACATAAAATAACATAAAATAAAAAAAAGTGGGTGATAGGCCAAACCTGGGGCAACCTGGCCTCCTTTAGGCAGATTTCAGCAGAGTAAAGAGTGAACCTTCCTCAGGAAGGACTAGGGCCATAAATTTGAACCTGTCCTCTTCCCCGCAGCCCTCCGGTCTTCCCAATGCAGCTTCTTTCTGGTTTGTTATGCTGAAAGTGACCCCATGTAGAGGAGACCTATCTGCACTCTACAAACCAGGCAGTTAAAGGCACCTGTGGTTCTTGCTGGCTCCCTTTCTTTTTTCCTCAATGGGAAAGGGAAAGAGAGACAGAGATAGAAATAGAAACAGAGATAGAGAGGGAGACAGAGATAGATTAATTGGTTGCCCCCCTTAGCACCCAACCAGCACCCTGACTGGGGTACTGAACCTACAACCTGAGCATGTGCCCTGAGAGGGAATCAAACTGGTGATCTTTCAATACATAGGATGACACTCACCCAGCTGAGCCACACCAGCCATGGCCTGCTTGCTCCCTTTCTTTTCAGGGGGAAAAAAAAAAAGAAAAAAAAAAGGCAATGTAGCTGGGAAGCAAAGTGTTGATATTGCAGAGATGCCAGATGAGAGGAGACTCTGTATGCTAATAGAGAGGGATTTGAAATGTGCTGCCTAGAGAAAATGTACAAATATCAATGTTACCTGGATCTGCTGGTCACTTCTACTAGTTTGCAGTCTCTGAATGTTTGGCTTTTGTAATCCTATATAATAAAAGCGTAGTATGCACATAATCCCCTCAACTGGGAGTTTGTCCGGGAGTTGGACCAGGGAGTTGGGCCAGCCGGGGGAAGGAAGGGAAGCCCCGGCAGGTGGCCAGGGGAAGGGAGGGAGTACCTGGCCAGCAGCTGGCAGCTGCTAGAGACCCTACTACTAGAGGTCTCTACTAGATTATAATGTTCAACAGAAACCCAAGTACTAATCACAAAGAGAAAACTGACCATGAAGAGAAATAATCTGGGAGTGGGCTTCCTTGGATAAGAGTGGTGCCTTGGATTCCTTGGTCTCTGAAACTTTGCCTCCTTGTGGGAGCCCTAGACATCTACAGGGAGTATAGAACTATATACACACACTAGAGTCCCAGTGCATGAATTCATGCATGGGTGGGGTCCAGCCCGCCCAGCCCCAATCAGGGTGGATCGGGGCTGGGCCTGTCGGGAGGAGGAAATGGTAAGAGATTGGCCAGCTGGCCTGCCTGGATCAGGCTCGATCAGGGCCCAGGCAGCTGGGGGAAGGAGCCATGGGCTCGTAGTGGTGAGGTGGGCTGATGGGGGCTCGGCTGGCCAGGGGAGAAGGGAGGTGGCATTTAGGCGGCAGGCCCAGCTCTTGATAGGGTGGGAGAGTCTGATCAGGGGCAGGCTGACAGGGGAGGAGGGGCCTCAAGATTGGCCATTGGCTCCACCCCTTGATTGGGCCAGTTTGCTGGCCACAGTGGGCATCATAGTGACCGGTTGTTAGGTCATTATGGCTATTACGGTAGCTGCCTTTATACACATACATTCACACACACACACACACACACACACACACACACATGTGTGTGTGTATATATATATATGTACATATATACACACACGTATATAGTTCCCAGGCAAACTTGAGTACAGTTTGGAATCTGAAGACATGTGAAAACATTTTCCCTTAAAGTCTCTTTCTTCTTTTTAATCCCCCCAGTTTCTCTTTGGTTTTTTTGTTTTTTGCTTTTTGTTTTGAGAAATGGGAGCAGAAATGCAAAGAATCTGAGATAGAAAAATTAGGAGTAGAAAATGGCAAGAGAAATAAAAACTTAAATACATAGTCAGTACCTAAGGATAAATGCTTGTTAAAGGAATGACAGAGAGGAAGAGGAGGCTATGAACTTAACTGTATATTCCTTGAGGCAGAAATCACCTTATATTTTTCATTTCCCCAATTCCAAGTACTTTGTACAGGGTTTGTACACTTAAAACACAAATGTTTTTGTTAACTTCTATATAAAAGGAGGGAAAAAAGTAAAAGGATGGGCCTGAGGGGGTTGAACTATTACTCGGTCCTGGTTTCCTCCTTGGGAAACAAGATCCCATGTGACGGGTTGCCTCAAAAGTAGTGTATTCTGTAGACATTTGTATTTCGGACCTTAATCTAAAAATAAAAACCTGGCTCTTATCCTTAAAAAAATAAAAAATAAAAATGAGGAGGGTGGGAAAGACTGGTTGGTAGCCAAAGAGGGTCCAAGAAGGTTTATTTTGAAGTAAAACTTGTGCTCACTTAAAGAAAAGCATAATTCTCTCTGAAATCTTCTGGAACTTTATTTTTTTTTTTTAAATATATTTTATTGGGAGGTTCCAAGATGGCTGACAGGTAAACACCTAGCCGCAGCTGCACACAACAATTTCAATAAAATACAACTAAAATATAAAATGGATAGTACCCAGAACTACAGGAAAGTCGACTGACTGGAAATTCTACAACGAGAAGCAAAGAGAAAACCAGAAGGAAGCGTGGAGGAGCTGTAAAAGCCTAAGGTACGGAGACGCGTGGAGCGGAGGGAGGCTGAGTGCCTGGCTGGCGTTCTCTAGCAGAAAGGAGATAAACGCTCCGACTGTGCTGGGCCCCAGTTCTGACTGCTCTGAACCCCAGTTCTAGGCCAGAGCCCAGGGACCCAGGCTCATCCATAGGGAGCTGGGCTGTAAGGCAGAACCCCGGGGAAGCAGCGAAAGGAGGTCCTGGCGGCGCGCACATTGCGCACAGAGAAGGGACGGTCGGCTGTGCCGCGGGATTGCCCTGGCGGGAAGGAGACAGGGGCTCCAGACTGCTCTGAATGCCACCCCAACTCCACTTCCAACTGAACTGAACCCCAATACCGGGCTCATTGGGGGAGAGCATAGACTGTTTGGCAGCAGGCGAAAATCGAGGGCACCTTTCTCTCAGAGGTGCTTGCAACTAGTACTGAAGGACGGGGCTGGGGCTGACGGAAGACAAAGCTGCAGACTCCACCCTGAAACCCCGCCCCATCCAAGCAGAACGCAGAGACTTTTAAGGCTACGAACTCAGGAAAGCTGCGAAAATGTGGAGACGAAATAGATCACAAACGAAAGAAATGGAGGACAAAAAGCGACTGGATATAGAGTTCAAATCTACGCTTATAAGGTTTTTCAAGAATTTCCTAGAAAAGATGGATAAGACCTATGAGGATATAAAAAGGGATCAACTAGAATAAGGAATCAACAAGAAATGATAAAAGATCAACAAGAAATGATAAGGGATCAACAAGAAATAAAGAATATATTGACTGAAATAAAAAATATTGTACAGAGTCCTAAAAACAGAATGGAAGATTGCAAGAATCAAGTCAAAGAGTTGGAACATAAAGAGCCAGAAGACACTCCTCTGCAGAAGCTAGAAGGCAAGAGAATCCAGAAAATTGAAGATAATATAAGAAACCTTTGGGACAACTTCAAGCGAACCAACATCAGAATTATGGGGGTCCCAGAAGATGAGAGAGAGCAAGATATTGAAAACATACTGAAAGAAATAGTGACAGAAAACTTCCCCCACCTGGTGAAAGAATTAGACTTACAAGTCCAGGAAGCACACAGAACTCCAAACAAAAGGAATCCAAAGAGGACCACACCAAGACAAATCATAATTAAAATTCCAAGAGCAAAAGACAAAGAGAGAATATTAAAAGCAGCAAGAGCAAAGCTCCTATAAAGGAGCACCTATTCGATTGTCAGCTGATTTCTCAACAGAAACCATGCAGGCCAGACGGGAATGGCAAGAAATATTCAAGGTGATGAATAGTAAGAACCTACAGCCAAAGATAATCTATCCAGCAAAGCTATCACTCAGAATCGAAGGTCAGATGAAGAGCTTCACTAACAAAAAAAGGCTAAAGGAGTTCATCAACACCAAACCAGAATTATATGAATTGCTGAAGGGGGTTCTTTCAGAAGAGAAAGTAAATAAAGATAAACATTATGAACAACAAATACGTTACTATCAACAAGTGAATCTAAAAACCAAGGGAATTAAAAAAAAAATCTGATGAACAATACTAACTGTTGAATATAATAGAATCAGAGGTATGGAAGGGGAGTGAACTGATGATTCTTGGGGAAAAGGGGAGAGGGGAATGTGGGAAGAGACTGAACATAAACTGTGCACCTATGGATGAGGACAATGTGGGGTGGGGAAAGGGCAGAAGGTGGGGTGGGAACCTGGTGGAGGAGAGCAATGGTGGGCAGAGGGTGGGGGGTGGGGGAGAGGAACATTTGTAATAATATGAACAATAAAAATTTATTTAAAAAATAAATAGATAAATAAATATATTTTATTGATTTTTTACAGAGAGGGAGAGGGATAGAGAGTTAGGAACATCAATGAGAGAGAAGCATAGATCAGCTGCCTCCTGCACACCCCCTACTGAGGATGTTCCCGCAACCAAGGTACATGCCCTTGACCGGAATCGAACCTGGGACCCTTCAGTCCCCAGGCCGACGCTCTATCCAGTGAGCCAAACCAGCTAGGGCCTTCTGGAACTCTTATTCTATGAATCCAGCCAGGCATCTATAACAATAAAAGCATAATATGCTAATTAGATTGGACATCCTGCTGGTGCCTGGAGGGAAGCCGGTGCCCGCGGCCAGGGGAAGGAAGGCCCACTCTTGCTGTGAATTCCGTGCATCAGGCCTCTAGTTCACACACAAATATGAAAAAAGATGTATCATTCAAGTTTCCTGAGAGCCTAAAACCATGATCTTCCAACTGAGGGAAATTCTCGCTTAAGGGACTATGCATAGAGTGACGTTCTTCTCTCCCAAAGCCGACCCCTTCACCTGGGTTCTCTACCCCACCCCCCTCCATCCTTTTCAAAGTCCTTGTTCATTCAATCACCACCGTTTCCTCTATTTTCCATTCATCCCCCTCTTTATTAGTTCTTTCTCCCCTCAGCACTAATAAATGCTTAGTGTTGTATCTCCCATCTTTTAACCTCCCTCCCACTATAGATAGCATTTAAGCACAGTTAAGAGCACAGCTAGACAAGGTTTGAATCTTGAGTTTGGTTGCTTAACTGTTGTGTGCTCACAGGCAAATTACTAAACATCTTGAGAAGTTTGGTTCCTCATCTAAAAAAAGCAGCGGAGGAGGCAGCAGAGCCACTCCCTGGGGGCCTGTGAAGCACCTCTGGAAACATTCTTACTGTTCAGCTAATCCTCTTCGTTCCCTTCAGAATTTCATCAAAAAACGGGTCTCTACTTTGTCATACTCACCAAGGTGACCTCCTGATTCTTAAATACAAGGGATAAGTATTAAATACCAAACTATATTTACTTGACCTTTCTGAGGCACTGAGCGCAATCGACCACTCCTCTCTTCTCTAAACAGTGTCTTCTCCCTTCAAGGCCCACTTAACTGTCTCTGGACCTGTTCCTGCCTCCAGGCCACTCCTTGTAATCTGCTCCCTCTCATGTCTATTCCTTCAGTGATGATGAATACAGGGCCTCCACCCCTTTTTGTTATTGTTAATCCTCAACAAGAATATTTTTTTCATTGATTTTTAGAGAGTGGAAGAAAGGGATGAAGGGAGGAGAAAGAGAGAGAAACATTCATGTAAGAGAGACACATCAATTGGATGCCTCAGGCACGTGCCCTTGACTGGGAATTGAACCTGAGAGCCTTTGGTGTGTGGTCTGATGCTCTAACCACCAAACAACACCGGTCAAGGCAGGGTCTTCACCTTTTTCACTGCTGTCTACTCTCGGCGCCTGAGCTGCAGCCTGACAACCTGGCACAGAGTAGGCACTGGAATGCTTACTGGGTAAACATTTCCCAGATAATCTTCTTTGTGCCCAGCCCACTCGCCTGTGTTCTAGACTTGCGTATACAACTGTAAACCGGGAATCTCCACATAGATACCAGACAGGATAGCTTCCAAACCTGGCTCTTTCCTTCCTCCCTTCCTCCCATGCTCTCCTACTAGGTGCATGGCTCAATCCTTGTCTTCTCAAGTGACCAGACATTGAGTTCTACTGATTCTACTTTCTACATCTCCCTCCAGGCCACCTCTATCTTAGTTCAACTCATTTTTTAACCTAGATTACTGAGATAACGTCATGCTGATCTGTTTCCATCCTCTGTTTTAACTCACTAGTTATGATGTATGTTATCAGTGTGATCTCTAACAAACACATATCTGAACCCCTTCTTACTTCCTTCCCCAGCACTTAGAGGTGAAGTTCAAATTCCAAAAGGGCCTGTTTGATCTGATCCCAATCAACTTCACCACTTAATCCCTTAAAGCCCCCGATTTAAACTGAACTCCTTCAG
Organism: Pipistrellus hanaki; assembly: GCF_964339955.1. Classification (NCBI taxonomy): domain Eukaryota; kingdom Metazoa; phylum Chordata; class Mammalia; order Chiroptera; family Vespertilionidae; genus Pipistrellus; species Pipistrellus hanaki. The sequence continues at coordinate 91,476,615 of NC_140507.1, read as the reverse complement.
GACTGAGAATGTACCTTTAGCCTGCCAATCTCCTAATAGTCCTTTAAGATTCAAACATCAATTCCTCTGTAACGTTTTCCCCTGACCACTTAACCCACACCAGTCAAGTTCCTAATTCCATTCCTAGTTCTCTAACAAAAATTTGTACAATACATACAGGTAGTTCTTACGTTTCACATTCATAGCAAAGCACTGGAGTCACACTGTAAATATTCACAGGCCAGTTTCTCTGCATCCCCCCCCTTCCATGGAGGACAACAGCCTTGCCCGTTTCATCCCTAGCACCAGGTCCAAAGGTCAGCCAGTTACAGGTATCCAGACACCATTTCTAGAATCAACCCTCCCACCTTCGTCTTTGCTCCCCTGCAGCCTCATGGGTATTTGCCCTTCAATTTCACAAGTTTTCTCTGCCCAACTATGGAAGCAGTTTTCTGGACAACCTACCGAGTTAGTCTGTAATATTATCCCCGATTTCAAGATGAAGGCACTGAACTTGAGAGAAGCTAAACAATTTGGAAAGTGAGCATGAACCAGGATTTGAACACAGATCTATTTCATTCAAAGTCATTTCTCAAAGTCCAAGTTTTGTGGCTCCTTCAAGTGTGCCTCTTTTTCACCTCAGAATTTCCTATCAACTTTTTTCTTTCCCTCTTCTCTGAGAGGGAACCATCTCTCTTTGCAAAGAATAACTCCCTTCAGCTGCACTTTTATATTCCCTCTGGAACTGCCTCATTTGAGACTTTTCCCTTTCAAATTCTTTCCCTCTCCACCTCAAAAATAACTTCAATCTGTTTTGTTCTGGAGCCCTGGTTCTCAAAGGGTCGTCTCAGAGCAATAGTACCAGCATCACCCAAGAACCCACCTGAAATGTAAATTCTCAGGCACTACCACAGCCCAATGAGTGAGGATCTTGGAGTGGCTCAGAAATAGTTTTTTTTTGTTTGTTTTTGTCTGTTTTGTTTTTAAGATTTCAGAGAGAGAGAGAGAGAGAGAGAAAGGGGAGAGAAAGATAAAAACATCAATGATGAGAGAGAATCCCACACTGGGGATCCAGCCGGTAACCCAGGCACATGCCCTTGACCGGAATCGAACCAGATACTCTTCAGTCTACAGCTGACACTCTATCCACTGAGCCAAACCACCTAGATCTAATTTTTAAAAAATATTTTTTACTGATTTTTTTTTTTTTTAAGATAGAGAGACAGAAACATTGATTGGCTGCCTCCTGCACACCCCTACTGGGGATTAAAACCACAATACCAGCATGTTCCTTGACTGAGAATTGAATCTATGACCTCCTGGTTCATGGGTCAATGATCAACCACTGAGCAACACCAGCCGGGCAGGAAACAGTTTTAACAAGCCCTCGGATGTAGTCACATTAAAAATAAAGAAACAGCCCTAACAGGTTTGGCTTAGTGGATCAAACATCAGCCTGCAGACTAAAGGGTCACAGGTTAGATTCCGGTCAAGGACATGTACCTCAGTTGCAGGCTTGATCCCTGGCCCTGGTCGGGGCGTATCCAGGAGTAAACCAATTGATATATCTCACATTGATGTTTCTCTCTGTCTCTCCACCTCCCTTCCACTCTTTCTCTAAAAATAAAAACCAATGGAAAAATATATTTGGGTAAGGATTAACCAAAATAAAAATAAACAAACCAGCAGCCAAGCAATGATTCTCTCATCTTTGATGTTTCTCTCCCTCTCCCTCTCTCTTCCTCTCTGAAAGCCATAAAAGCATAATAAAGGTATTTCTATTTTGTACTAGTATTCTTTCCTGGTACTAAGTTTTTAAAATCCAATGTATAGTTTACAGTTTTGGTACAATTCAATTTGGACTAGGCATATTTCAAGTGCTTAACAGCCATCCGTGGTTGGTGGCTACCATACCAGATGGCACAGCTCTAGAAGCTAACTAGTCTTGGAGTTAAGTTTTCAGAATCTCCTGATGTGGGAGGTCAGGCTCCTCCTTGTAGCCTGACCTCCGGCATCAGAAAAGCTGAACTCCAACAAACCAGGCCCCTTGGACAGGCCCTGAAGTACTCGACCTTGCCCCTCCTCTCTCTTTCCTCCAAACCCCTCTCAATCTCGTTCAGTGTATTCAATAAGAATCTACCAAGAATTCAACAAACCAGCCAGACCCTGTCCGGGTCGTGGAGAAACAGTAGGGAACAAAACAAACCCATCGCTCCCTGGAGCCCACATTTTAGTTGTCTTTTGCTCCTGAGAAAATAAAACATGGAAAGAAAGGGAGTTTGTGGGCTTATGATTTTCAATTAGGTGCCCAGGAAAGGCCTGAGTGTGAAATGTTTGAGCCAAAGTCTGCAAGGCATAAGAGCGCGCTGTGCTAACATCTCCAGAAGAGGGTCCAGGCAGAGGGAAGAGCACAGCAGAGGCCAAGTGAGAGCATGCTGGGGGCAGGGACGAGGAACATGCAGAGATGGCACTAGAGAGGCAGGAGTGTCAGACTGTAGAGCGCCTGTGGGCCCAGGTTAAGGGTTGGCTTTCCCCCCCAAGTCAGATGGAAAACCTGTGGTGGGGTCAAACAGGGGAATAAGATCATTCTGGCTGCTGGATGGAGAGCAGACTGCAGGATAGCAAGGGAGATGGATTAGGAGCCAATAATCCAGGTTAAAGAAACAACTTAAACCAGAGCAGTATTGGCACAGGTGGTACAAAGTGGCCAATTCTGGATGTGTGTTCAAATTGGAACTGCTGAGGTTTGCTGATTGGGTTTGGCCCAAGGATATCTGAGAAGAATGTCCTTGGCAAGCTAATATGTGGGTGGAGTGCAACTGAGTGATGGCAGGTGGCAGCAGAGAGGTCAGGGGGAGAGGCTGTGTGTGGGTTAAGGATGAGGTGGGCAGAGAAACAGTTTTGCCAGGAGCACGGGGAGCTCTGTGGGCATACCCTTGCAATTAGTGGCAGAGAGCATGTAGTGCCCACTTAAAGTCTTCTCAATTCCCAGAGATGACTTGAGTTTGCCACTGGCTTTTTGTGCAAATGGAACAACACAGTAATGGTCAGTCTCTTCATCTGTCTCTCTCAGCTCCAGGGCAGGGCCACTCCCTCACTTACCTGTCTGTTCAGCACCACAATGGGACTTGACTCATCATCACTGCTCAGTAAAAAACTGACCCTTAAATTCTGCCCATTGGCTGGGACTGGCTAGTGTGCCAAATAAGAATAGGCCATGGTTAGCTAGGTCTCTGGCAAAGGCTCCTGCCTGATTAACAGAGGTAATCATGAGATCAAAAACAACAATAAAATAAACATTTAAAAAGAAATCTCCTGACCTTGCCACTCAGTGCCTAAACCAATTATTCACTGCCAAAGACCCCTCTGCATAGGCAACCCTGCCCCCCTTTGTTTCTGCTGTATATATACAGCCATTTCAAAGAATAAAGTTGAGGCTTGATCAGGAAAAAAAAAGAAAAAAAAAAAAAAAAGAAAAAAAAAAGAAATCTCCTAAACCAGTAAGAGCTACCATTTATTAGACCTATTCGGTGCTAGGCAGAGCAACTCTGTAAAGCAGGTGTAATCATCATTTCACGGAGGAAGGAAGCTTACGCTTGGCAAGAGTAGAGAAGAGATCAGTGGTAACTATAGCTCAGGAGCAATGTCAGAGAGAGAGCTGAAACCGGTTTGGCTCAGTGGATAGATCGTCAGTCTTCGAACTGAAAGGTCCAGGGTTCAATTCCGGGCAAGGGCATGTATCTTGGTTGCGGGCACATCCCCAGTGGGGGGGTATGCAGGGGGCTCACAACCTAACAATCCTTGAAGGCACGAGTCGAGAACCCTGGGGGAAGAGGGGAGCACGGCCTGCAACTTCATAGTCCCCAGGGGTGGCCAGCCATCTGCCACACTGAAGGTTGGTACAGTACTCAGAACAAGGGTAAATTCTTAACTCCCCACTTAACAATTTATACAGGTTGCACACATGTGCTCAAACTGTCCTACAAAACCCAACTTCTGATATAGATTCTAAGCTTCCTTTAATAAAAACATTTAGGACAAGAGTATAAAAAGGTTATACTCTCTTGACATGAAATGGACAACCTGCAGTGGAAACTATCACGAGATCAGTGCAACATTAACAGTGACCTTAGGCAAAGCCCCAAAGGGACTGTGTCTCAAGACCTCTGCAGACTCGGAGTTAGAGCAGCTCTGCATCTCATGCCCCCACCCAAAGTCACCAACGCGGCCCATGTGGCTAAATAAAAGTTCCCAGCAACCCCTACTCTAAAGGGGCGCTCCTGACACTGCTCAGGGAATGGAATCTCAAAACCCAGACACTCTTGCCCTGGCTGGTTTGGCTCAGTGGATAGTGTCGGCCTGCAGACTGAGGAGTCGCATGTTCTATTTCAGTCAAGGGCACATGCCTGGGTTACGGGCTCAATCCCCAGTAAAAGGTGTGCAGGAGGCAGCCTATCAATGATTCTCTCTCATCACTAATGTTTACATCTCCCCCTCTCCCTTCCTCTCTGAAATTAATTTTTTTTAAATTCAGAAAAACAAAACAGAAAAGAACAGAAACTTTTGACTCATCCCTAACTCCTCCTCCCCATACTCCCCATCAATCACCAAATCCTCCTGTTCATTTACTGACTCAATATCTCTGGAACCTGGCCTTCTCTTTTCCCACACTGCCACTTTCTAGCTCCTTCCAATCATTTCTTGCTGACACCAATAAAATATTGCTTTTTGACTGACCCCTCTGCTGCCAACCCCATCTACTACCTGTGTTCACCCCCAATTTGCCTTCTGCACCATTGTGAAGATTACCCAGGCACAGGTTTACAATTCTTTAGCTGGCTCTCCAGAGTATGTAAAAAGAATCAAGCAAATGCTCCTGGCCATGGTATGTGCAATGATTGTATGCATCAACTTGACTGGGACAAGGGATGCCCAGATATTTATTTGGTCTAACATTATTGAAGATGTGTTTGATGAAATTCACATTAGAATCCATAGACTGAGTAGAAGGGATGGCCCTCCCTGATGTGAGTGGGCCTTATCCAGTCAGCTGGAGGCCTGAACAGAACAAAAGACTGAGAAGAGGAAATCCCTTCTGCCTGATTGCCTCGAGCTGGAACCTCCGCTTTCCTGCCTTGCGACTCAGACTGAAACATCAGCTCTTCTTGGATATCCAGCTTCTTGGAACTTGTCAGCTTTCATTGCAGTATGGGTCAATTCATTAAGAATTGATCAGTCTTGCCGAAACTGGTTTGGCTCCGTGGACAGAGCGTCTGTCTGCGGACTGAAGAGTCCCAGGTTTGATTCCGGTCAAGGGCATGTACATTGATTGTGGGCACATCCCCGGTGGGGGTGTGCAGTAGGCAGCTGGTCGATGATTCTCTGTCATTGATGTTTCTAGCTATCTATCCCTCTCCCTTCCTCTCTGTGAAAAATCAATAAAATATATTTAAAAAAAAAAAAAAAAAGAATTGGTCAGTCTCTCTCAATGTATCTATCTCCTAATGCTTCTGTTTCTTTGGAGAACCCTGACTAGTACAGTTCATAAGGTTATGACTTGACATGTTTACATCTCTAGGCTACTGCTCAACCCATCCTTCTCATATTTTTCCTTTGCAATAAAATATTTTGTTGTAAAAGGTATCATATATGTGCATACATAAGAGAGCCAAGAATAATAATAAAATGAACACCGTGTACCAACTGCTCAAGTTAAGAAACAGTACCAGCACTTCAGAACCCTGGTACTCAAAGTGTGGTCCCAGGACCAGAACTGACATCACCTGGAAGGTTAATGTATGGTAAATGGAAACAAGGGCCCCTTCTCTTGCCCTAACTCCCCTACCCACTTTGTGGAAATAAGAGTGAAGGCCATCTGTAAGCAGAATGTGAGAGACCTTGGGAACCTGGCCAGCAACTTGGTCTAAGAAAGGCCAAAGAATCTGCTTCTAGATGTGAGCCTGGATTGTAAACAACAAGCGTTTTGATCTCATCCAGCCTGTACAGGGGCCCAAGCTGCAGGGACCTAGCTCCCTTTCCCCTGTATGCCTGTTTTTCTGTCTTCTGTACTCTAGAACAGTGTTTCCCAACCTTCTCTCATGATGAGAATCACCTGGTGGAGTTGTTAAAACACAGATTCCTGAATCCCAACTAAGAAGTGCTAAACTAGAATTTTTGAGAACATATAGGTAAAATTGCATACCTAACTTAGTGCTCTGTATATAACATCTGTCTTAGAGCACTAGTTAAGTATACAATTTTACCTATATGCTCCCAAAAATTCTAGTTTAGCACTTCTTAGTTGGGATTCAGGAATCTGTTAACAACTCCACCAGGTGATTCTCATCATGAGAGAAGGTTGGGAAACACTGCTCTAGAAAACCTTGTGCTGGGAACGTCTGGGTGGTAGTAAAACACAAGCACCAGCTGGCTGCCCTTGGTGTGGCCCATCACAGGCCAGATGGGACTTGGTGGTTCAACTTTACCGATGGCAGCTGCTGCGGAGGTAAACGTCACCGGTCAGCCACCACCGGTGTGCACGTAAGTCCTAATAAACCCATGTCTTTTAGGTTCTTTGGAATCCTCAAACAATATGCTGAGTTTTTTGGGGGGGGACTCAGAACCTTGCATAACACTTAAAAATGCTGAATATCAGCCTCCTCCACCTCTCCTCATAATCTGCATTTTAATAAGATCTCCAGGTGATTCACATGAACTCTGAGAAGCTCTCTTCTTTCCATCAGATATAACTAATATCCTGATTTTGTGTTAATTGCTTTTTATGTATTCTACCATCTTCATAGAATCTATCCCCAAATAATAACTATCTAACCTTTTTATTTTTAATGCTTTTATTCATTTTAGAGAGAAAGGAAAAGAGAGGGAGAAAGAGAGAAACATAGATGACATACCCTGACCAGAAATCAAACTGGTGACTTCCTGGTTCATAGGTTGATGCTCAACCACTGAGCCACACTGGCCAGGCTAAACTGCTTCATCTTGAAGATGGAGGACAAGTGCAATTAGCCATGAAAGAAGTCAGCAGCACTGTGCCCCCTGAACAGAGTCTCAAGAAGGAGGTGAGTGGACCAGTCTTAGGGTTGTGGTCTGACTTCCACTTCTCTGGAAAGTGACGAGGCCTTCTCTGGAGAAGTTATGAATAAGATCATGGCAAGTGAGTCTTAGGAAATAGGGTTCTCCACCTTTGGGTACCTAGCAAGACTATGGTGTGGACTAGGCGCTGGACATGCAGCAGAAGGGTGGTCAGAGGAAGTGGGCTGCCTTGTACTCCCCGCCCCTGAGCCCACCACGGCCTACCTCCAGCTCTCAGGGAAAACTGAGAACCTGTGAGTGTCATGAATCTGGGCCAAGTTCTCCTAGGTGTCCTGTCTTCAGGTGAAGGTGGCCCAAAGAAGTGGGGAACTTGATAGTGACAGTCTGTCTCAGGGGTGACACTGTTGCGCCTCAATCTGGTGCAGGCCTGGTCATCTTGTGATCACCTTTCACCATTCGCCAAAGAATCTCACACTCAGTCTCTTGCCTCTCATGTCTTACTCTTTCTTGATTTATTCTTTCTATTTTGGTGGAGTACTTCTTGCAGTAGCTTCTTGAGGAAGGGTATGTGGCAGTTAGAATTTTAAAAGCCTTTATTCTCAGAAAATTACTTTATTCTATACTCATTTTTAAATACTTTGGCTAGAATTCTAGGTTTGTAATCATTTTCCTTCAGAATTTTTAAGGCATTGTACTACCATCACACATTTCCTACACAGTCTGGCTGGCAATCAGGGTCTATGGGGCCCAGCCAGCCAGGGAGGGACCGCAAGAGGGCTCCATGGCATGTCCAGCCCTCTTGCCCAGTCCGGATCTGCCAGACCCCAGCAGCAAGCTAACCTACTGGTCGAAGCATCTGCCTCCTGGTGGTCAGTGTTCATCATAGCAACTGGCCGAGCATTTGGTTGACCAATCTGTTGGACACTTAGTACATGATACTTTTATTATATAGGACAGGTTTTGTCCTGTCTTTATTCTGGATAAGGAATACTCCTCCTCTTCTTCCTGGTTGAATGAGCAGGGAGTCTCACCTTGGGACTTAGAGCAGTGAATGGCTGCAATGCTGAATTGGTAACTGTTTGGGGCAAGGAACTGCCCAGTTGCTATTAACCTTTCTTAAGTGTACAGTACAATAATGTAAACTACATACACCCTGTTGTGCAACAAATCCCTAGAACTTTTTTATCTTACAAAATGGAAAAAATTCTATAGCAGTTAGACAATTCCTCCTTCCTTCTAGACTCTGGAAACTAGCATTGTTCTTTCTGAATCTAAGAGTTTGAATATTTAGATATCTAATGTAAGTGGAATCATGCAGTATTTGTCTTTATGCAACTGGTTTATTTTACTTCGCATATGTCCTCAAGGTTTATACAAGCATTAGCACATAAGATGCCTTCCTTAAAAAATATTTTTTTTTAGCCAAAACCGGTTTGGCTCAGCGGTAGAGCGTCGGTCTGCGGACTGAAAGGTCCCAGGTTCGATTCCGGTCAAGGGCATGTGCCTTGGTTGCGGGCACATCCCCAGTGGGGGGTGTGCAGGAGGCAGCTGGTCGATGTTTCTCTCTCATCGACGTTTCTGGCTCTCTATCTCTCTCCCTCCCTCTCTGTAAAAAAATCAATAAAATATATTTTATATATATATATATATATATATATATATATATATATATATATATATTTTTTTTTTTTTTTTAATTGATTTCAGAGAGGAAGGAGAGGGAGAGAGAAATAGAAACATAAATGATGAGAGAGAATCATTGATTGGCTGCCACCTGCACACCTCAACACTGGGAATTGAGTCTGCAATCTGGGTATTGCCCCAACTGGGAATCACACTGTGACCTCCTTGTTCATAGGTCAATGCTCAACCACTGAACCACACTGGCTTGGCCGATGCCTTTCTTTTTAAGGGTGAATAATATTCCAATATATGTATAAACCACATTTCATTCATCCATTATCTGTTGATGGAAACTTAAGAGAAACTTAAGACTGAGCCTACCTCTTGGCAATTGTAAACAAGGCTGAATGAGCATGGAAGTATAAATCTAGGCCTACCTCTATTGAAATCATTTTTTAAATGATCACAGCCTAAAAACATATATCTTCTGACTCCCAATTCAGAGCTCCTTCCACAGTATCATTAACACTCACTCAAAATATGCTTGCTTACTGCCAAACGTGACAGGTATGGTGCTAGACTCTTGGTCTTGCTCTTAGGTTGCTCACAGTCTAATGGAGAGGAGGCCAATCAGTAATTAAAGTTCAGTGCGGTTGTTCTGACAGAGTTAAGCATCTAGACCAGCATGAGGAGGGAGTCTGGAAGGAAATGATGACACATGAGCAGAACTCTGAATATGAGGATGTGTCAGACATATGAGACTGGGTAAGGGTTACATGTAAAGACACTAAGAGAAATTAAGCCATTTTCAAAGAACCACACTCAAAATACTTGGGGGATCTTAAGAGTATCATATATGAGCTTCATTCCTATGGTGCCACCCAATGACATGCTGCTCCACCAGGCCTAGTAAAACGGATGGTCCTCCAACTGTTCACTCTGAATTAGTCCCTCCTGCTGCTCTGCTGGACAGACTCGTTCTCCACTGACTTTAAGAGCTCTGAGAACTTAGGTTGCCTAAGTTTGGTTTGTGAGTTGATAGAATGCTTTGAATTCAGATATATTATAGAATGGGCAGCAGGAGTGGTGATATTTTTCAATTAAAAACATCTCTTCCACCCTAAACTAATCAAATAACAAACAGGTATTTGAAGGAATGCTCCATGAAAGAGCAGCGAGAGCATGGGTAAGAAATATGAAGCAATGCACCCTATCTGATAGGTCACAAAACTCATGACAAGGCTCCATGCTCTTCTTGAACACTTGCCCTTAGAATCCAAGAGTGAGGTGGCTGTCATGGGTATGTATATTACGTGTAGTTAAAAAATGAAGTTCAAACTTTTTCTGACAGAAGGCTGAGTCTGATGTGGATGATTAATTTGACAATGAAGACAAGACTGCTTTTGCCAATTAGATTATATGGTAGACATTTTCCACATTAAACATGCTATAGTAGCAGCTATAAGGTTTTGATGAAAATATATCTAAAGCAGATAAAGTATTTTATCAAAAATGACTATATTGGCAAAGATGTATGGAAATGAACATTTTGATTTTCCCAACCAATTTGAGTACATTAGTTTAAACAATCTACCTCTGTGTGAAAGAATAATAGGTACAATCAATAACAATTATAAGATTTGGTAAAGCCTTTATGTCCTCCTATATAATAAAAGCCTAATATGCTAAGTGTCTGACCGCTCATTCGACCAGTCACTATGATGCGCACTGACCACCAGGGAGCAGATGCTCCAACTGGTAGGTTAGCTTGCTGTCTGGGTCCAACTGATCAGGACTGGGTGAGAGAGCTGGGCATATTCTGGAGCCCTCTCATGGCCCCTCCTCAGCCGGCAAACCTCCTGCGGTCCCTCCTTGGGTGGCTGGACCCATCCCTGCAGGCCAGGCTGAAGGACCCCACCAGTGCACGAATCTATGCACCAGGCCTCTAATATCTTCTATATTCATAAAAGCCTAAGGGACCTTAATGACTGAACAACCAGAACGACTGGAATGAGCTTCTAGGGGACAGATGCTCAACACAGGAGCTGCCCTCTGGTGGTTGGTGCACTCGCACAGTGGGAGTGCCACTCAGACAGAAGCCGGGCTGCAGTGGTGGGTGCCTCTCCTGCCTCCCCAGCAGGGGCAAGGGCAGTGGGGCTGGGATGAGCAGCAGTGGAGCTGCCCCCAGCCCCTGCCATTTCAGCACTGCTACATCCCCTGAGCGATTCCGGATTGTGAGAGGGTGCAGGCCAGGCTGAGAAACCCCACTTGTGCACAATTCTGTGCACAAAGCCTCAAGTTTCTTAATAACTGAGAAAAGTGAATGACTAATGTCTAGAATTAATCCATTTATAAGTCAGACATCCTCTAATCCAGTGTTTCCCAACCTTCTCTCATGATGAGAATCACCTGGTGGAGTTGTTAAAACACAGATTCCTGAATCCCAACTAAGAAGTGCTAAACTAGGATTTTTGGGAACATATAGGTAAAATTGTATACTTAACTAGTGCTCTAAGACAGATGTTATATACAGAGCACTAAGTTAGGTATGCAATTTTACCTATATGTTCTCAAAAATTCTAGTTTAGCACTTCTTAGTTGGGATTCAGGAATCTGTGTTTTAACAACTCCACCAGGTGATTCTCATCATGAGAGAAGGTTGGGAAACACTGCTCTAATCCTGTGTTTTCAATAAAATTAAAGGTATACTGCCCTGATTGGAATGACTCAATAATTAGTGTTGGTCTGTGCACCAGAGAATCACAGATTTGATTCCCAATCAAGGCAAGTACCTGGGTTGCAGGTTTGATCCCTACCCCAAGTCGGGCCGTGTGGAAGGCAACCAATTGTTGTTTCTCTGTCACATCAATGTTTCTCTCTTTCTCTCTCTCTTTCCTCTTTCTCCCCTTCCACTCTAAAAGCCAATGGAAAAAATATCCTCACTCTTTAGATGAGGATTTAAAATTTAAAAAAATTAAACATGTACCTAACCAAGTTGTCAGCTAATTAGTAAATTAACTTTTGGTGACATACCACTGACTTTTTTGTTAATCTTCACCCGAGGATCTTTTTCTATTGATTTCTTTTTAGAACGAGTGGAAGGGTGGGGGAGAGACATAGAAACATCAATGATGAGAGAGAAATTCATAAACATTGGTTTTCTTATATATTACTATATTTGAATTTACTGAAATAAGATACAATCATAAAACACAGAACATTCTAAATGCTACATATTTCTTCTTTTGTATAACTTTAAAAATAACGAAAGTATGCATACAGGCGGTGTGGCTCAGTTAGTTGGACCATCATCCCATACACTAAAAGGTTAAGGGTCCAATTCCCATCAGGGCACATCCCCAGGTTTCTGGTTCCATCCCAGGTTGAGGCATGTGAGAGAGGCAACCAATAGATATTTCTCTCTCTGTGCTCCCCTTTCTTTTCTATCGCAAATCAATAAAAACATATCCTCAGATGAGGATTAAGAAAAAAGTATACATAGAGCTTGATGATCAAAGTTGAAGTTTTTTGTATACTTTTTAAACATGTATTTTAATTTTTAATTTATTTGTTGTTAATCCTCACCAGAGGATATTTTTCTATTGATTTCTTTTTAGAACAAGTGGAAGGGATGGGGGAGAGACATAGAGAGCGCGAAACATCGATGTGAGAGAGACACACCAATTGGTTGCCTCCTGCATGAGCCCCAAACTGGTGCTGGGAATCCAGCCTGCAACCGAGGTTATGTGCCCTTGACCAGAATCAAATCCAGGGCCCTTCAGTCCATGAGCTAAATTGAAGGTTGTTTTTGTTGCTGCTGTTGTTTTAATATGTTTTTATTGATTTCAGAGAGGAAGGAAGAGGGAGAGAGAGAAACATCAATGATGAGAGAATCATGGATTGGCTGCCTCTTGCACACCCCCTAAGGGGGATCAAGCCCACAATCCAGGTATGTGCCTTGACCAGGAATCTAACCGTGACCTAGTTCATAGGTCAATGCTCAACCACTGAGCCATGCGAGTTGGGCTAAATTGAAGTTTTTAATTTCAATTTTTATACTATTTTTTTGTTTAGAAAAAAATGCTAGCGTTATTAAATAAGAAGACTTGTGTCCTGACCGATTTGGCTTAGTGGATAGAGTGTCGGCCTGCGGACTGAAAGGTCCCAGGTTCGATTCCAGTCAAGGGCATGTACTTTGGTTGTGGGCAGATCCCCGGTAGGGGGTGTGCAGGAGGCTGCTGATCAATGTTTCTAACTCTCTATCCCTCTCCCTTCCTCTGTGTAAAAATCAATAAAATATATTAATTTTTTTAAAAAAGAAGACATGCAAGCATTCATTATATTAGAATAAAACTATGCGGGGCAAGTCTAAGAGAAATGAAAGTTCCAGGACAAAAAAGAATGGTTAAAGTTTCTGTTAAAGAAAAGTGTAAATGATTGATGAAAGAACATTGTTAAGATATTCAGAGTCTATTGGCTACATTTAAAAAAGTGATGTATACATTTTGTTTTTAAATATTAATGTTTATAATTCTTTGAAAGTTATACCCCCTGCAATTATAAAAAGTATTCCCCCCACTTTTTTGTTAATCCTCTCCAAAGATACTTTTTCCATTGATTTTTAGAGAGAGTGAAAGGGAAGGAAGGAGGGAGGGAGGGAGGGAGGGAGGGAGGGAGGGAGGGAGGAAAACATCTCTATGTGAGCAAGACATGAATCAGTTGCCTCCCGCATAGGCCTTGACCGCCTGGGACTGACTTGCAACCCAGGTATGTGTTCTTGACCAGGAGTTGAACCTGAGGCCCTCTACCATTGAGCCATACCAGCCATGGCACATTTTTCCCTTTTTCTTTTCTCTTTTCAAAACAGTTGATTCATATTAAATACATGTAGCACTTTATAAGGTTCTGTTTTATACAATTTTCTTATTTAATATATTTTATTTAAAATTGAATTATGGTGATTTAGTATACAATTGAACAACACCATAAATGCAATATAATTTCTGATAAGCTTAAAAATGTAGGATGAAAAATTTTAGATGTCAACATAAAAATGTGTCAGGGGATTCACAATGTTTCAAAATTATTTAATCCAAAAAATATAATTATTTAGTCCAAACAACCAAAATCAAATATATGGCTTTTCATGATTTGACTCCTACTTTTCTCACCTTTATCTTCTAGTCTCTGGCACTTTAAGCCCCAAATTCAAAGAACTATTCACTGTCATAATTTTGTGTTTTTGTTTAGTTTCCCAACAGGATCAAAGTCCTATTACATACTCCTTGATAAGATCACAAGCATAGTAACATATTAAAGGTTTAGAAATATCCTAATAAATGAAGCTGCTTAAATTTGTTTATCCCAGTGTCTCCTAAATTTGCTCAATTCCAGAACTCTTTGAATATAGCCCATGAAATTAGTCTTCCATGAAAAGCCCTTTGGAAAATATTAAGACCCATTTTAATACCATTGTTTAATTGATTTCAGAGAGGAAGGGAGAATGAGAGTGAGAGAGAAACATCAATGATGACAGAGAATCATTGTTTGGCTGCCTCCTGCACTGGGATGGAGTCCACAACCTGGGCATGTGTCCTGACCAGGAACAGAACTATGACTCCTGATTCATAGGTCAACACTCAATCACTGAGCCATACTGGCCGGGCTGGACCCATTTTAAAAGCCAAATCTTTAAAGCTTCCAAAGTTCCAAAGAGGCATTCCCTACCTGATATTCCCACAGGCTTTGACGCCCTCAACATGGCTTTGCCATGCCCCACTTATTACTACCTACTTCCCCTCAGGCTGCTGACATAGCTGTGGTACCACCATGATTCCTGGCTCCAGCAGGAGCTCAAGAGTGGTCGAATAAATGAGCAATAAACGAGTAGGCAATTCCTAGGTTTCTACTTTGGATGACTGTGCTTGAGAAAATACTCCAAAGGAATGAAAGATTGGCAGGAAAAAGGGAGAGTCTATTTTGGACATGTGGAATATCAAAGTGGAAATATCCAGTAGACAGCTGGAAGTATGGATCTGAACCTTGGAAAAGAATTCTGGAGAATCTTATTATTACAGATGACAGGTGAAGTCATAAGACTCAATGACATTACCCAGGAAAAGAAGACCAAGTGTAAAAAGTAGAGAATGTAATTGCATAGGGAACATTAATATTTAAAAAGTGTGCAGAGAAAGTTTATCAAGGCAAAAAACTTGGAATTCCCCTCAACTTTCCCCTGCTCTCTAACCACCATCCAATCCATTTAGTCCATGACCAAGCTCTGGCATCTCTGCCTTCAGGACCTGTCCAGAATCCATTTCCTCCATCTCCACTACTACCACTAGCCCCAGCCACCACTTCTGTAAAAGCATAACTGCATCCACTCTTGCCCACACCAACTTCACAAAGCAGAATGACCTTTCAAAACTAAATCATATCTGCTTAAATCTTGCTATTGCTTTCCCTGCACTTGATCTGATTCGTGCTTACCACCTCTCAAACTGGATGCCTACTGGCCACAATGACCTCCTTTCTGTTCTTCATGAAAGCTCAGTCCCTGCCTCAAAGACTGTTGGTAATTCTAACTGGAATGTTCTGAGAGACTTTCAAATGACTGATAACCTCCTGTCATTCAGGCCCAAATTAAGACAAAGCATGAAGTCCTGGTCGACGTGGCTTGGTTGGGAACCATCCCTAGGACCAAGAGGTCAGGGTTCAATTTCTGGTAAGGGCACATGTGGATTGCGGGTTTGATCCCCAGTGGGGGAGGGTTCTATGTGTCTGATGTATAAGAGGCAACTTATCAGTGTTTCTCTCTCATATAAATGTTTTTCTCTCTCCCTTCCTCTCTCTCTAAAATCAATGAAAGTATGTCCCAAGGTGAGGATTTAAAAAAAGATGAAGCATCTTATCTAAATCTGCTATTGAAAATCACTCAGTATCACACTACTCTGATGTTTAACACTTATTACAACTAAAAATTAATTTTAAAATTACTGCTCTCTTTCTTCATGTGAGCGGTTTTAATTTGTCCTGTTCACTGCTATATTTCTAGTGCCTAAAATATGCTCTGGCCCTCAGTAGACACTCAAATATTTGTTGCATGAATTAATAAAGGGAGCAGGAAGGAGACTGAGGGGGGGGGAAAGTCAAAAAGCTGGAAAGAAAATTAGAGGAGGGTAGAAGCTTAGAGAAAAGTTTTAAGGAAGAAGAAGTAAAAAAGAAAGATGACTAAGAAGCCACTAAATATGGCAATTCATCTTTGGTGTTTTTAAAGGGATAATTTTGGAAAAGTAGAAGAGGTAGAAGACAGATCACAATAGACTAATGAATAAGTGGGAAGTGCAGTGGAAAGGGCAAAAGGAAGGAAGAAGATGGAACACTATTTTGAGGGTGAGAAAAGACAAAAGGAAGAATATTTGTTGTGCTTTCAGCTGAAGGGGAGGATGTAGTGGGAAAGGGGATTCTGATGATAAAAAAGAAAAAAGGTTTTTAGGATGAGGTCCCAGTATTATAGGAAGAGATGGTTCCTAAAGCTACAATTAGTCATCTTTTCTCTAAAACTATCCCACATTATTATAGTACAATGTCTGTTTTATGATCAGATATCTCTACTTCCTAGAAATAATTTGTTATTTTCATAATTCTTACATAATTTTAATCTACAAAATCATTATTAAGAATCTGCACATCTTGCCCAGGCTTAGTGGTTGAGCATCAACCTATGAAGCAGGAGGTCATGGTTTGATTTCCAGTCACAGCACATGCCGGGGATGTGCAGGAGGCAGCCGATCAATGACTCTCTCTCATCATTGATGTTTCTCTCTCTCTCTCCCTCTCCCTTCCTCTCTAAAATCATAAAAATATAGTTTTTTAAAAAGAGTAACAACAGCAGATAAAAGGACGAGGCATAAACCCTTAGAGCATTTTACTAAATGAAACTGTTCAAGCTATTGTAAGACTATTTTCATTAAAGAATAAGAATTTATATAAAATGGGTGGATAATTCTCAATAATGTAACATTCCTAACAAAAAGAAGTCAACTCTAAGTGTCATTAGAAAACTACTCTTTGGTTTTGAAAGAGCACACACAGAAAATGCCAGTTTTCTCAGTGACATGAATCTTCCCATTACAACGATCCCGTGCTAACCCATCTCAGGGCTGAAGAGCTTAGTAGGATCACCGGGAGACTGAGGTGAAAGGGGCCCTCTTCCATTGGACAGACAACGGAAGGGCGCTTCCACCTAAGGTTTAAATTCACGAAATGCAGGCCCAAGATTTAATGTGACAAGACATCAACATAGCATGGCACATCTGATCAGTCTCCCACACCCAAAGAAATAACTGGCAGGCCAGATTCAAGTTCTAACACACTCATAATTAATTTATTGTCAAACAACAAATTTCTCTACAATAATTCAGGACTGAAAATATCCTGTAGGTTCTAAATTCTCACTCTCTTTAAACACATTGAATCATCACCAATATAATTTCTAGGTGGTGTTCAAGGCAACTATTTGCATGTCAACTAAGATTTTATGAGCTTTCATTACGTACCTAAATTGGCATGACCATCCGCTACTGTTAGCCTTTCCTTAAAACAGAAGTTGTTCGGAAAGGCATCATGAAGTTAAGCTATTTTGCCTTTTGAGGGTAGCATAAAGGAGAATAAATTATTAAGTACTACCAAGTTTAATATCGATCATTCAATAAACACATGCTGAGAGCCTAAGATGTGTAAGGAACTCTGAGCCAAACACCTCGTTGGAAAGACACGGCCAAAGTAGTATGTGACTATGTGCTACAAATAAACAGCACAGACAATAAGTTTCCTAAATGTTTTGACAAAGTTCATTCTGATTCCTGTGGGCTAGTGTGGTCAGAAACTAGCTTTCAAGAAGAGGAAGATGGTCCTGGCTGGGTAGCGCAGTTGGTTTTATTGTAGTTTGTCCGATACAAGGTTGCAGGCTCAATCCTGGTCCAGGACACATAAAAGAATCAACCTACGAATGCCTAACTAAATGGACCTTTCTCCCTCCCTTCCTCTCTCTCTCAAATCAACAAAATAAAATCAAATAAAAAATAAATTTTAAAAAAGAGGAAGATGAGCTAGATTTGAAGGATGGCAGGATTCTGAAAGGTTGGGACCGAGAAAAGGACATTCCTGGAGGATAATAAGCTAAACATATCTGTAGTTTACAGATGAGAAAAGCGAGAACCAGAAGACTTCACTAGTCGGTAAGCAATAATCAATTAAATGTCCAGCAGCCCAGGCTAATGTGGGAGAGAATACGGAAAATAATTCAAACAGAGAATGGGGGGAGAAAGGGGACACACACAGAATTTGGAGAGGAAGAGACCAAATGCTTGATGACTAGAGATGGGCACTGAAACAGCCCAGGTGGAAGAGAGTAAAGGCACGAATTTAAAAATAACACAGAACAAATTAGATTGCTAACTTTTGTTTTAAAGTTTAAATTATAAAGAAGCAAAGCAACCTTGTCCTTCCCCTTATTTCAGTAAACTATTTATTTATTTGTTTATTTATTAATTTATTGGGAGAGAGAAGCCTCGGTCTGATGTGAGAGAGATGGATCAGTTGCCTCCCGCAGGCGCCCAGACCTGGGATCGAACCCGAAACCTAGGTTTGTGCCTGGATTGAGAATCGAACCAGCGACCTTCCAGTGCACACGGAGGACCTCAACCAACTGAGCCACACCAGCCAGGGCAATCATCTCACTTTTATAAATCAGCTTCAGGAAAGAAAACCTCGAACCAACAAATCCCCCGGAAAAGCTACTGAGAACCAATGAAAACGGAAATTGTCCACAACATCGCTGGATTCACAAGTAAAACTTCAGGGTGCCTACACATGGACTATTTTTACTAAGATTTCCAAAGATTTTTGGGTGTTTCCATTCAAAACAGTTTGATCAACTGAAGGCTGCCTGACATTTCCATATGTAAACCGTGAACCTGCAAAGACCCAATGAACATTCACAGAATAAATGAAGCCACTAGCACAGGCCACTCTCAGGCCGGTGCGTTTGAAGAAACTTCCCCGTCTGGGAGGAGACCTTCCCCCGGGCTCCCGAGCCTCACGCCGGAGCCTCACTAGGGTCTCTCCGGTCCCGTTTTCCCAAACCACCGCCACCGTCCCTTTGCCGCAGGTGACAGCGCTCAGTCCCGGCCCGGCCCCGGTCCGAGCGAGGCCCGGGAGCGCCTCCGCGGCAGGGGCTCCCGCGTCCTACTCACCGCGACGGGGCGGCCGTGCTCGGGGCCGTCGGCGGCGTCCAGGCGCGGGGCCGGGGCTGGGGCCGGGGCCGGGGCCGGGGCGGGCGGCGGGGCGGGCGGCTGCCGGTGCTTGCCGGCGCGCTTGGCCTTGGCCTGGATGCAGCGCTGGTGCAGGGCGAAGGTGTGCTGGCGCTCCAGCTCCAGGCGCTCGGGCGACACGGCCTCGTAGCGAGCCTCGCAGGTGCTGTGGTGCCGCCGGCACAGCTCGATGCGCCGGCGGAGGCGCTCCATGACCGCACTGTGCCGCGGCAGCGCGAACTCCGCCATGGGGCAGGTGGGCAGCACCATGGGCCGAGGGCGGTGCGGGCCGGGCCCGGGCCGGGCGTCTCTGGCGGCTGGAACTGCAGGCTCCGCTCCCCGCCGGCGGGCAGCCGCTTCACGGCCGCGCCATGGCCCCGCGAGCGGCGAAGGCGGCGGCGGGTCTTCCTGCGGCTCCGCTCGGCCCGCCGCCGGCCGGCGCTCGCTGCCCACCTCAGGCCTCGGCCTGGCCCCGCCGCCCCGAGCCCATTGTTTTCCGCGCCGCCGTAGCCGCCATCTTAAAATTGTTTTCGGGGCTCTCGGAAGAGGGCGGGACCCGGCAGGCGACCTTGGCGTCACGGCTGAGGAGCAGGGACTGCGGCCAATCAAACAGCGCGAGCGGGCGCCGAGGGGCGGGGCGGGCGGCCGAGGCCAGCGGAGCTCCGTGCCGAGTTAAAGGAACTCTAGTCGGGGCGGGCCTCAGTGCTGGGCACCGGCCGAGTGAGGACGGAGTCGCGCTGAGCACCGCCCCGCGGGCAGGCCCTTCCGGGTCCGCGGCGGAGCCCGGCAGCAGGCGCGGGGCCGCGGGCCGGAGTCTGACGCCCCATCGCTGCTCGCCGCGTTCCCGGGCGGCCTTTCTGAAGTTGGTGCAGATAAACTCAAAAGTAGCCACGCTTTTTCAGCATCAGCTGTTTTCTCCGACCTCGCTTACATCCAGCATTTTAATTGGTCGAAATTTCACGAGTGAGCTGAAAAAGGTTTCCTCTCACGCCATTCTGAATCATTGGGCCCGTCAATTACCATTTTTATGTAAAATGAGCAAGTTTCAACTTACTTGCCCCCGAAAAGCCCGGCACAGATAAGGAAGAGCGTGTGGGGAGTCTATCTAGTAGTGGGGGTGAGAACCGCAAAGGATGACATTACAGTAAAAACCGGGGTATGGCCGGCAAGCCTTACATTGAAAAGGATGGTCTGTTAGGTAAAATCGCTCTAGTATTATATAACCAGCAGGCAAAGGGAAAGGAGACTAGAAAAAACTACGAGATTAGCGAGTCAGCAATAAAACTAGATATGGTGTTGGACCAAGAGACAAGTTAAATAGGGGATGCCAGGAAGCTGCAGGTTGAGAAACACCATCAACAAATCAAAACAGCTGTTATAGTAACTTTTCACTAAGACCCACAAAAATATCTTATTTTAAAATAAGAAAAAATGACTCATTATTCAAGTAGTATTTGTTCTCATACAAATGCAGCAAAAAGATACAAGTGGCTCCCCAAGGCAAAGGTGCTCATGAATGCCACGATGTGGTCCTGCTTTTTACCAGTCTTTAAACTTACACATTTTACACCAGGATTAAATATTTTCTAATAGGAAATAATAGCATAAGCACTGTCTCTTTTCTTCAGTAAGCAGTCCAAAACCAAAATAGCATGCTAAAAGAAATTTAATCTAATTTTCAAAAACCTCCCTTGAAATATATAAACATGAAAATTTATTTTCTAAAAAAAATTAAAAACTCATTGGTTCCCATCAATCTTAAAAGACTAAATTATTCCTGTTTCTGAGCTGTTATCCCCATAGCAACAGAAACTACTGAATTCTAATCCAGCAGGAATGGAGGCAGAATCTCCATTGAGTTGACTGAACCAAATCCTCATGGTGACAAAGTACAGTTGGCCTTCAGTATCAGAGTTCCCATCCTCAAATTCAACCAACCACCAAGGATGGAAAATATCTAGAAAAGTTTCATTGTTGCTGATGTTGCTATGTAGATCCGACCCTGATGGCAGCAGGTTGCATCTGTGCTGAGCATGTAGACTTTTTTCTTGTCATTATTTTCTAAACAATATAGTTAACAACTATTTAAGTAGCATTTACATTGTTATTAGGTCTAAGTAATCTAGAGATAAAGTATAGGGAAGATGTGTGTAGGTTATATGCAAATACTATGTATACCACTTTATATAAGGGACTTGAGCATCCTCAAATTTTGGTATTCACGGCGAGTCCTGGAACCAATCCCTGTGAATATCAAGGGACGAGACTATATATCCCACCGTTCACAGTAGTTTCTTCATTAATAGCAAACAGTGGCCAATTAAAGGACAATTAACCCACTTTGAAACAGCAAAACATGTGAATTAAAGGTTACTATGAAGAAGTTCAGTCAAAAGCAGATGCTTAACCATAGGGTTTTAATGTAATACCATTTAGTAATGTGACAATTTGGGGAAAGTGGAAAGTATTTTGTGAACAAGAGACACTGAGGAACACTCTGATGGAGTGGGCATTTTACAACAACGGGACGGGAAACCAGCATGTAAAAGCATAATGCAAGTGCCTTCTAAAGAGCCAAGAACTGCAGCTGGTCATTCATTAATGTGTCAGACATTTAATCAGGAGATTACAACTTCAACAAAAAGAGTGAAAAGAACCAAGAAAAGACAAACTTTGCTAAATAACTCTGGAAAGGCAAATGAACACTACCAATTTACACTTGTCATTCCATAGCTCAGCCAGAAGAAACTGTGAGGCATGAAATATTAATGGAGAGTCAAGGCAGATTTCTGGAAATGCAATGACCCCACACATTTGCTTCAAAGGAGAAATCTGCAGACATATTTTCAGGTCTTGCCAAGTAACTGTTTATTCACACTCAATACATTTGGGAAAGTGTGCTACATAGCTAAGGTCACTGTGACCACAGAACACCAGATGAAAAGAATAAAGCACTGAACAGCAAGAAAAATGCATCTCACCCTCATAAGAATTTAAGTGAACTGGTAAAAAATTGAGATAAACAAAATAAACAGATACAGCCTTCATCTTTTACAAATATACTTCCTCCCCAATATCTCCCAATATAAACACTCTGGAGTGTTTATATATTCAGTGCAAGGAACAGTATCATCGGTATATTTGAAACAGCTCTGAAGAAAGAATAAAACTAAAAGAACATTAATTTTGAATATACTTCAGTGTGGTGTAATAGAGAGATTATTACACTGTGATGGGGGAGAGGCTCTGATAGCACCCATCTGCATTCCATAAGAAAACAAACCTAACATCACTTATTAAAATATTCTACAACCCATATACTAAAAAAAAAAAAAAAAAAAAAAAATATTTTTAACAGGACTGCTTTATCATGTAATTTTAAGACACAACTGTTACATGAACTGCAAATGATAACTTAAAAGGTTTAGCAGCTACAAAAATTGGATAACTCATGCTCTATGTCACTTCTTACATCAGTACTTTTCAGCCTGTGTTCAATTACAGTCAATTCTGAATTGGCTCACATCTGGACAGACTTCTAGTCTTTATACAGAGTAAGAGAAATGGATATAAAAAAAAAAATAATAAAAGATAGCATTCTATTCTGTACTTGACCCTGGAAAGGTGCAGGCCTGCTTAAAAAAGGAAGAAACACACACAATCACAATAAAGCTTAATACTATGCAGAGCTTATAATCATTTTTAGCAACGGACAGCAAGACGCTGTGAAGAGAAGGCATAGCAGAGGAGAAAGCTAGGACTCTGGGGAAACAGGGAGGGAAAACAGTGTCAACAGAATAGAAGATGGGATGGAAACACCTGATTCTACTCTGGAGCTCACATGTCCTGGTAGCAGTCTTTAAAGAAGCCACCCGTTCAAGAAGGTTGTAGCCCAGAGCCGCCTGGCGTGCAGAGTACGAAGGCCCAAATGCCACATTGTACCACCTCCTCCACTAACTCAAACCTGTCGGTGAACTGAGCTGTTCCAAGGGCAACAGAACATACACACACTTTATGTCTAACCAACATCGAGTGAAACGTTTTTTTTCTTTTTATATGTCCATTTTTAATACAATTTAAACAGAACCTTTATATAAATTTGGGCTTCCATTCAATCCCTCTCCTCAATTTCCTTAGGAGGAACGGAAGTAAGCAATACAAAATTATAACGACAAATAACTACACTTTAAACATGATTATCAATTTTAAGGGATATAGACATTTGAATGCTTTGTAATAACAAACTCAAACAAAATTGGTTATAAAAACTGTAGTTCATCCCCCTAGAATTTCTAAAAGTTGGTGTTATTTCTGCATGGACACATCAATATATTAAATTAAGCCAAGATCTTAAAGACTGGCAAAATTCTATTACTCTATTAAAAACAAACAAACAAAAACCCAAAGATGTTTAAAAACAAAACAAAAAATACAAATTAGTTGCTTCATGTTACATTTCACAACCATTGTTAAATGCTTTCTTTCTACAGAAACAAGGTCCTTTTTGTCACAATTGCAATTATTTACTGCTAGATGTTTAAAATTACACGGGCTAGTGTTTGACTGAAACTTGTTGAAGGTGACATCTGGAGGTTTGCTGAGGTTCAACCTAAGATGTGCCAGGTTCTCTCCTAGGACCACACTTGCAGAGGAAGGGGAGGGAGAGGAAATCACGTATCAAGTTCTTAAGATAATTTTACTCTCTTCTTGGCTTTCTGTTTCTTGGTGATCTGTCCAAAATTTCATCCTCCTATTGGTTGAAAAAACACACAAGAAATTCATATTATAATTACCATATTATGAAAAGTAAAAATTCACCAAATTTCCAAGATCTACCAAACTGAGGATAACCCATCTGAGGGAAAATAAGAAAACTGATTTGAAGAAAATGTACCAAAAACCAACTGCTTAGAGGTGATGGGACTGTGTTTTAATATACTCTTTCCTATTTTCTTCCCATGAAAATGCACTTTTCCCAATCTATATCTTCTTTTAAAAAGACCAGACACCGTGCTTTCACATAAACTGGATTTTATGGGAACTGAAAGACTATCCACGCCAAGTCCCACGTGACACTCAAGACAATAAGCTGGTGCTCCTCCTATTCTACTGAATTTCTCCTGACTGTGAGGAAGCTTGGGGAATATAAAAGTATGTGAGCCCAGAAGACGTGGCTCAGTGGGTGAACATACCTATGAGGTCATGGTTCAACTCCCCGCCAGGGCACATGCCCAAGTTGTGGGCTCGATCCCCAATGTAGGGCATGCAGGAGGCAGCTGATCAATGATTCTGATCATTGATGTTTCTCTCTCTCTTCCCCTCTCACTTCCTCTTTAAAATCAATGAAAATGTATGTGTTGTTTTTTAAAGTATATGAGACTGAACCTTACCTGAAAGAACTCTACATTTTAGTCAAGACACTCAAACATAAATAGCACTGATCTTTATCAAGAGGAGGGCAGGATAGTGGGAGCTGAAAATGAACACTGGGTAGAGTTTTCCATAATGAAAGAGAGAAGTGGAAAAGGAAAAGGAACCTTGGTAGGAAAGGTATGGACTATTATTCTCTTGCCTTATTCTCATATCTCATTATCCAACCTAGCTCCGGAAGCCCACATCCTCCTTTCATATCATATCACCCTCCTCAGGACCACCATATCTAATCTGATCAGCACAGCAGCTTCCTAACCAGTCTCTTTGATTCTACTTGGTCTGTAGAAAACACAGCAGCTGGAGTGATATACCTACTTAGCCCCAAAACCTACAATGGCTGCCCTTATCTCTTACAAGTGTCCTCACCACCAAGGCCTATCATCTTTAACACTGCACCCACCTCACCTTCAGCCCTCTAACAGCCTTTCCGATCCTACTTTTCTTTTTCATGGCCTATCACTTTCTAACATTCATTCAGGTGCTTCCTTATCATGTCTACTGATAAACTGTCTGTTTCCTCCCACTAGAAATTAAGCTCCCCAAAGGTAGGTTATTTTTGTCTTGTTCCCTGACGATGCCTGGCATATAACGGGCACTCCAAAACTACTTATTGAATAAATAAATGAATCCATGAGCAACTGGGACAGAAATTTTAGAACACAGGGATTTGTGCAAGAAATATTTTTTAAGGGCACAGTGTGGGGAGGTGGATGAAGAAACAGAACTGTAAAATAATAACCTCATTTTATTAGTTTTCTCCTGCTTATTCCAAAACCATTTTCAGCACAGAAAAATACTTTTGAGATTCAGATATAATTTGAAGTTTTAGCATGCTGACCTGTATTTCTAAGAATCTCGCTTTTATAAAATTGGCTTTAACAGAATTTTTACAGCCATGGCCACTGAAAATTACTCTATGCAATATGCAAATATTCCCTCTACTTAAATGTACCTTCAACTTAGGTGCTAAAATAAAAAACGTATTCCCCCTTCCTGTTACCTCTGCTTTGGATTTCCTATCTTCACCCTCTTGACTGATAGCGTCACCATCTTCTTCAGCATCACTTTTTTGCTTCTCTTCTAAAACAGAAGTTAAAACAATTTGGCAAATCTTACCACTGTTTTGGGATAATTAGGTAATTAGCATTAATTGTCTAAAACAATCTTTACAATAACTTATTTATAAGGGTTTGACCATCTTAGAGTGTTGGCTGAAAGCAGATATTTTGGGGTCTACTTCTTACCAAGTTTCTCTTCACCATCTTCCTCCTCATCTCCCTTGTCCCTTTCTTCTTCCTTCTCTTCTTCCTTCACATCTGGCTGAGGAGCATCAGTCTTCTTGTACTCCACAGGACTGGACTGTTTCTGAAATATTTTTCACAGTACAACCATTTAGTTCACATTTTATGTAGTATGTTACCATATAATTATTGAATGCCTAGAATAAAGTTCAGTACCAGGCTGTATACTTGAGTAGATGTATGGAAATGAGTAAGATGTACTTTCTGCCCTGAGAGTCTTTTCTTGGGTGGGAATGTGTGGGGTTTCAAGATAAAAGGAACAGCACAAAGGAGTCCGGTAGACCCAGGTTTGAACCGTCATGGTGACTGAGGCACAGTGGTGGGGACAAAGCTGGAAAAGGCACTCTGGGGGTCAGATTACAGAACGTCTTGAATGCAAGGTGAAGCAATTTTATTTTATTTTCGACTGCATGTAACAAAGGCTGAACAAGAAAAACAGGCTGTTTACCCTACACGTATTTGTGTGTAGAGGGAGGTCAAAGGGATTAGGGATACTAAGGGAGGAACCTGGTAATGAGAATTATAAAGTGTATGAATAGAAATAGCTCTGCCAAGAGGAAAAACTAGTTTATGCCCAAATGGCCAGATTTATATCTAAGTTTTTTGTTGTTGTTTTCCTTCCTGCCCCAGAAAGTTGCTGACAAATATTAAGGAGAGTGGTTTAAATACTACTAGAAATGAAGGGGCTACAAATGCTACTCCCATCTGAGTACAATGCATGGCCGCCCAGAATAGTGAATAAAATTTCAGAAGTCAACACCAAATGCGGTCCAGCCACAACTGAGCTGCTAGAAAGAAAACCTCAGGCAATATATCTTATTTTTTTAAATATCATAAGAGTTCTTATCTAAAAGTGTCTTAAAACCAAACCAATACTCATACCTTTCCAGAACAGCAGAAGAGGATTACAAGGAACACAGGCAGTGCTACAGTCAAAACATAGACCACCCAGAGCCACGGACGCTCTTCAGCTGCCTCCAGCATCTGCCCCACTACACCTGGCTGAAAACAAGACATCACTGATTTCAAGTTCTCATTTTTGACACCAAATATAGCAAGCACTCTTCCATCGTTCAATGACTACACGGTAGTAGGTACTACCCAGGCTCCACCTTTCCAAAGGATTCAAGCCAAGATGTTCATATAGCAAAAAAAGGAAATGAGAAAAATCCTCAATTTTCTTTTCTCCATATCATCAAGATGATTTCCCTTTCACAGATATGAAAGCTGGCTTCTTAATAATCAGCAAAAGAATTAATTTCAGCCGAAATGGGTTTAGCTCAGTGGATAGAGCGTCGGCCTGCAGACTCAAGAGTCCCAGGTTCGATTCCGGTCAAGGCATGTACCTTGGTTGCAGGCACATCCCCAGTAGGGGGTGTGCAAAAGGCAGCTAATTGATGACTCTCTCATCGATGTTTCTAACTATCTCTCTCCCTTCCTCTCTGTAAAAATTCAATAAAATATATTTTTTTTAAAAGAAAGAATTAATTTCAGGAACCAGTGAATGAATAATTATTGATCTGAATGCCTCTGGCTCTCCAATTTATACCTCAGCCATATGACCAATTGTTTAAAAATTTACATATTGGGCAAATCAAGATTCAACATTTAAGAGTGCATTAAAATATATCCTGAATGGCAATTTTGTTAAATATATTTTAACACAATAATCTACCTATTAAAAGAGTAACGTGCTAATTGACCATACCTTCGCAATGCCCACTAGCCAATCAGGAGTGAGTATGCAAATTAACACAACAAAAATGACTAGTTAGTATGCATATACAGGTGCTGAGCGGCCAGGGGTGGGGCAGGACACTTGCACGCAGGCGTTCCACGCCACCCTGGCTGCTCCAGGCCTCTGGGCAGCATGGGAAGGTGGAAAGGTGGCTCCAGCCAAAGCTAAGGTGGTGCCAGCAGCCAAGGAAAGGAAGGCCCATTCTTGCACGAATCTTCATGCATTGGGCCTCTATTAAATAAGTAAACAAATAAATAAAACCCTATACATAACAAAGATTCTAAAGCCATTGCATGAGACTAAAGCAATCATTTCCAAAAACCCAGTATTTTGTCTTTAGTAGGCATACGATCACTTTTTTATAACAATATTCCCAAATAAGGGAAGATAAACCATAGGTTTTTGCAAAAGTAGCAATTGCAGATATAAATGCACAAGAAACAAGCAAGCACAAACCTCAGCAGCCCCGTCAGCAGCTTTCTTCAGACCCCATCCATCACTGGCCCAATCATCAACTACTCTTCGATCGCCACAAATGATAAAGTTGTCAAAAAAAATGTCGGAGGTCATAGACCACAGTTCCAAACCAATAGCACTAAAAGGAGTCATTTTGAAAGGTTCCAGATCTTCAAAGAAATCTGGATTTGGTATTTTCTGGGGTTTCCAAATTCCCTAGAGAAAACAATTTTTAAAATCATTTCAGATAATGGTCAACACAAATTTATGATGAACCTAAATAAAAATTAAGATGAATTCCTCAGGATAAATGAAGCTAAGTGCTGAATTTATTAAAACTTAACTGAGTAACAAGAAGAAAACAATTAATGCTACTGATGTTTTATATTCTGCCTCTAAGATGTCTGAACTTCAATTACTTTCAATTTCTAATATCCATGACCTTCATCTAGATTCTAGACCACATGTGTCAAACACAAGGCCCGCGGGCCAAATCCAGCCCGCCAGGCCTTGCAATGTGGCCCGCACCGCACTGTCATCACTGCACTCCGCTGTCAGTTTATGACATTGTCAGTTTATGAGTGTTCAGTAAACCATTCAGCCCGCGATTTAGGCTGGATTTTAGATTTTGGCCCCTTCTCTGATTGAGTTCGACACTCCTATTCTAGACCAATATCTCGCTGTGCCTGGCACATTCCAAAGCCTCCACTAGTTTGCTAGTAGGAATGGGAGCCTAAATTGGTACAATTTCTTCAGTGGTGATTTAAAATGTAAATGATCACCCAGCGTGGCTCAATGCTTGAGCATCGAACTATAAACCAGGAGGTCATGGCTCGATTCTTAATCAGAGCACATGTCCAGGTTGTAGGCTCAATACCCAGTAGGGGATAAGCAAGAGGCAGCCAATCAATGATACCCTCTCATTGATGTTTCTGTTTCTCTCTCTCTTCCTCTCTGAAATCAATACAAATATATCTAAAAATCAAGTAAAGAAAAGACGGAGGGAAGCTCATTGGGGGGGCTATGTGCTGAGTGTCCTCATGTCCCCTAGGAAGGTCTGAGACTAGGGCCAAGAGTGGCCCTAACAGGGCCCTCCCTGACCTGCGGGGAGGTGAGTTCCCAAAGACCGGTCTCCATGAGGACAGACTGGGCAGGAGATGCCACGGACCCCGCCCTCGGGAGGAGCCTGGCGGATGCCTCCTCACGCGGAGGTTGGAACAGACTCAAGGCCAGCCAAGTGAGTTCAATGGCTGAGGTGAGGCACTCCACAAGGGGGCCTCATAACCCAATTCAGACTACTCTTCCCCCATCTCAAAATAAATAAATGAAATGAAATTTAAATGATCTTCAACCAGCAATTTCATTTCTTAATAACAACTTAGAGAAATAGTTACAACGTATACTCAGACATGCACAAGGATGACTACTGTATCAAGGATTCAAAAAAAAAGGCAATCCATCTAAATGGTCATCAACAAAACAGCCAAAGTACAGTTTTTTTTTAAGAGCAACTTCTAACTAATCTGATTGTTTGACTGCTCAATTAAAAAACACTTAAGCCTTAGCCGGTTGGGCTCAGTGGAGAGTGTCAGCTCTCAGAATGAATAGTCCCCAGGTTCCAGTGAAGGGCATGGACCTCGGGTGAAAGCCTGATCCCCATCCCTGATCAGGATATATGCGGGAGGCAACCAAATGGTATCTGTCTCACAATGTTTCTCTCTGTCCTTGACCCAAACTGCTTTTCTTTGTTTTTAAACAAAAGTACAAAGCAATAATGAAAGCTCCTACCCTGTTTCGAGATTTATCTTTTCCATACTGAACACATTAAGTTCTCTCTCAATTTATGAAGTTTACTTTGTAATTCAATTACTTGAAAATAGTGATCAGCTAAAAGCCCGTTTGGCTCAGTGGATAGAGCGTCGGCCTGCGGACTGAAAGGTCCCGGGTTTGATTCCGGTCAAAGGCATGTACCTTGGTTGCGGGCACATCCCCAGTGGGTGTGTGCAAGAGGCAGCTGATTGATGATTCTCTCTCATCGATGTTTCTAACTCTCTATCCCTCTCTGTAAAAAATCAATAAAATATATTAAAAAAGAAAATAGTGATCAATCCAGCAGCCTCACTACAGACAAAACTTCTATCTGAACACAATCAGGTCACTGAAGCACATTAAGAGGCACACACTTAGCCCTGACTGGTGTGGCTCAGTTGGTTGGAGTGTGCACTGAAAGTCTGCCAGTTCAATTCCCAGTAGGGGCGAGTACAGGAGGCAACCAATCAATGCTTCTCTCTCCTCCCTGCCACTCCCCTAAAAGCTTTGAAATGTATTCTCAGGTAAGTATTAAAACAAAACAAAATAGCCCGAGCTGGTTTGGTTAAGTGGACACAGTGTTGGCCTGTGGACTGAGGGGTCCCAGGCTCAGTTCCAGTCAAGGGCACATGCCCAGGTTGCAGGCTCGATTCCCAATAGGGGTGTATAGGAGACAGCCAATCAGTAATTCTCTCTCAGCATTGATGTTTCTATCTCTCTTCCCTCCTCTCTGAAATCAATAAAAATATATTTAAAAAAATAAAAAAACGAAACACTAGAGAGATACACACCTGGTAGTTAGGGTTGTCAATCATGGGGGGCTTCCATTTGCCCTTATAGTTAGGGTTGTCAATCATAGGTCGCTGCCAGACACCACACCCAGGGGCCGACTCACACTTAGGGTTGGCAATCTGAGGAGCCTCCCATTCTCCATCCATATCTTCATCCCTGTGAAGAAATAAACCAGCTACAAATGGGTTCTGTGTTGTACGACTACAAATTGCCATCTCAGAAAATCAGACAAATGATATCTGAAATCCTGTAGGAAAGCTTTCAGTGTCATACTATAAGCACCATGCTGTTTCTGCATTTCTGTTAACTAGTTTCTCATGGAGGTGCATTAAAAAGAGACATACAAAATAATTAAGTCGCCCTGCCCTATGTTTCTCAGTGGTTAGAGCATTGGCCCTCAGGGTTCAAGGCTATGGGTTCAATTTCTGGTCAAGGGCATGTACCTGGATTGTGTTGTGGAGAATCCAATGGATCTCTCACATCAATGTTTCTTTCTCCCAACCCTCCCTCCCTTCCACTCTCTGAAAAGCAATGGAAAAAATATCCTCTGTGCTCGCTTCAGTAGCACATACACTGAAATTGAAACAATACTGAGAAGATTAGCATGGCCCCTGCGCAAGAATGACACACAAATTCGTGAAGCGTTCCATTAAAAAAAAAAAAAATCCTCTGGTGAGGGTTAACAATAAATACATAAAGTAATGATAAAATCTGTTGAGCTCTACACTTAAGTTTGGGCACTCAGCTATCTTTATGTAGAAGCTTTTCAATAAAAAAGCAGTCAATTAGTCTGGCTTGTGTGGCTCAGTAGTTGAGCGTCAACCCATAAATCATGAGGTCACTGATTCCATTCTAGGTCAGAGCACATACCTGGGTTTCGGGCTCGATACCCAGTAGGAGCCATGTAGGAGGCAGACAATCAGTTATTCTCTCTCATCACTGATGTGTGTGTGTCTCTCTCTCTCGTCCTCTTTGAAATCAATAAAAATATATTTTCTTACAAAGCAGGTAATTACAAAGTTAACTAAAGCTCTTACCAATCGTCTGGCTTTTCCGCATCTGGATCAGCTACATATTCGGGCTCATCATCTAACCAGCCTTCAGGCTTTGTGGCTTCTTCATCAGGAATTTTAGCAGGGGCATCTTCATCCCTTAAATAAGAAAACGCCAATTATGACAACAATGGCCAGAGAATCACGATGTGGTCCCCTTTGTGAATCTGAAGCAGGGCAATCTAAAAATATTTAAATCTTGCCGAAACCGGTTTGGCTCACTGGTAGAGCGTCGGTCTGTGGACTGAAAGGTCCCAGGTTCGATTCCGGTCAGGAGCATGTACGTTGGTTGTGGGCACATTCCCCGGTAGGGGGTGTGCAGGAGGCAGGTGGTCGATGTTTCTCTCTCATCGACGTTTCTAACTCTCTATCTCTCTCCCTTCCTTTCTGTAAAAAATCAATAAAATATATTTAAAAAATAATAATAATAATAAATAAAAATATTTAAATCTTAATCTCAAAATTCTTCCTAAAAATTACATGCAAATCATATATCTAATAAGGGACTAATCTCCAAATCATATCAAGAACTCTTTTATTAAAAATATATTTTATTGATTTTTTACAGAGAGGAAGAGAGAGGGATAGAGAGATAGAAACATCGATGGGAGAGAAACATCGACCAGCTGCCTCCTGCACACCCCCTACCGGGGATGTGCCCGCAACCAATGTACATGCCCTTGACCGGAATCGAATCTGGGACCTTTGAGTCCGCAGACCGACGCTCTATCCACTGAGCCAAACCAGTCTCGGCAATATCAAGAACTCTTACAACTCAATAATAAAAAGACAACCCAGCCCTAGCCAGTTTGGCTCAGTGGATAAAGCATCAGCCTGCAGACTGAAGGGTCAGGGTTCCATTCCTGGTCAGGGCACTGCCTAGGTTTTGGGCTCAATCCCTAGTAGAAGGATGGCAGTTGCAGGAAGCAGCCAATGATGATTCTCTCTCATCATTGATTGTTTTCTCTCCTTCCCTCTCCCTTCCTCTCTGAAATAAATTAAAAAAAACATAAAAATATTTTTAAAAAAGAACTACCAACTTTGGTGCAGTTAATAAAAAATGGAGCAACTTTAGTTGGTAAGCAAAGATATCATTTATCCTTGGCCATATGCTTATTTTTGAACTATGCTTGTTTTAAATTGTGTGAGAACCTGAATTTGTATAACAATCAGCTGACCCTTAGAAGCAGAACATTCACACCCTCTGTCCCAAAATAAAACAGCTAGTAAAGGAATATCACTGAACAACAAGGCTGAGTCCATATCTAATGTACAACAAATACACAAGTCAACTTGGCATTTACACTAGTGCAGCATAAAAGTTCAGGAACCCGCACCTTAATTTAAGGGAGGAAAAACATCAACTACAATTTCCCTGCTAAGCTTAAGATAGTTTTACAAGTGGGAGAACAGTTTTATTATTTCTCTTTATGCACTTTCTGACATTTCCAAAAGCCAGTTTTCATTTCTCATCACTCTCCAGTTTGTATGCTACACAAAAGACCATGCATACTCAACTTCCCTCATATATACTGAGCTCACTCCTTCTCCAATTCTACACATGATGTGTTTCTTTAATACCATTTTCCATCTTTACCACTTAGTTAATAACTATCCCTCCACTTTCAAGTCTTAATCTGATTGGCACTGCTCTATGAAACCACCCTGATTTATACTTGATGCTCTGGTCATTACTATACTGAATATGTTTTACTTTTGTTAAAATAAAAAAGGTTATTGTATTCTTTAAGATAAGAGGCATTTTAGAGAGAATCCAAGATGGCTGCTCGGGTAGGCACCTAGCCGCAGCCGCACGCAACAATTTCAATAAAATACAACTAAAATATAAAATGGACATTACCCAGAACTACAGGAAAGTCGACTGACTTGAAATTCTACAACGAGAAGCAAGGAGAAAACCAGAAGGAAGCGCGGAGGAGCTGTAAAAGCCCAAGGTACGGAGACACGCGGCGCGCGCGGAGAGGACAGAGCCGGAGAGGAGGGAGGCCGAGTGCCTGGCTGGCATTCCCTAGCGGAAAGGAGATAAAACTCCGACTGTGCTGGGCCCCCAACTGCTCTGAACCCCCGTTCTAGGCCAGACCCTGGGGACCCAGGCTCATCCAGAGGGAGCTGGGCTGTAAGGCGGGACCCGGGGAAGTGGCGAAAGGAGGTCCCGGCTAGCGCACTGCGTGCGCGCAGAGAAGGGACGGCCGGCTGTGCCGTAGGACTGCCCTGGTGGGAAGAAGACAGGGGCTCCAGACTGCTCTGAACGCCACCTCCAACTCCACTTCCAACTGAACCGAACCCCAGTTTCGGGCCCATTGCGGGAGAGCCTACACTGTTTGGTAGCAGGCGAAAATCGAGGGCACCTTTCTCTCAGAGGTGCTTGCAACAAGTACTGAAGGACCCTGAGTCTCAGGAGTCGCATAGGGCGGGGCTGACGGAAGCCAAGGCTGTAGGCTCCACCCTGAAACTCCGCCCCATCAGGAAAGCTGCCTGCGAAAATGCCTAAACCAAATAGATCACAAACGAAAGAAATGGAGGACAAAAAGCGACTGGATATAGAGTTCAAAACCACACTTATAAGGTTTTTTAAGAGTATCCTAGAAAAGGCCGATAAAATAAATGAGACCTATCAGGATATGAAAAGGGATCAACAAGAAATAAAGAATACATTGTCTGAAATAAAAAATATTATACAGAGTCCTAAAAACAGAATAGAAGATCGCAAGAATCAAGTCAAAGATTTGGAACATAAAGAGCCAGAAGACATTCCTCTGCAGAAGCTAGAAGGCAAGAGAATCCAGAAAATTGAAGATAATGTAAGAAACCTCTGGGACAACTTCAAACGATCCAACATCAGAATCATGGGGGTCCCAGAAGATGAGAGAGAGCAAGATATCGAAAACATACTGAAAGAAATAGTGACAGAAAACTTCCCCCACCTGGGGAAAGAATTGGACTTACAAGTCCAGGAAGCACACAGAACTCCAAATAAGAGGAATCCAAAGAGGACCACACCAAGACAAATCATAATTAAGATTCCAAGAGCAAAGGACAAAGAGAGAATATTAAAAGCAGCAAGAGCTAAGCAGGTGGTTACCTATAAAGGAGCTCCTATACGATTGTCAGCTGATTTCTCAACAGAAACCATGCAGGCCAGACGGGAATGGCAAGAAATATTCAAGGTGATGAATAGCAAGAACCTACAGCCAAAAATACTCTACCCAGCAAAGCTATCACTCAAAATCGAAGGTCAGATAAAGAGCTTCACTAATAAAAAAAAGCTAAAGGAGTTCATCACCACCAAACCAGAATTATATGAATTGCTGAAGGGGGTTCTTTCAGAAGAGAAAGTAAATAAAGATAAAAATTATGAACAACAAATACGTAACTATCAACAAGTGAATCTAAAAACCAAGGAAATTAAAAAAAAAATCTGATGAACAATATTAACTGTTGAATATAATAGAATCAGAGGTATGGAAGGGGAGTGAACTGATGATTCTTGGGGAAAAGGGGACAGGGGAATGTGGGAAGAGACTGAACATAAACTGTGCACCTATGGATGAGGACAATGGGGATTGGGGAAAGGGCAGAGGGTGGGGTGGGAAGGGGGGGGGAAGGAACACTTGTAATAATATGAACAATAAAAATTTATTTAAAAAAAAAAAAAAAAAAAGATAAGAGGCATTTTATATGTAATTTCAAACTAGGGGGAAAACTTCATGAAAATAAAAATCCCATTCTAATGTCCAAATGATTAAATTCAATTGTCCAGGTGTTGGAGTACCCAAGTAACACCTACTATTAGACCACTCACCATATGCATGCCAACTTCAAATTATCAAGAGATAATTTGAAAACACCATGCATATATTTTTATTATATGTTTTATTGCTTAACATTTTATCAACAAGAAAAAGGGTGAAAATGAGGGCATCAGCAAAAAAACTCTGTAAGGGACATAAAAGCTGAAATGGAGCTGTGTGAGAGTTCATGTCCTTGTGGCTTTGCATCCACTGTCCAATACAAAGCACGGATCTCTTGAGTTTTATTTAAATAGGAAAAAAATTAAAAATTTAAATTTAAAATCTCAGGACTGAAGCTTTCAATATGAATTCACAAAAGCATGTAAAATGCCAGGCCAAGGGAACTGAGATATTGCCATAAAGCAAACATGTCTCAGTACAGGCAAATACATGGATTTCAGCATTTTGTGGTTTATAAAATGGTGACAGGCAATTCAGATGATCTGCATGGCCCCCTTTCAGCCCCTTTTGTCTATGTTTTTCCTACCATTTGAATTGCACCATAGATTATTAAAATTATCAGAACTAAACATTCACTTGTTAAAGCCACATGGAATACACAAACACCATTGCACTCAAAGGCTCACCAGTCATCTGGTTTGACAGCATCAGGATCTGGTATTTTTGGTCTTTCATCCCAATCCTCAGGTTTCCGGTCTTCCGGGTCCTCAATTTCCCGGGAAGGATTTACAGGAGGAGTCATGTCACTTAGTAGATTTCCACTGTTCACAAGAGATTGGTCCACTAATATTTCAAAACTATTATCTGGATTCAAGACTAAAAAAAATTAAATGCAATTTTAAAAAGTTAATTAACCACTCATTCTCAAGCTCTCTTTAACATCCCACAAAAGAACATATTTATAACAGAAAGCAGAAACATGAAGACCTCAGGCAACAAAGTCAGAACATGATCTTGGGAGCCCTGAGCAAGTTAATCCTGTAAATCAAAAAAGCTAGTTCCTCAGATTCTTAGTAATTAAAACAAATCATAGATAAAATTTTAAACACCAAAGACTTCATTTACAGACATTAAAAACATTAAAAAAAAAAAAAAAAAAAAAAAAAAGAGAGACAAAAACAAAACAAAACCCAACAGAAAAACCAAAGGTACATAAACTAATGCAATATTGGTCTGACATAAATGGTTACACACCAATCAATAGGCAAATGAGTTTACTTATTATAATCACCCCTAGTAAAGGTCCATTTCCTCATTTTTTGAATTGGCATTACCACCATCTAAGCTAACAAAATTTCAAATTACAAAAACCTTTTATTTATTAAATCATATGTCTATTCCTAGTTGTATTTTTGGGGTCCAATGAAGAATAAAAAAACCCACAATTTTAAATCCATAAAGGTATCAAGTGTGATTATGTTAAAACCTAGATCTCACACAAGTCTAACTGGCAACTGACTGGGTCACAGCACATCCAGAATACCATGGAAGACGATGGTGTACTAGGCCGCTTTTCTCAAGGATAATTAAGTTAGCACTGTTCACAATGATATGTAGTCTCCTGGAAAGATTCTTGCACTTTTGCGAAGAGACCAAGTACAATATAGGATATTTAACTTCCAATAAAAAATTACATCTATACTTATTATTATACACATACATGTGTTTATTCACAAATGGTTAATATATATTACAATGTTATTTCAGATAATTCTAAAGAAATAAAAATGTTTATTTCTATCTTCTGAATTTCTATACATAACATATATTACTGTTACAAAGAAAAAAAGGTTACTGTATTCTTTAAGAAAAGAGGCATTGCCGAGACCGGTTTGGCTCAATGGATAGAGCGTCGGCTTGGGGACTGAAGGGTCCCGGATTCAATTCTGGTCAAAGGCATGTACCTTGGTTGTGGGCATATCCCCATTAGGGGGTGTGCAAGAGGCAGCTGATCGATGACTCTCTCTCATCGATGTTTCTAGCTCTCCGTCTCTCTCCCTTCCTCTCTGTACAAATCAATAAAATATATTTAAAAAAAAAAAAAAAAAAAAAAGAAAAGAGGCATGTGTGTATGTAATTTCAAACTAGGGGAAAAGCGTCATGAAAATAAAAATCCCATTCTAATGTCCAAATGATTAAATTCAATTGTCCAGGTGTTGGAGTACCCAAGCAAACTTTAATTAAAAGATAATTTGAAAAAAAATAAAAATAAAAGATAATTTGAAAACATCATGCATATATTTCTATTATGTTTTATTGCTTAACATTTTATCAACAAGAAAATATACAAAGGGTGGAAATGAGGTATTAGCAAAGAAGCTTCTTAAGGAACATAAAACTTTTTCTCAAAAATGTTTTAAACCCTGAATCTCAATTCAAACTATGGAAGAGAAGGTGCTTTCCCCCGCCTTCCTTTTTGTTTGTTTTTAATATATTTTTAATTGATTTCTGAGAGGAAAGGAGAGGGAAAGATAGAAACATCAATGATGAATCACTGATCGACTGCCCTCTGTATGCCATTACTGTGGATCAAGCCTGAAACTCGGGCATAACCTCCTGGTTCAAAGGCTGATGCTCAACTACTGAGCCATGCCAGCTGGACGAGAAGCTCCCTTTTGTGCCAAGGCATTAGGTTCATTTCATTACTAAGGTATTAGGTCAGTAGAGACTCTTATTTGCAGGCTTAGGTCTTCTCTAGATGTACTATCTTTATATTAAACTATTGTAGTAGCCCTGCCCACGAATCCAGGCTGGAGTAGCTCACTGCCACTTGCCTCAGCTGGCCACCCGCCCACTGCCACTGGTGGCCCTCCACTGCTCTTAGCTCGCTGCTCCGCCCTCCTGTAGCTCTCCACCACTTGTAGATTGGTTGTGGTGTTATGGCATAATGGATAATTAGCATATTCCTCTTATTATATAGGATCAATAATAAATCTGTAGTGCCATAACCCCCCCCCCAAATTATTGGTTTTTCTTACTTAATGTATAAAGATGTGTTTTCTTATCAGTAAAATAGGTCTTCAGATCTGCATCTGGTCTCTTAGCATGCTTTTCTTCATATTCGCCCGTTTTGGGGTTTTTGTGGCGGAAGATGAAGTGCAATTTATAGTCCTCTCCACATTTATCTGGACCAAACATGATTGTATAAGGGGTCTTGTCATGGAACTGGTCCTTTAGAAACAAAAATGGATTTTAAGTAAATCAAAGTATTCAAAGCAACTTTTCATAAGTATTATTTCTTCCTATAAAATCCCAAATAACTTAGTTTCACATTGAAAGAAAAGCTGATTCTGTGACAGCATGGACAGAACTAGAGGGCATTATGCCAAGTGAAATTAAGTCAGATAGAGAAAGACGATGATATCATGCTATCACTTAAAGAACAAAAACGAACAATAAAAATCGAATCATTGATACAGAAACAAATGGTTGCCAGATGGGAGGGGGTTGGGGAGCTGGGTGAAAAGGTAAGGTGAAAAGGAGTAAGTAGGAACTGGTAGTTCCAAAAACAGCCACCGGCATGTAAAGTACAGCATAGGGAATATAGGCAATACGATTCTAATAACTACATATGGTGTCAGGTTGGTACTAGACTTACTACTAATTGTACTGGTTAATAATGCGCATTTTGTAATCAGAGAGAACACGATAATTTCAAGAGAAACGTGAAAAGTGCTTTATTCAAAGTAATGTCCATCGCTAGCTATACATTTCCCCCATCTTTCAGGTAATTTGTGGATACCTTCACAATGGAACTTTTCTTGTTTTGAGGCAAACCATTCAGAGACCCAATTTTCCACTTCTTCGTATGTTTTGAAGTGCTGCTCAGAAAGTGTGTATGCACAAAGGGCTACACCAAGACTGTCTGCCGCAGGTAACTGGGAAGGCTGTGCAACTGGGCTCTCCCAGATCACCTAGCACACAAAACTATTCCATCAAATCAGGGAAACAACTAAAATGCAGACAAGAGGCAGGACACAAAGGAAGGAGATGGAGGAAAAGAAAAGATTGGACATTGAGTTCAAAACTACAGTTATAAGGTTATTCAAGAATATCCTAAAAAAGGCCGATAAAATAAATGAGACATATGAGGATATGAAAAAGGAGCAACTAGAAATAATAAGGGATCAACTAGAAATGAAGAAAACATTGTCTGAAATAAAAAATATTACACAGAATCCTAAAAACAGACTGGAAGATAACAAGAATCAAGACAAAGATTTAGAACACAAAGAGCCAGAGGACACTCCTTCACAGAAGCAAGAATCCAGAAAGTCGAAGATAGTGTAAGAAACCTCTGGGACAATTTCAAGCAAGCCAACATCAGAATTATGGGGATCCCAGAAGAGAGAGAGCAAGATACCGAAAACATCCTGAAAAAAATAGTGACAGAAAACTTCCCTCACCTGGGAAAAGAAATAGACTTACAAGTCCAGGAAGCACACAGAACCCCAAACAAAAGGAATCCAGACAGGACCACATCAAGACACATCATAATTAAAATCCCAAGAGCAAAAGACAAAGAGAGAATATTAAAAGAAGCAAGAGAAAAGCAAGTAGTTACCTATAAAGGAGCACCCATATGATTGTCAGCTGATTTCTCAACAGAAACCATGCAGGCCAGACAGGAATTGCAAGAAATATTCAAAGTGATGAATAGCAAGAACCTACAGCCAAAAATACTCTACCCAGCAAAGCTATCACTCAGAATTGAAGGCCAGATAAAGAGCTTCCCAAATAAAAAAAAGCTAAAGGAGTTCATCACCGCCAAACCAGAATTATATGAATTGCTAAAGGGGGTTATTTAGGAAGAGGAAGAAGATAAAGATAAAAAATTATGAACAACAAATACATAACTATCAACAAGTGAATCTAAAAACCAAGGGAATTAAAAAACCTGATGAACAATATTAACTGGTGAATATACCTTATTTTTCTGGCGTATAAGACGACCCCCTAATTTTAGTTAAAACATAGGTTTAGGCCTATATTTGCTATATAAGACTACCCACCACTTCCGAGGCAACACCAGTTCTTTTTTTAATAGACCGCCTCTCTAACTCAGCCAATCCGAGCAGGCTTTTTATGCATGCAAATTATACATGTTCTGTACCTGAAGCTACACTGTGTTCTAATAAAAACACAGTGTAATATGTCAGAAAATACGGTAATAGAATCAGAGGTATGGAAGGGGAGTGGACTGACAATTCTGGGGGGAAAGGGAAGAGGGGGGTGCGGGAAGAGTCTGAACAAAAACTGTGCACCTATGGATGAGGACAATGGGGGATGGGAAAAGGACAGAGGGTGGGGTGGGAACCTGGTGGAGGGGAGCAATTGGGGGGGGTGGGGGGAAGAGGAACACATTTGTATTAATCTGAACAATAAAGATTTATTTAAAAAAAAACAAAACAAAAAAAACACAGAATAGAAATCAGGAATCAAGACAGAACAATTTTGAAATTCACATTTCAAATCTTGAAAGATAAATATGGGTGGCTATATACAGAAATAGGAAGTACTTACCAAGTTTAGTTCCGGGGTTTTGGAAAGCAGCTTCACATAGGCACCACCACATTCTATTCCATTTTGGAAATTAACCTCATACCTAATTTCAGAGAGAAAAGCAGAAAATCATATGGCATTTTGAAATATCAAATTTCTTCATTACCCTTTTCCTCATCGTGGTCTCATGTTTAATCACAGGTCACATGTTTGTCTTCAGGAAAAATCCCATCTTCTATGGCTTTGAATGGCTTCCCAATCCCCCCATGCTTAATGCAGATTCCCAGGAAATACTTTTTGCAGATTCCAGAAGTTCATGTGCTATTAGGAGAAAGAATAGCCAGTTTCTTTCAAAATAATTTATTGAGCAGGAAAATAACATTACATTACAAGATGCCTAAATGTACTAAAAAGTCCCTATTATCTCTATTATAACATATAGTAATTCTCATAATTGTTTTATGTAGACTAAGTTTTATAAAATCATGTCTTCTGATATCACCCTTCCTAGAAAGCTTCTATCAAAGAAGTGTCTCACTTACTGAACAATGAGAGGCTTGGTATCAAACACGAAGGGCTTGTTCAGTTTA
This sequence comes from Pipistrellus hanaki, assembly GCF_964339955.1. NCBI lineage: Eukaryota > Metazoa > Chordata > Mammalia > Chiroptera > Vespertilionidae > Pipistrellus > Pipistrellus hanaki. Next base: position 91,435,201 of record NC_140507.1, on the reverse strand, counting down.
GCAGAGATGGCATGATGCTTGGCCCGAGACATCAATACAAGTCCTTTGTCCCCTGGAAGTTTTGTTTCCTTCATTTCATCTACCTCCCATTTTCCTATAAAACACACAAAAAAGTTCTACTTCTTAACTTTACCTTTAAAGGTCCTTTAAACGGTAGTTGTGCAAGTCTATCATACTGACACTAGAGGCCAGGTGCACGAATTCGTGCACTGGTGGGGTCCCTCTGCCTGGCTGGCGATGCCCAATCAGGGCCAGCCAGCCAGGGGGAGGGACCATGGGAGGTTGGCTATGGGAGCGCACTGACCACCAGGGGAAGCTCCTGCATTGAGCATCTGCCCCCTGGTGGTTAGTGTGTTGTCATGGTAACCAATCGACTGGTCAAAACAGTCTCTTAGGCTTTTATATAAATAGATATTTTAACATATTCCATTTATCTATGAAAACTGGCATAATAATATTACACACACATATTAGGGTATGTTCTTTAAAAACCTGTAGCATATTCATTTTACCAATGCCTAAAAAAGACCAGCCATTTCCAACACACAACACGACAGGTGCTAAATTACCTTTCCATTTTATGGTGTAAAACAAACAGGTCTACCTCTTTAAATATAATGCAACACTTGAAGATAGTAAAACTTACAAGGAAAAAAAAAATCTTAAAATGTGTGCATATTCCTTTTAAATTAGTCTTTTTTTTTTTAATTTACATTCTTTATTGTTTTAAGTTTTACTTATGTTTCCTTTTTCCCTAGCCATTCTCACCCCCCAATTTAAACTAATCTTAAAAGAGTCATGGAAATGCTTCAAACCTCAATCTGCTATTATATTTAAGTCAAATTAACTCTTACCATCATATTTGGCAATTTCATCATCAGTGTCATCTTTCTTGGCTTTGGATAAAATCCACCTGTAATTAAGACAAATTCCCAAATAAAGGTCCAAATGATAGTTGACTTGTGAAAAAAAGCAATGTAAACACTAGCAAAAGCAGGATCTACCCAACTCTTTATAGCCTACTTAACCATTCTACTTTTAAGTTGGTGGTTTAGTTTCATTTTTTTTGTATGTATCTGTCCAATTTTCCCAACACCATTTATTGAAGACTAGAGGCCCCGTGCAGATTCATGCACTTGTGGGATCCCTCAGCCTGGCCTGCATCCTCTCCAAATCCGGGACACCTAGATTGATGGTTTTGGCCCAATCCCTGCAGGCCAGGCCAAGGGACCCCACCAGTGTACAAATCTGTGCATCCAGCTTCTAGTACACATATAAGATTTTTGGTTAATCACTTCTGGTTCTCCCCTCCTCCATCACCCATTCCCCACTGAAATTCAGTCTGTTCCATGTTTCCATGCCTGTGTGTTAAGCATCTGCCCCCAGGTAGTCAGTGCGCGTCAAGTCAGCTACTGATCAAATGGTAAAATGGCTAAATGGTCACTTAGGCTTTTTTATATATATATAGAAACTGTCTTGACTCCATTGTATGTTCTTGCCTCCTTTGTCAAATATTAATTGAGCGTAATGGCTCAATTACGCCATTTCTGTGGATTTCTGAGGTCTCTGTTCTAGTCCATCAATCTATGTGCCTGTACTTGTGTCAATACTGGACTTTTTTGATTATGATGGTTTTATAGTATAACTTGATATCTGGCCACTCTACTTTTAAATGTCACATAAGTAGTGATAACGTATTGTACTCAATTCAAAAACCTGTAAGAAAAGGTACCAAACCCGTGATCTAATTCTTTTTTTTAAGACTCAAGAGAAAAAACTCTTGACTCAAAGAACAAAATATAGAGTAGAACCCAGGCGGCATGGTTCAGTGGTTGAGTACTGACCTATGAACCAGGAGGTCATGGTTCAATTCCCCATCAGGGAACATGACCAGTGCATGAATTCGTGCATGGGTGGGGCCTAGCCAGCCTAGCCAGGGGGAGGGGGCATAGATGGTTGGCCTGCCTGCCTGCTGGTTGAACACCTTGTCCAGGGGAAAAGTTGCATATTAGCCTTTTATTATATAGTATATACACCAAGTGGCCAGATTATCATGTGTTCAGAGATCAAAATAATGTGGCCACTCAGTGTATATATGCATATGGTGGAGGACAGAGAAACGGAAGCAATTACTACATGTTTTAAAAGACTATTTTCCTAAATGGGTGTGAACACTAGAGATATAAAATAGTTATCACAATTTCACTATATAAGATGCTATTCTAAAAGGAATCCACAGCTCTGAGCTGTGTGGCTCAGGTGGTTGGAGCATCGTCCCATACACGGAAAGGTGGTGTGTTTGTTTCCCAGTCAGGGACATAACTGGGTTGCAAATGTGATCCTGGGTCGGGGGGAATATGAAAGGCAACCGAATGATGTTTTTCTCTCACTTTGCTATCTCTCTGTTGCTCTTTCTCTAAAGTCAATAAAAAGCATATCCTCGGTTGAGGAAAATTAAATAAGATAAAATAAATAAATAAATAAATAAATAAGGAATTCACTATTCTCCCACCTACATGTTTATCTGATTCCCCCCCCCCCCCCCCCCCCCAGGAAATACTTACCCAGACAGAGTTCCTCTGTCAAAGGAATCAGCAAAATACACTTCCCCCGTTGGAACTGGAGCTTTGTAGGTAACCTACAAATATAAGTGTCAAATATAAAAATAAATTAAGAACTGACATTTTCAACAACATTTCTTAGTAGAATTTATTCTCTTGATTTGCTTTCAATTACCACAAAATTCTCCTATCCTAGCTGGCTTCTGAATTCAATCTATACAATTTATCTTTGGCAAGATATAGCAAAGGTTACCAGAAAGATCAGTAAGTACTTTAGTTGATTAGCTTTTCCTTTGAAAAATATCCAAATTTACCTTGACCTCTGATTATCTCAAGAGGTAAAACAAAGATTCAAAGACTTCTTCAAACCTTTGGAGATGGAGGAGTGCTGATTTCTGATTTCGATTTTGAGTCTTCTACCTCTTCAATGACATCATCCAGGTCATCCTCAATATCAATCACATCATCATCATGACCCTCATGAGCCTGAATGACAGCAGTTCCAAGGACTAGCAACACACACAGCAGCCACTTCTCTTCCATGATCTACATACAACAAGAGTAAAGTAAGTTAAATGTATCGCCTTCATTTAAAAAGTTTGTTAAGACCAATAATCCCTCTCATTTAAAATTAAGGCTTTCAGCCCTAACCGATTTGACCCAGTGGATAGAGCATCAGCCTGCAGACTGAAGGGTCCCAGGTTCAATTCCGGTTAAGGGCATGTACCTTGGATGCAGGCACATCCCCAGTAGGGGGCGTGCAGGAGGCAGTTGATTGATATTTCTCTCTAATCGATGTTTCTAACTCTTTATCCCTCTCTCTTCCTCTCTGTAAAAATCAATAAAATATATTTTAAAATAATAATAATAAGCCTATAGAGAGTCAGGGGTTTTCCTAACTAGTTCAAAGGATTCAATTTAGTGTGTGTGTGTGTGTGTGTGTGTGTGTGTATGTGTGTTGCGGGGGGGGCGGGAGGGGGGGGACACGATGACAACACACATATGTACTACTATTTATAATACCTTATAAAATTTTTTTAAAAAACAAAAAATTTCAATTTCATGAATATTTCAAAATAAAACTCAAAAATAAACAATTGTCCTAAAAAACAAAAACAAAAAAAATCCCACACAAAAATCCAGTCATATCATGTTGACTCCACAGAGCTAGAATATTAAAATACAATTTCATTTGTAAAAAGCTTAACAAATGACAAAAGCATCTTTTGTATATTATTTACCAGTACTAATTAAAACATTACAATGAAATGGTAAAGAACAAATTCCAGCTACTTTTACCTATTATTTTCTAAACACTTAATTGCCTTGTGTATTGTATTATACTTTCAGTGGGTCCTCTTTCCAAGGACCACAGATTCAAAGACATAAAAACTGAGCCACATGGATGCACAAAATGATTTGGTAGTATGTATTAGTTTCTATTCTGCAAGATAGAGAGTTCTATAAATAGATGAAGGTAAATAGGTGCACATTGTGACTGTACTTAATGTCACTAAATTGTACACTTTGTTTGACCCCTGGTCAGGACACATTCAAGAATCAACCAATATGTGCATGCACTTCCAGACCATGTGTGTGCACCCTTCTGCATATAAGTAAATATGTTTGCTTTGCTGGCTCCTGAGTGTTCTGTACTCTACCGGAACCCCTGACTTGGGGGGCTCGCCTTATTTCTAACAATTTGGGGGCTCGTCCAGGATACCATTTGTTGCCACAGGGCAAGTGGACCTCTCTCCTGAGGCGGTGCACCACACTGCCAAGTTGCAGCAGCCTCGGTGAGGAGGGACAGCCATTACCCCTGGGCAGACTATGAGCTCGGAATCGAGAGTCAGCCAGCAAAGCAGGAAAGGCCCAAGCAAGACCCGCAGCAATCAGATAACCTCATGCATGAGCCAAGAGTTATTTGGCTGTAGGTGATTCCAATAGGCCCTGGAATGTCTCAAGATCTTCCTACAATGGAAACTAAGGACCAATTTCTTAAGAACTGTGTACTGAGTATCTCTTCTACTTTAACCTCTCTCAGGTTAGAAGGCCCCGAGTTTCCAATTTATCACTATCGACCGGAAGACTACATTTGTTCTAATCAAGATTTGAAAGGGAAGCAAGTTGGAACCCTCCTGAGAAGAACCTTACCTGTCTTGCTTACTACAATCTGTTCAGACTGCAGAGCCAGGTTGGACCAATCACACACAGGTGAAGAGCGGACACACCTCAATTTGAACAGCCATACCAGGATATATCCCCTTGAAAGTGATGCTAAAAACTGTGAGCTGTCTTAAAAATAACCATCATGTACTGGGCTCTATTTGCTTAAGGAATCTGGCAAATTACAGGGGCTTACAATGTGGACTGGAGAAATGTGTACAATCTGGATCATGCTTACCCAGTTAAAAGTTATTGGTTATAGATAACTTGAATGACTTGGATATTTCAGCCTTTTGGTCAAAAGATTGGCTAGGACTAGATTTAGTAGATGCCACAGGATAAGATCCCCTAGGCCACTGCCACAACCATGCAAATAGAAGTAGGATATAAGGGTACAAATGCCTGGGTGGAATGGATTAAATATTCTGTATGCGCCCTGAATAAAAGCAACTGTTACGCTTGCATGGCAGGAAGGCTAGAGGCCCAAGTAGTCCCATTCCTATTCGGATGGACCTCAGACAGTAACAGGATGGAATGTGTGGTTGCCTTGTACCAGGAGGAAACCACTGGGGAAACGGTTCCTGTAAGACGCTTGTCCTGTTGTTCCCATTCAACAGAGTTAAAGAGCTAGGACAACAATCAGGCCTGTCCTACGACGTAAACTATACCTCCTGCCTCTCAAGGAGGGGACATACATTATGAGGAATGTATCTGGATGTATAAATGGCTGAGTATCCTCAGAAACCCATCATGCTGCACTGCTAATACCCTGTTCTGATGTTTGAGGGCCCCTGACTTGTGGCTTTGCCCAGCAAATGGAGTGGACTTTGCACTGATACAATTGGCTATCCCTTTCACATTGCATATCGTAAATCTTTTTCAATGGACAGATTAGGAAGAGGAAAGAGTCTAGGGGTTCCTTTGATCACCATATACACACGTTGGGGTTCTAGGAGGAGTTCCAAGGAGTTTAAGGCTAGAAATCAGATTGCTGCAGGGTTTGAATCCTGTATTGGTGGCCCACTGTTAACAAGAATGTGGTGGATTTCTTTGATTTTCTAGAACCAGCAAAGACTTGTTAACTAGACTCGACATGCAGCTAACGAGATAGTGAACAGCTAGATGCCAGCAGCAGGGTGCCCTCGGAGAATAGGCAGGAGGAAGATGTGTAAGTTGGGGCCAGTGCTGTGCATTCACCCCTGACAACCCAATAGACAGACCATCACTGAGCCTAAGGCACTGTCAGTTTCAGTGACAAGTGAGCTGGAGCCTGGGATTGAGGTCCTTTCTCGGATGCACTGGAGCAATGGTGTCCATTTCGCCCCCTTGTTTAGGAGCTACAGTGATGGGATGTAACATCATCCCATGTCTTATCTGAGGATTAATTGAAACAGCATTGATCAAACAGCAAATTAGTCTCCTCCTAGATATTGCAGAGCAAGAAAGTCAATGGATGTCAGCCGAGCTTGAAGAGTTTAAATAAAGAAGAGGGGGAATTGTGAGAATAAACAAGTCATCTTTTCTGTCAAAGAACAGTTTACACAGCCGCCATTTTGGACCACATGACTTGGCAGCCGCCATGTTGGCCGCATGGCTTGGCAGCTCACCCCTCCCAAAAGCCATCGTGAAAGACTGTGTGCCTGAGCTCCAATCAAGAGCAATGGAGAGGTCACTTGCATCAGAAATTATAAAGCCAAGCAGACAGTCTGCTCGGTGTGCATGCGCTTCCAGACCATGGGTATGCACCCCTCTACGTACAAGTAAATATGTTTGCCTTGCAAAAAAAAAAAAAAAAAAAAATCAACCAATAAATGCATGAACAAATCTCTCTCTCTCTCAAATCAATCAATCATTCAATTCTTTTTTAAAAAGAAAAAAAACTGAGCTTAATTTTTTTGGTCTCTGATTTACAATGGAGACCTTTATTTCTCAGGTAAAATCCAAAACAAAAACAAAGAAAGAACTGAAGTAAAGAGCTCCTTCATAAATTCAATGACCCCAATTCGCAACCATAACTGTCATTTAACCACCTAGAAAAAAAAGTAAATCAAATTATTCTAGTGCTGAATTTAATGCCAAATTCCTATAAAGTAACCTTTAAAGTGAGTAAACTGGACTAGACTTTCATGTATCATTTGGTGGCATTTTTTTATTTTATTTAATGGATTTTGGGACTGTGTTCACAAAATGAAAAAGGTAAAGTTGGCCGAGACCGGTTTGGCTCAATGGATAGAGCGTCGGCTTGGGGACTGATGGGTCCTGGGTTCGATTCCGGTCAAGGGAATGTACCTTGGTTGCAGGCACATCCCCGGTAGGGGGTGTGCAAGAGGCAGCTGATCGATGACTCTCTCTCATCGATGTTTCTAACTATCTCTCTCCCTTTCTCTCTGTACAAAATCAGTAAAATATATATTTTTTTAAAAAAAGACAAGAAAAAAAATTTTTCTCTCCCTCTCTCCTCTCTCCCTTCCACTCCCTCTCTTAAAAAAAAAAAATCAATGAAAAAAAATATCCTCGTGGGATAGCACGTATAGAGCAGGTATGTAAAAAGGATACTGCATTATTACGTTTATTAGAACAGAACACAAAATTTAGTTGATCTTGGGCTTGACAATGAGCTTTTAATACAACATCAAAAGCAAGATAAATGAAAGAAAAGTTAGACTATTAAAATTAAAAACCTCAACTCTGTGAATGACATATAAATTTAAAAGACAAATCAGACCAAGAAAACATTTGCAAAATACATATCTGACAACAGACTGGCTTCAAAATACACAAAGAACTCAAATTCAACAATAAGAAACTAAGCACTCAATTAAAAAATGGGTAAGCCTGGATGGTGTGGTTCAGTGGTTGAGCTCTGACCCATGAACCAGGAGGTCATGGTCAGGACACATGCACGGTTATGGGCTTGATTCCCAGTAGTGGCAGGAGGCATCTAATAGATGTTCTTTTCTGATCTGTTTCTATCTCTATCCTTCTTCTGACCTCTCCCTCTAAAAATCAATAAAAACATATAAAAAAGTATTAAAAAATAACTCATTATGTTTAAAAATAAAAAATCGTTTATAATTAAAGCCTAATATGCTAAGTGCCCAGTCATCCATTCAACCAATCAAAGTATAATATGCTAATGACATGCTGAGGCAGCTCAACCGCTCACTCTGACGTGCACTGACCACCAGGAGGCAGACCTTCCGACGGGTATGTTAGCTTGCTGCTGGGGTCCAGCCCATCAGGACTGGGCAAGACGGGCTGGACACACCCAGAGCCCTCCAGTGTCCCTCCCCTGCCCGATCATGCACTGGTGGGGTCCCTCGACCTGGCCTGCACCCTTTCACAGTCTGGACCCCTCAGGGAATGTTGGAGAGCTGGTTTTGGCCCGATCCTGCAGGACAGGCTGAGGGACTCCACTGGTGCCCAAATTTGTACACCAGGCCTCTAAAAAATGTATCAAAAACACGCAAAAGCCGGGACCGGTTTGGCTCAGTGGATAGAGCGTCGGCCTGCGGACTGAAAGGTCCTGGGTTCGATTCCGGTCAAGGGCATGTACCTTGGTTGCGGGCACATCCCCAGTGGGGGTTGTGCAAGAGGCAGCTGGTTGATGTTTCTCTCTCATCGACATTTCTGGCTCTCTGTCCCTCTCAATTCCTCTCTGTGTAAAATCAATAAAATATATTTAAAAAAAAAACAAAAACAAAAAACACACAAAAGATGTAAACAGATACCTCATCAAAGAAGATATTCAAATGGCAAATGAGCATGGAAAAAAGATGCTCAATATCACTTGCCGCCGAAACTGGTTTGGCTCAGCGGTAGAGCGTTGGTCTGCGGACTGAAAGGTCCCAGGTTCGATTCCAGTCAAGGGCATGTACATTGGTTGCAGGCACATCCCCAGTAGGGAGTGTGCAAGAGGCAGATGGTCGATGTTTCTCTCTCATCGATGTTTCTAGCTCTCTCTCTCCCTTCCTCTCTGTAAAAAATCAATAAAATATATATTTTTTTAAAAATATCACTTGCTATTACATAATTTCAAATTAAAACAACATACCACCATGCACCTGTTAGAATGGCTAAAAAACAAAAACAAACCAACAAAAAACAAAAACCTGGCAAGGATGTGAAGCAAGACAAACTCTCATTTCATTGCTGGTGAAAACGCAAAATAGTAGACACTTTGGAAAATAGTTTGGTAATTTATGTTTATAATTTATATCATATGATTTGACAACTATGCTCCTAGGCACTTAACCAACTGATCTAAAAGCTTACAATTGCACAAAAACCTTCGTGCAAATGTTCTTAGCATCTTTATCCAAACCCAAAACTTTAGAAACCCAAATGTTCTTCAATAGGTCAGTAAACTAGAACGCCCACACAATAGAATATTGTTCAGCAATTAAAAGAAATGACTATCAAGTCATAAAAAAAACTTAGATGAATCTTAAATGCATATTGCTAAGTGAAAGCAGCTAGTCTAAAAAGGCAACCTGCTGTATAACTTCATTAGGTTGAATAGGTAAGCAGAGTGAAACTATTCTGTATGCATGGCACCATGCATTTGTCAAAACCCATTAAAACTTTACAGCAAATCTTAACATATGAAAAATTTTACAAATTAGGTCAAATGACCCAAGGATAGCATGCAGGATGTAATACAATCTAATGTATTACAGATAAACGAAAAAACATCACTCAAGAAGGTGAAGGGAAAAGACATTGAGCAAAGCCACTTTGGACGTGAGTGCAGTCTGTACAACTAGCCGGTACAAAAGCACTTTTCTTAGTTGGTAATTTGTTTCTCACAGGTGTGCAGATGAACAATCCGGATGCTACTACACAGTATACTGGAACTGAACAATGAAGTAAAGGAATGGTGGATGGTGGGAGGCACTAGAATGTTGGGTATGGGAATTTATAGATAAACAAGGGCAGGAGGCCAGAATAATCTACGTGGTAATGGGCAAGAGTTGGAGACATCAGCATGATCTTATGTCTAGATTAATATACAGAGGTTACATATAGAAACATTGAAATATGTGCACATACACCACTTAATCTATATACATATATTTTCTTGTTCTGTCAGCTAAGAGGGACTAAAAGAAACTACACCCCAGCAGAATAAATACACCTAGTACCAAATCTTGATTTCTAGTATCATCTCCAATGAAAGAAAATGGCTCTTTGAAGAAATGACTAATTCTAGTATTAGAGCAGAAAATACACAAGACGAGCCTGGAGCATTTGTAGTGCCAGAAAGGAAAGAAGTGTTCAAAAAAGGTAAAACAAAACCCCCCACAATGATGGAGTTGTGTGAAAGGAATACAAGAAAGATCTCCCAAAGGCCAAAGGTGGAACAGCAGAAGCAACAATAAGTGGCATTAGACTATGCCCCAAAGTATAAAAAAAATGCCCATGAATCTATACTAATACAAACAGATGACAGAATAAATAAATGGAAGACAAACTTCCCAAGCAGAAATATTCCAAGTAATTTATATAAATACTCTATCCTCAAGGAGAAGCATCACTCCCTATCCTCTAAAAGTGGGCCGCACATAGTGACCTCTTTACAAACAAGCCAGACAATATTAAAAAAAAAAAAAGGGGGGGGGGGGGAGAGAAACAGATAAACTTGACAGCGGAGAAACCTGGCAAGCATTCCTCAGCCAGGTGAACAAGGTCAACATCCAGTGCTGACAGTGTGTCCCTTGATACAATGTGATGAAAACAGTACCTTTAACCTCTGTGGTCTTCCCTCCTAAAAATCCATATCCCCAGTCTAATGAGAAAAACATCATACAAGTCCCAGTAGAGGGACATTCTACCAAATAAACTGACTGGTCCTCAAAAATGTCTAAGTTGTCAAAAACAAAGAAAGCCTAAAAACTGTTGCAGCCAAGAGGAGCCTAAGGAGACATGATGACTTAAATGTAGTGTGGATCCTTGGACAGAAAAAGGACAGTGGGGGAAATATAAAGGGGGGCGGGGAGGGACCTGAATTAAATATGGACTTTAGTTAATAATTATGTATCAATATTGGTTCATTAATTGTAATAAATATACTATACTAAGGGAAAACCAGGTCTGGATTATATGGTAATCCTCTGTACTACCTTTATAATTTTTCTATACATTTTAAATTGTTCTAAAAATTAGTTTAAGAGGATTTCGTAAGTTTGTCCCTTTTTAAGTCTTCATTTATCTTTACATTTACAGAATCATAAGCAGAGAGCATCCTTCTCTGTTGTCACCCACTGTTGCTAAAAATATCAATAGGAAATACACTGAGTGGCCGGATTATTATGTTTTCTGAACACAGAATAATCTGGCCACTCAGTATATATATATTTTAGAGGTCCAGTGCATAAATTCACTCATGGGTGGGTCCTAGGGTAGGCCTTGGGGAGGGGACATAGGCAGTTGGCTGGCCTGCCTGCTGGTCGAACTCCTGGTGGAGGGGACAATTTGCATATTAGCCTTTTATTATATAGGATATACACTGAGTGACCATATTATTATGCATTCAGAGATCATAATAATCTGGCCACACAGTGTATATCTTTAATAGGAAATATACCAGGCTCAAATGGGCTTTTGATAAAAGCTGGATGGCAGAGTTCAAGACTATTTTCTGGTAGTCACAAGTTTGAACTGTGAGAATTCTTTGTTACAAAAAAGTAAAAGGAGAGCCCAGCTAGTGTGGCTCAGTTGGTTGAGCATCATCACATGCACAAAGAGGTCCCAGGTTCAATTCCTGGTAAGGGCACATGACCATGGGGAGAGGGAGAGAGATAAGAAACATCAGCGATGAGAGAGAATCATTGATTGGCTGCCTCCTGCATGCCCCCTACTGGGGATCAAGCCGAGAACCTGGGCATGTGCCCTTGACTGGAATCGAACCCAGAACCCTTCATTCTGCAGGCCGATGCTCTATCCACTCAGCCAAACTGGCTAGGGCTAAAAATATATTTTACTTTTTTTATATAAAAGGTCACTGTGATGGCACTGTATATTTGCCAATGTTTTCAGACTTTATGAATATACTGTATTATTAGTTCTATAAATCAAGGTGGGGTTTTTTTTGTTGGTTAATATAAAATTAAACCAACATTATAACCTATCTTTTATCAATCTATCCTGCAAAAAAAAATGCAATTTTGGCAGTACTATGTAAGACTCTTGCTAGTAATTTCCTTCTATTAAAAAAACGCCAAAAAAGCAAAAACTTCAAAATAAATAATTGACATAGATAAAACTGCACAGAACTATGTACAAACAAGGGCATGTAATATCTGGCAAAATCTAATTACGTTCTGTAGTTTATACCAATGTCAAGTTCCTACTTTTGCTACTATATCATAGTTTATGATGCTACCTTGGGGGGAAGCTGGGTGATGGTTACAGGAACTTCTCTATATACTATTTTTCCAACTTCTTGCAGGTCTGTAATTACTTCCGAATTAACAGCTTAAAAAAGTATTACTGGATTATTGAAGATGTTTCTTTAAACTTGATTAAAAATTGTCCAACAACCAACTTTAAATTGACCTGGTCCTCTAAAACACAAAACTACAAAGGAAGATTCAGAAATGTAAATTGAATTTGCCAAAACCGGTTTGGCTCAGTGGATAGAGTCGGCTTGAGGACTGATAGGTCCCGGGTTTGATTCCAGTCAAGGGCATGTTCCTTGGTTGCAGGCACATCCCCAGGAGGGGGTGTGCAAGAGGCAGCCTATCGATGTTTCTCTCTCATCGATGTTTCTAACTCTATCCCTCTCTCATCCTCTCTGTAAAAGAATCAATAAAATATATATTTTTTAAAAATGTAAATTGGATTATAAATTTGAACTTGATGAGGTAAAATCTTCCTACTTTTCTTTCAGTTACTTACAGCTTTGTTTTTAGTAATCAAACATAATTATCTACCTATATCCAAATCAGAGACTCCCTGCCCTCTGGGATCACATGGACAAATATACACAAAAAAAAAAAAAAAAAAAAAACAGTAGCCAAATACATACACATTTACAATATACATATAGTATATAAACTAGAGGCCCAGTGCACAAAATTCTGGGGGGAGGGGGTGAGGCCTCAACCAGGTCTACGCCCTCTCACAGTAGGTGCTGTCTGACTGACGGTTTAGGCTCATTCCCAGTGAGGCGAGGAGCGGGCCTAAGCCATCAGTGAGACAACCCTTAGCACTGCCAGGGAAGTGGGAGAGGCTCTCACCACCGCGCCCCCCCTGTGCGAGTACATTGACCACCCGGGACAGCTCCTGCATTGAGCATCTGCCCCCGGTGGTCAATGCATGTCATAGCGACCAGTCATTTCACTGCCCAGTCTATTTGCATATTAGCCTTTCATTATATAGGAGTAGAGGCCTGGTGCACAAAATTTGTGCACGGGGAGGGGAAGTCCCCTCAGCCCAGCCTGCATCCTCTCCAATCCAGGACCTTAGGGGATGCTGTTTAGGTCTGGATTGGGCCTAAACTGGCAGTCAGACACCCCTCTCACTATCCAGGACCACTGGCTCCTAACTACTCACCTGCCTGCCTGATCGCCCCTAAATGACCCCCCCCCCTCTCCTGTCGGCCTAGTCACCCCATGCAGCCTGCTGTTCAGTCGTTGGGTCGTCCTTCAATAACCCCCCTGCCAGCCTGGTTGCCCCATGTAGCCTGCTGTTCAGTCGTTTGGTCATCCCTCACTAACCTGCTGCTGGTCTTGTAGCCCCACGCAGGCTGCTGTTAGGTCATTACTGTGAGGGCTCCCTACCAATTTGCATATTACCCTTTTATTAGTAATGGATGCTTTCTGACTTGCTTCCCAATTTCCCAAGGACCAAGCAAAAAGCCCAGCTCTCAAAATCTCAGGGTTAGGAAGATTCTTCTACTCACGTTTATTATTTCAATCCTCTCTTAACAGATTGAATTTATCTTAAATTCAAGAGGTGGAAGTTTCCTATCTTAAAACTGATGATTCAAAAAATAATTCTTCATATACATGACAGTATAGTGTATGTGGTATAACCTGTCCCCATCAGAGAAACCTGGATTTTAAGACTCTCCTGCTCCTTTCTAGCCTTACTCAGCTCACCGAACTTCTAGGAGTCTTCTGTCCCTACATTATAAATGCCTAACTCAAAGGCTTGCTGTGAAAATATAAAAAAAGATAATGCAAAGTTCGTCAGAGTTCAGTACTTTATAGGGATACCCAAATGGTTTGTCCTTTGATATACAAAGTACCACCACAGTGAATACATTCTCTATTTTTACACTGGGCCAAAAGGTCTAATATGCCTGCCTGTCCCCCTCCAAAGTATTTCAACAAAGCTAAATGATTTTTCATAACAAGAAAAACTTACTTCTCCCCCTAGTATATTTCTTCTTTAATTCTACCTTGCAATGATGCATATACAATTTTAACATTTGGATATGGAAATCTCCATGCTTATCTATGATATTTTTTCTCTGCTATCACCAATTACTTTTCTTTACGAATCCTCTGAAATTTATTTTTGGTTAATGATAATTCTGCAGTATACATTCTAAAAAGTCCCTATTATTTTACTCTACACATTTAATGGCATATATAAGACTCTGGACACCAAGATATTCTATTTAACAGAAACAAACACATCCTGCATCAAATTTTAGCAAATTCAGGCAACAGATCAATTTTAGGAATGGGCCAACACCAAAGAAATATTGAATTTGCCACCTTTCAAACACAGAAACTTTATCCTCAATAAGGGTCCCTTATTGAAGGGACCTATTAAAAATAAAAGAATTATACTAAAGAAAGATCTTTAAAACAAATGGAGATTCAAATTATGATTAAATGTATTAAAATTTTATAGTTTATCTTTTCAAGTTAAGTCTACTTTCATATCTATTTTCTTTGTGTGTGTGTATTATTGATTTTTTTTACAGAGAGGAAGGGAGGGATAGTTAGAAATATCAGTGAGAACCATCAACCAGCTGCCTCCTGCACCCCCCCCCACTGGGGATGTGCCCACAACCAAGGTACATGCCCTTGATCGGAACCAAACCTGGGACCCTTCAGTCTGCAGGCCGACACTCTATCCACTGAGCCATATCTATTTTCATAAGAGATGTTGGTCTATGATTTTCTTTTGTAGTCTTTGTCTGCCTTTGGTATCAAGGTAATACCAATAGAATGGGAAAATGTTTTTCCCTCTTCTGTTTTTGGAAAGAATTTGTGAAGGATTGGTATTTCCTTCTCTAAGTATTTGGAAGAATAACAAGTAAAGCCATTTGCTTTGTGGAACTTTGTTTCTCAAAATAAATTAGGAAATTTCAACTTTCATTCCTTTAATCCATGAGAAATTACAAAAGAGGATCAGAAATCCCAGGGATAGGATTCTTTCTTTGTCTCTTACTCAGATTGAGAAAGTTCCTTTCTATTCCTGGTTGTTGAATGTTTCTATAGTGAAAGGGCTTTGCATTTTGTTAAATTCTGTGTCTATTAAGATGATCATGTGGTTTTTATCTTTCATTAAAGTGAGATATTACATTATTGTATGTTGAACCAACTTTGCATTCATAGGAAAAATCCCAGTTGGTCATGGTAAATAAATCCTTTTTATATGTTGCTATTTTCTGTTTGCTAGCATTAAGTATTTCCGCATAAAAGATATTGGTCTATGGTTTTCTTTTCTTATATACTTTTTCTGGCTTTGGTATCAGGGCTTCATAGAATCAACTGGGAAGTGTTCTCCTTTATTTGTTTGGAAGAGCTTTTGAAGGATTGGTGTTTAATTCTTCTATAAGTATTTAGTAGAATTCACCACTGAAGCCATTTGGTTCCAGGCTTTTCTTTGTGGGACCTAATCTCTTAAAAATAGATAGCACCGAAACCGGTTTGGCTCAGTGGTAGAGCCTTGGTCTGCGGACTGAAAGGTCCCAGGTTCAATTCAGGTCAGGGGCATGTACATTGGTTGCGGGCACATCCCCAGTGGGGGATGTGCAAGAGGCAGCTGGTCGGTGTTTCTCATCAAAGTTTCTAGCTCTCTATCTCTCTCTCTTCCTCTCTGTAAAAAATCAATAAAAATATATTTTAAAAAATAGATAGCAAACTCCAACTCTAATTTCCTTAATCCATAAAAAATTAAAAAGAGGAACAGAAGAAATTACCCCGCTGTTCTTGGTTGTTTAAAAAAAAAAAAAAGTGTTTTTAAAAAGGTACTGTGCAATAAAAGCTGAGGCAGTCTTTCATGGTGGCTATCTTATTAGGGAAAGTTATGTTAGGTTATTTAACTTATTTATCACAAGAACCCCAAAATGTTCTTTTATTTCCATTTGACACAGAAGGAATTTAAAGTCTAAGAGAAGTTAAACTTGTCCTAGGTTAAGTTGGACATATACTCTGAGTGGCCAGATTATTATGATCTCTGAATGCATAATAATCTGGTCAATCGGTATATATCCTATATAATAAAAAGATAATATGCAAATTGTCCCCTCGACCAGGAGTTCCAACCAGCAGGCAGGCGAGCCAACTGCCCATGTCCCCTCCCCCTGGCCAGGCTGGCCGGACCCCACCCATGCACAAATTCATTCAGTGGCCTCTAATATATTTAATATATATTCATGCTGAATGGCCAGATTATGCGTCACAGATCATAAGAATCTGGACAGTCAGTGTATAGTAGTGTTTATGAGCAGAAACTCAGAAGTCATACTCATTCATCAGCGATCTAATAACTTGAAATATTGGATGAATTACTCAGCTCAGGGCCTCAGTTTCATCTCTACATTGAGAACAACCACATGATCTACTTAGGATTGTTATATAAACAAAAATGCATGTAAAGTGCTTATGACAGTATCTGGCTTAGAGTAAGTGCTCAAACATCAGCAGGGAATTCTGTTTCTAGTTTTTGCCCAGTGCTGCCATTCAAGCTATAGTGGTTCTAAAATTCCTGGGTTTTAAAGCAAATAAGAAGTCTCAGATTGGAAAGGAAGCAATCACACATTAACCATTTTTCTTTTACTATTTTCTGCTTTCTGATTTTACTACATGTATATCTAGTAAAAAAAAAAAAAAAAAGCATTTAAAGGTGGAAAAAGTATATAAAATTCAAAATGGACTTTATTGCAAATGTTCATTCATTTAAAAGTAGATACAAAAAAAAAAAAATAAAAATAAAAAATAAATAAAAAAATAAAAAATAAATAAATAAATAAATAAAAGTAGATACAGCCCTGGCTGGTTTTGCTCAATAGATAGAGCCTGCAGACTGAGGGGTCCCAGGTTCAATTCCAGTCAAGGGCACATGTAGGCTCCATCCCCAGTGGTGGGCGTGCAAGAGACAGCTGATCCATGATTCTCTCATCATCGATGTTTCTTTCTCTGTCCCCCTCTCCCTTCCTCTCTGAAATCAATAAGAATATATTTAAAAAAATAAAAGCAGATCCATATTGTCTTTACACTTCTGAATTTTTTTTTCATTGACTGAAACATTAGAATCGATTTTTCCATAGCACACTTTTTGCTATAAGCCTAGGCTTATATTATGAATACTCAAAATATATTGCTGAGAATTGTCTAAATTCTTAAAAAAGAAAAAAAAAAAATTCCAAATAATTTCACAGCTCAGTTAAGCCAGTGTGGCTCAGTTGATCGGAGTGTGTTCTGTACACCCAAAGGTTGATTCACAGTCAGGGCACATATCTAGATTGTGGGTTCGGCTCCCAGGTGGGGTGTGTACAAAAGGCAACCGTATTTCTCTTCTCTCTTCCTTCCCTTCTCTAAAATCAATAAACATACCCTTGGGTGAGGAATAGAAAAAGAAACACAACATTGCAGCTAACAAAGCATTCAACCAGCACTTTTTCTGACAAAATTCTACAGTAAACTATATAGGTTACATTAATGCACTTTTATTTCTTAGTTGTTGTTATGAGCTGCCAATTCTATTTGTACAGTTAATTACACTATTCAAAGTAGCTAACCATCATATTTGTCCCTTCCAATAGCCCCCTAGATAAAGTATACAGGAGACTTCTCATTTCCATATTAAAGATGTGGAAACCAACGTGGTTCATAAGCTAGTTACCCATGCTCAGACTGAAACTCAAGTCTCTTGAGCCAGTCTTGATGCATACCAACTGTCACTTCATCACCTTAAGCTCTTCCAGGGCGAGTGAACTGTGTAACTAAAAGGATGCAATCGCCTGATTGCCAAAACTGCAGCAACAACTTCTGGGAAAACGTTACTTCTGTTAAAGTTTACCCCTCATGGTCCTCGCAAGATAATGTGCTAGCTGAAACTGCTGAATTAAGATAGCATGGTGTGGAGAGATGCTGACACCTACTTTCAGATAGCTCATAAAATCTGTTTGTTGTAGGCCACATTCACTCCAATGCAGTTCACCCTAGACTGCGCATGATCCAGTTACCTGGCTTGTTTTCTCCTGTACCCTGGCTAGTGCACAGAGGAGAACTCTTACAGTTCTTTACCTCTGCTCTAAGCAATTATAGCCAATTACAACATGGCAGTGATTCTATTCATGATCCTCAAACACTGCTGGGGGAAAAAGACTAAGATACAGAATGATTTTAAAGATCAAAACAATCTTCCGTTTAAGAAAAAACAAAAAACGCAATGTTCCACTTCTTAAATCAGATGTAGAGAGACTTAGCTGTGGTTCACCTTTGTCCTCCCAACCTTTTAATATTCAGCTCAGTTTAACTTCCCTCAACCAGCATACACTGGTGTCATGCCCAGCAGTCCTGGGAAACAGGACTTAACCCTTAAAAGAGTAGGATGTCAGTCAGTGTAGTGGGCCAACAGCATGCAGACTATAATTTATTGCAATCAATATGTATGAGACTTCGCTCTCCTATTTTATACACAATTTAATTCTAACAACTCCATTGGGTATTATTACACCCCTTATTTGGGGGGAACTGGGGTAAAAAAAAAAAAGTAAATTGCCCAAGTTCACACAGCAACAAATGGCCGATGAAGGACTTGAACCAGGGCGTTAACCTTAACCAAAACTTAACCTTAATACCAAAACTGTCTAGCCCTCAACTACAATCCGAACGTGATCATAAAATAAACCGCATGACCTTGGACCAGTCATTTCATAGCTCTGGGCCAGTTCCGATTCCTCCATGGGAAGAGGGCCTGCCCACAGTAAGCTTCTAGTACTTTCCTACGGTTAATGTCTGCTGAGATTCCCACTGGATTGCTCCCCGCCTCCGAATAGGTGAAAATATTAAGAGTGAAGTTTTTCAATGACTGCATTCTAGCACATTCTCCATACTCTTCAGGGTGGTAGTTTCAGCCTTCGCTTTGCGGTTCTGTACTCAAACACTGACCCTGAAACACCAACCCTGGGCATTCCTGGGTCTGCTACCGCCCATCCCCGCGGCCGGAGGAGCGACTAGGCCCGACTCCACTCCAGACCTTTTCCCGCTCCTCCAGCCCACCCCCGGCTGCCCGAGCCGCTAGCACAGGGCCTAGGAAAGCTATAGAAGCCAAGCCCAGGCAGAAATTAGCTGAGGTCGAGAGAGGATCTAGAGCACCTGCCACGCCTCCCGACCCCAACTGCGCGACCCGGGCTTGGCTCTCCGGCCGAGGCGGCCGGAACTCGGGCCTTGCCCCTCACGACCCTCGCGCGGGCCGGGGCCTGAGCCCTCGAAACCCAGCCCGACCCCCCGGCCCCCCCCGGCCCCTCGGCCGGAACGCTCCGCGCCCAGACCCCGGGGTCCTCACAGGCCCGAGGACACGCGCAGGCCTCCATCTCACCTCGAGCCTCCCAGGGACCGCCGGCGGCGCCCGCGCTCCTCCCGCCCGCACACCAGGCCCCACGCTGCAGCGGAGACGGCGACGAAGAAGGCCCGACCGTCACGTGCCACCGAACCAAAAGGCCCAGGCTCCCGCTGCGACGGCGCGAGCGAGCGAGCACGGCCGCACGAAGCCCAGCCCAGCGCCCGCCCCTCGCTCCTGAGTAGCTGGGCCCGGCGCCAAGTCCCGGCCCCCCGCGCCGGCTCCGCGACGCGATTGGCCAGCCGGACCATCGCTCTAATCACCTTCCCAGACGCCCCCTAGGGCTATTCTTCGTGGAGTATGACGATTGGCTGGGAGTGCGGCAGGAAGTAGCTGCTGGTTGGAGGAGAGGGGAAGGGGCGGGCCAGGCCGGATAGGTACGCGAACGCGCGCCCATGGGCGGGGCCCGCTCGCCGGCGAGGCCGCGCCCCGATACCCTAGTTAGGGCTCGAATGGGCGGGCTCCCGTCTGGCGTTTCTTCCCGACCCCTGTGGTTTCCGACCCTTGGTTTTGGGACCCCGGTTTCTTCGCTGAGAGGGCAAATTGCAGGCGGTAGGAGGGTTGGGAGGTGTGGCGTGCCATCGGGAAGAGCCAGTTCCCCTTGCGGCGGGTGCATCGCCCCCATGGGGTGCTGGCGGAACCGGCTAGGCTCCCGCCGCCAGGCCTGGCGTCGCCTGCACAGTGCGGTGTGACCCCATGTCATGCATCATCTTCCTGCTGGGCCTAGCAGCCTGCAGTTGCCAGAAAACTAGAGTCCAAAATGTTATAATTTGAGCACAATGCAGTATACAGATGATACATTATAGAACTGTACCCCAGAAACCTGTATAGTTTTATTAACCAATATCACCCCCAAATAAATTCAATTTAAAAAATACTGTAATCTAAGGTTTTTTCCAATAGGTGGATCGCCTGTTCCAGGACCAGCTTTATTCCCTCTTGCCACCTGGGTGGAGGAAAAAAGTCAGAGTTTGTGGTTTGCGTGAGTTCAGTATTTTCCAACTTTCACAATTTGTGTAAGGGAGCTTTGCTTTCCTGTTTCCTAGGGAAGTGGACATTCAAGGCACACTAATATTCTGGATGCCCCATGTTCCAAATAATGAGATTTGAATGTAGTTACAGGAACTGTGATTGTGAGCAAAAGGTATAAGCTAAAATATGGGTAGTACTCAATGGAATTTAATGGTGTTTAAATTGGGAGGAACTGCTTTCATCTAGAATGGCAAAGAGGCAAAACTTGAGCTGACCTGGAAGGACAGGCAGTATTTCTATAGATGGAGAGTTGGAGGCTTCTTTAGATAAGGGAATGGTCTATGCAAAAACAGGAACATGGGTATCAGTGTGTTTAGGGACCGTGTATGGGAGTGTTTGGGCTGGAGAAAGGTGTTTGGGACAGTGATGGGAAGTCAGCTCCGGAGCTGGGTTAGGAGCAGGCCTTGAAAGCTTAGTGAAGGACTTAGTAGGGAGATAGTTTACTTTTTAAATTGATTTAGAGGGAGGGAGAAAGCATCAATTTGTTGTTCCACTTATTTATACATTCATTTATTAGTGTCGGTATTAATAAAGGAAGGAATGTGTTGAGCTGGGGAGTTGAATCAGACACTGAGCCTGCTTTGCTGGAAAGTTGCAGCATTCAGGGGCTTCCCAGGGACCAAAGCATTATTCTGCCCAGGGGATTATTGCCCCTCCCTTCCCCCTAAGAAGAGGAAGGACCGGCTTCTCTTATACTTCTTCTGTATGGACACTCCCCCCATACAATTTACAACTGGTGCATCTGCTCCAGACTGTGGAGGGAATGAATGAACAATAAAGGGGAAATTCCTCTGCTGGGCACATACCCAGTAGGAGATAAGATGGCACAGAGGAAGTTACTTCCACTTTGAGGCTTGTGCAGTAGGAACTAAGATGGCACCATTAGGGGGAATGTCTAGCTTGGGAAAAGAATTGGGTTGGATAAGGTACGCAGAATCCTGAAAAATCCAGGAAATGGATTGGTTAGGGGAAGTGAAAGATGAAATAGAGTGGGGGCTGGAGACCAGGAGAGAAAGAGAGCGAGGGCCTGGGTTCAGGCACCTTTTAAGGGAGGAAAGAAGGGATGGGGCTTAGGGCACTCAGCACACACTAATTGGTGGTTTCATGTAAGGCCTATGATTAGGGACCTAGAGACTTAGGAATCGGGGGCTTAGGGTATTCGGTAGGTGCTGATTGGTGGTTCAGTGCTCAGGAATGTCCAGCTGCAGGTGGAGTTTACGTCATTCTCCGTCCAGCAGTTGGAGGAAGGGAGGATCTATCAGCAAGCCCATCAAGGATTGGAAAGTTGATGGGTTTGAAAAAGAGCCTGGTCCTACCCAAACCCAAAATCATATAATCCCAGTTTAACAAAGAAGCTCTCCCCCACCCTTTCTTCCTCTGCCCCCCAACCTTCCCCCTCCCCACACCCTCCTTTCTCTCTAACATGCTTGCCATAAGATCACGAGTTTCATAGCAGCCTTACAGGTCTAGCGGCTGTCTGGGATCTGCAGGCTCCAAAGGACTAATCTTTAATGTGTCACAGATTCTCTGAATACTGGTCTTAGTTCTGGGCTTGCTGAAGACAAGGCTGGACTTTTTCCAGGGCAGGACGGATAGAGATGAAACATTGGGGGCAGCCTTCTATTTCCACCCAAATACATATTACCACCCACCACCTCCCATGTGTGGGTCCTGGAATGCTTTCCTTCCAACTCCATGAAAGATCACAATTTCCACCAGCAAGACATTGGTTAATTCTTGCATGTGCTCTGACCAGGGATTGAACCCATAACCTTGGCATTTGGGAGGATGCTCTAACCAACGGAGCTATCTGGCCAGGGCCTGTAGGGAGATAGTATAGATTTTAGATATGGGTCATGATTAAAATAATATTATTATTTTAATATTACTTCAGAGAGATCTGAAAGAGGGGAGACTAGCAATTATAAGGTGGGTTAGGAAGCCATTTTTTGCAGTTGACTAAAGGGCAGAATTAGGAAATGCCAGTTGTATGGAGACAAAGGCATTAAATGTTGACGTTGAAGAATAGTCCGTTGGACTCAAACTAAGAAAAAGGAACCAAAGCCACACTTTGGTGTAAGCCTGGGTGACTGGAGGTAAAATATAAAGCTCCCCAAAAGAGGGAATTCCAGTTTGGCTGATCCTGAGAATCCTGGGTCTCAGCCCAAGACAGAGCAGGACTGTAGTACTTGTTAAATATCCTGCTAGGGATTTTCCATCTAAAGCATAATATTCTTCAAAGGAGGAAGCCAAGGACAAACCCAATGACATCTAAGATTTCCTTTCTCGAAAAATAAAATAAAGATTTTCTTTCTCCTTTAAAAAGATATTTTTATTGATTTCAGAGAGGAAAGGAGGGGGAGAGAGATAGATAGAAACATCAATGATGAGAGAGAATCATTAATGAGCAGCCTCCTGCATGCCCCACACTGGGGATGGAGCCCATATCTGCGAATGTGCCCTGACTGAGAATCAAACTGTGACCTCTTGGTTCACAGGTTGATGCTCACTAATGAGCCATGTTGGCTGTGCTTTTTCCTCCCTTTTTAAACAATATGAAACAGCCACTGTTTATTAACTGACTAAACTACAAAAATAATAATGGTAGACACCTCAGTTAATTCTATATAATAAAAGCCTAATAATATGCTAAGTGTCTAGTCATCCATTCAACCAATCAAAGCATAATATGCTAATGATATGCTAAGGCTGCTCAACTGCTTGCTATGACGTGCACTGGCCACCAGAAGGGAGACAGTTAACTGGTCAACCAGTCACTATGACATGCACTGACCACCAGGGGGCAGATGCTCTGACTGGTAGATTAGCTTGCTGACTGAGCAAGACAGGCTGAAGATGCCCTGTAGCCCTTCTGTGATCCCTCCCCAGCTGGCCAACCTCCCATGTCCCTCCACAGCCCCGATCATGCACCAGTGCAGTGGGGTGCCTCAGCCTGGACTGCACCCTCTTGCAATTCAGGACTCCTCAAGGGATGTCAGAGAGCCAGTTTCGGCCCAATCCCACAGGCCAGGTCAAGGGACTCCACTGATGCACGAATTCATGCACCAGACCTCTTGTCCTAATAAGCCTGTTGATCTGGGCCCTCCTGGAGAAGATACTGTATTTTTCCATGTATAAGATGCTATTTTTTTTTTCTTCTAAAATCGTTAAACTGAAAATCATGGGGCATCTCATACATGGAAGTCAGCTGAGAAAGGAGCTGTGTGGGTACATGGCTGCCCATACCTTGTCAGACACGCTTCCTCCAATCATGAGCCTTATTGTTACTAATGTCAACTGATGCTAGGAAGTGGAGGTGGAGAGTGTGCAGATGTATCAGGGATTGGAGCATTCTGAGCCCATAAAGATGTAAATAAATAAAAATATAAATATTGGTAAGTGATTGTCTTACTCTGCAAAATTCAAACTGAATACAATTAGCTATGCAAAAGAGCATGGAAATAGAGCTGCAGAGAGACAATTTGGATCTCCTCCCGCTGAGTGTATGATCAGACAGTGGAGAAAACAGGAAGAACAACTCCTTAAGATGCCAAAAAAGAACAAGACTTTAAGAGGAAAACCAGCAAAATGGGCAAACTTCGAATAGAGGCTTAAGACTTGGATTATGGAGCAGCGCCAGAGTGGCTTATGTGTATCAACCAAGTTTATTCAATGTCAGGCAAGAATGTTTGCAAGCGAAATGAACATTGTTGATTTTACAGGAAAGGCAAATGGAGCTTCAATTTCATAAGGAGAGAAGGGTAGGCCATGAGAATATGCACAAAGTTAACTCAGAAAATGCCACCAGTTTATGAGGATGATCTCTATGATATACATAGACAGTGACTCAGAGGACAGCAGTACTACAATAGAAGTTGTAGAAGTTGATAAGTCTGCAACCAATAGTGATGGAGAAGAGAGCAGTGATGCAACAGAGGCTGAATAAAGTGATAATGCTGTATAATATCATAATACTGGTATGTAAACATTACCTGTGGTAATCCTATATAATAAAGAGGTAATATGCAAGATGGCTGCCACAAGATGGCTAGTAGGGGAGGGCAGTTGTGGGTGATCAGGCCAGCAGAGGAGGGCAGTTGGGAGGGACCAGGCCTATAAGGGAGGGGAGTTGGGGGCAACCAGGCCTGCAGGGGAGAACAATTAGGGGTGACCAGGCCAGCAGGGGAGGGCAGTTAGGGCAACCAGGCTGGCAGAGGAAGGCAGTTTGGGATCATCAGGCTGGCAGGGGAGTGGTTAGGCATTGATCAGGCTGGCAGGGGAGTAGTTAGGCATTGAGCAGGCAGAAGTGGTTAAGGGCAATCAGGCAGGCGAGCAGTTGGGAGCCAGCAGTCCTGAATTGTGAGAGGGATGTCTAACTGCCCTCAAGGGATCCCAGATTGGAGAAGGTGAAAGCTGGGCTGAGGAACACACTTCCCTGTGCATGAATTTCATGCACCAGGCCTCTAGTTACTAATTAAAAATGTGTTGTTTCATGTTTAAAATATTGATTTCCTAATTTGGGGTTGGAATAGTGGGGGCCTCTTATACACAGAAAAATATGTTAATTTGCAGGCCATAGAAGTTGAAGGCTTCCCAATAATATGGACCTCATGAATCAGATCCTCCATGCAGATGATGCCATAGTTACCATGAAATGCAACAATCTAAGTGTTATCTGCCAGAGTAATTTACTTCTTGTTGATTTTACCATAACCACACTTGTAGGTCCATCCATTTCTGACTTAATGTTTGGATACCCCCATGCAATATATGGTTCCACAATCCCCACTATATTAACTGAAGCTTTGTTGAGCTTAACAAAAGTGCCATTGAAGATCCAGCGAAGGCAAAGAGGCTGAAACACCTTGCAGAAGACCTTCTTGGCTCACACTGTTGAAACCTGTGATCCTGATGGAGAATCCCCTTTTGGGTCCCGCATAGAAGATGCCCACATTTCTTGCCATCCTCACCATCTAAATCTCAGTTCTGTCCATCTGCCCATATTCCTGTGACAGTGCTTAGCTTTCTTGTAGACACAATGCCCCCTTACCTTTTGAAGAATCTTTTGGGAAACTTCTTTCTCAGGCACTTGATCTTCAACTCTGTTGAAATCCCTCCACTTTTTCTTTTTCAACTTATTTTTTTCTGTTTGTTTAAAGTATTACATATAGTAGTACATAAATCCCCCCCCCCATTGACCTTCTCCTCCACTTTTTTATTTTATTTTATTGATTTTGTACAGAGAGGAAGAGAGAGATAGCGAGTTAGAAACATCGATGAGAGAGAGTCATCGATCAGCTGCCTCTTGCACACCCCCTACTGGAGATGTGCCCGCAACCAAGGTACATGCCCTTGACTGGAATCGAACCCGGGACCCGTCAGTCCCCAAGCCGACGCTCTATCCATTGAGCCAAACCGGTTTCGGCCTCCTCCACTTTTTCTTAATGGTTTGCCTTTTCCCCCCCACACTCTACAGTTCCAGTTTGAAAGAGGCATGAGATCTTCTTTTTTAGTGTTTAATTTAATTTAATTTATTTATTTTATTATTTTGTTTTTTAGAGAGAGGGGGAGAGGGAGAGGGAAAGGGAAATATTGATGTGAGAGAGAAACATTAATTGGTTGGCTCTGGTATACACCCCAACCAGGAACCGAACCTACGACCTGGGCATGTGCCCTGATTGGGAGTCAAGCTGGCAGCCATTCTGTGCACAGGACAGATGCTCCACCAACTGAGCCATGCTGGCCAGGGGGAGATCTTTTCTTTTTTCTTTTAAAAAAATATATTTTATTGATTTTTTACAGGGAGGAAGAGAGAGGGACAGAGAGTTAGAAACATCGAAGAAAGAGAATCATCTATCAGCTGCCTCTTGTACACCCCCTACTGGGGATGTGCCCACAACCAAGGTACATGCCCTTGACCAGAATCGAACCTGGGATCTTTCAGTTCACAGGCTGACGCTCTATCCACTGAGCCAAACCGGTTTTGGCTGATATCTTTTCTTAATAATTCAAAAGGTACTGTACTTTACGGTACTTCATTAAAAGTACTAGTAACTTACATACATAGCCCATGGACAATAGTGTGGTGAAGGTCCAGGGCAAAGGGGGAGGGTGGGGAGAGCAGGAAAAGGCTGGAGGGAATTAATGGGGGAAGGGGGAAAGGAGCATCTGTAATACTTTCAATAATAAATATAAAAAATTTAGAAAGTACTAGTCATTTCATAGGACTTACATGTAGGTGTGGGAGATTTCTTATAATCTACAAGGTTTTCTAGCAGTTTTCTTATCGTTACCTTCTGGCCCTGAAGGGAAACATCTGGGACAAGCATTGCTAGTAATCAGTCAATTGAACAAGTTTAGCAAATGTTTAGGTAATTGCATAAACTTTTTCCTAGTTCTTAACCCTTCTGTACCAGCTACCTGTGCTGCATTACCATCAGAGAGAACTGTTAAATATAAGGCATCCATGTAACGGTTCTGCCCCATTGGAAAGCAAGTGGTGAGCACCTATCTGTGCTGATATAAAACATTTGCCAAGATTTAGTGTTATGTGGAAAAAGTATGCTTACTTTCATGCTGCAAAGGGAGATACAGCCTCATAAATGGAAACTTAGACAAGTTTCCTGAAAAGATGCATGAGAAACTACCAAGAGGGTTGATGCTGAAGAGGGAGCTGAGGCTTTGGAAGTAGAAATAATCAATTAATTTTCTGCTTTGACGCTTAGTTTTTTAAAAAAGATGGAACACACGGGGGTGGGAAAAGCAGGTTTACAGTTGTTAATATGGAAAAAGACGTGCAGATTATGATTGTTACAATCGCGTTATTAACTCTGTGCTTTGCGTACTTACCCACTCCTATATATTTAAGACCCAATGTAAACAATTTTTTTTTAATCAATTCCTTCTTCTTATAACTTGCTTCCACCCCACCCACATAGCTGGCCTCCTGCCTGCTCATCCCCACCCTCCTTTGCTTGAAGGAGAAAGTCGGGGAGCATCTTATAGTTCCATCAGTCCTGTCTTTTTAAGCCAGTAAGGGTTGTTTCTCTGTACCCACACTAACTGGCCTTGTCGAATGAAATAGATAGGAAATAAAAAGGTATGTAATTGTAATAACTCAAGTTTTATTACAATGAAATTAAAAATTAGTTGTTGTTGTTGTTGATTTCAGAGAGGAAGGGAGAGGGAGAGAGAAACATCGATCAGCTGTCTCCTGAATGTTCCCCCACTGGGGATCAAACCTGCAACCAAGGTATATGCCCTTGACCAGAATCGAACTCCGGACCTTTCAGTCCACAGCCCAAAGCTCTATCCTGTGAGCCCAACTGGTCAGAGCATGTTTAACTTTTTAAGAAACTGCCAAATTGCTCTATTTTACATTTCCATGTAGAAAGGTTTCAGTTTCTCTACATCATTATCAACACTTGCTATTAACTGTCTTTCTTTCTTTCTTTCTTTCTTTCTTTCTTTCTTTCTTTCTTTCTTTCTTTCGTTTTTAATATATTTTATTGATTTTTTTTACAGAGAGTAAGAGAGAGGGATAGAAAGTTAGAAAGATCGATGAGAGAGAATCATCGATCAGCTGCCTCTTGCACACCCCCTACTGGGGATGTGCCCGCAACCAATGTATTATACATGCCCTTGACCGGAATCGAACCTGGGACCTTTCAGTCTGCAGACCAACGCTCTACCGCTGAGCCAAACCGGTTTCGGCATGTCTTTATTTCTTAATGTTTTTACTTATTTCAGCAAGGAAGGGAAAAGTAGAGACAGAAACATCAATGATGAGAATTATTAATCAGCTGCTACCTGCACACCCCATACTTGGGCATATGCCCTGACCAGGAATCGAACCATACCTCTTAGTTCATGGGCCAATGCTCAACTACTGAGCCATGCCAGCCAGGCTTGTCTTTTTTATTAGAGCCAGTCATCGTGGTCTACACCAAAGCCAGTGCTTTCTGGCAGGACACTGTTGGTATCTACAGTCTGACCCCAGACAAGTAGATATAGTGTTTCCCCTTTATCTGGGGTGGGCCATACTCCAGTACCCATATCCATCCCGTCCTGTCCTATATAATCCTATATGTCACATGGCGTGGAGGATATTGACGTTATCTCGCTGCCATCCAAGGCGAGCCTACTATATAAGTTCCCTTAATAAACTCTTTATTTTTAATAAATTTTTATTGTTCAGATTATTACAGTTGTTCTTTTTTCTCCCCATAGCTCCCCTCCACTGGTTCCCACCCCACTCTCTGCCCTTACCCACACTCCCACAGTCCTCATCCATAGGTGTATGATTTTTGTCCAGTCTCTTCCCACCCCCACCACACTCTGCAACCCCATTACCCGAGAATTGCCCCTAATTCTATTATATTCAGCAGTTTATTCTGTTCATCATATTTTTAGATTCACTTTTTTAAAATATATTTTTATTGATTTTACACAGAGAGGAATTGAGAGGGACAGAGAGTTAGAAACGTTGATGAGAGAGAAACATCGACGGGCTGCCTCCTGCACACCCCCCACTGGGGATGTGCCCGCAACCAAGGCACATGCCCCTGACCGGAATCGAACCCGGGACCCTTCAGTCTGCAGGCCGACGCTCCATCCACTGAGCCAAACCGGTCCCAGCTAGATTCACTTCTTGATAGATATGTATTTGTTGTTCATAATTTTTATTTTTACCTTTTTCTTCTTCTTCCTCTTCTTAAGAAATACTTTTCAGCATTTCATATAATACTGGTGTGGCGGGGATGAACTCCTTTAGCTTTTTCTTATCTGTGAAGCTCTTTATCTGATCTTTCATTCTGAATGATGACTTTATCTTCGTTGTAGGTTCTTGCTATTCATCACTTTGAATATTTCTTGCCAATCCCTTCTGGCCTGCATAGTTTCTGTTGAGAAATCAGCTGACAGTCCTATGAGTTCTCCCTTATAGGTAACTGTTTTTCTCTTGCTGCTTTTAATATTCTCATTGTCTTTTGCTCTTGGCATTTTAATTATGATGTGTCTTGGTGTGGTCCTCTTTGGATTCCTTTTGTTTGGGGTTGTGTGCACTTCCTGGACTTGTAAGTCTATTTTTTTCACCAGGTGGGGGAAGTTTTTGGTCATTATTTCTTTAAATAGGTTTTCAGTATCTTGCTCTCTCTCTTCTTCTGGCACCCCCATAATTCGGATGTTGGTATGCTTGAAGTTGTCTCAGAGGCTCCTTACACTATCTTCAACTTTTTTTATTCTTTTTTTCTTTTTGCTTTTCTAGTTGGGTGTTTTTGGGTTTTTTTTGCTTCTTTGTATTTCAAGTCTTTACTTGATTCTTGCGATCCTCTAGTCCAGTGTTTCCCAACCTTCTCTCATGATAAGAATCACCTGGTGGAGTTGTTAAAACACAGATTCCTGAATCCCAACTAAGAAGTGCTAAACTAGAATTTTTGAGAACATATAGGTAAAATTGCATACCTAACTTAGTGCTCTGTATATAACATCTGTGTTAGTAGACTAGTTAGGTATGCAATTTTACCTATATGTTCTCAAAAATTCTAGTTTAGCACTTCTTAGTTGGGATTCAGGAATCTGTGTTTTAACAACTCCACCAGGTGATTCTCATCATGAGAGAAGGTTGGGAAACACTGTCTGCTGTTCGGTCTCTGAATATTATTCTTTATTTCAGTCAGTGCATGCTTAATATCTAATTGGTCCTTTTTCATATCCTTGATAGTCTCACTAAATTTATCAGCGGTTTCTAGAAAATTCTTGAAAAACCATATAACCATGGTTTTGAACTTTATATCCAATAGTTTGCTTTCCTCCATTTCTGTCATTTGTGACCTGTTTCTTCTCCACATTTTGGTTACTTCCCTGTGTTGACAGAGTGGTTTTGTGTGCAAGGTACCCTATAGGGCCCAGTGGCTCAGCCTCCCAGTTATCTGAGGTGGACACTCTTAGTGCATCCCTTTGTGGGCTGTGTGCACAGTCTTGTTGTAGTTAAGCCTTGATTGTTGTTGGTATCACTGGGAGGAAATGAACTCCAGGCCAATTGGCTGTGAGGATCAGCTGTGTCTACGATGCAGAAAATGGAGTGTATAACCAACTCTACAGAAAATGGAGGTGCTGCCTAGCCGGCGTGGCTCAGTGGTTGAGGTCACGGTTCGATTCCTGGTCAGGGCACATGCCCAGGTTGTGGGCTTGATCCCTAGTATAGGATGCAGCCGATCAATGACTCTCTCTCATCATTGATGTTTCTATCTCTCTCTCCCTCTCCCTTCCTTTCTGAAGTCAATAATATTTTTTTTAGAGGAAGGCAGAGAAATGTGTGATGCCTTCCTGTGGATTCTTTTTTTTTTTTTTTTTAAATATTTTAAATTGATTTTTCACAGAGAGGAAGAGAGAGGGAGAGTTAGAAACATCGATGAGAGAGAATCATCGATCAGCTGCCTCCTGCACACCCCCCACTGGGGACGTGCCCACAACCAAGGTACATGCCCTTGCCCGGAATCGAACCCGGGACCCTTCAGTCCGCAGGTCGACGCTCTATCCACTGAGCCAAACCGGTCCCGGCTCAATAATATTTTTTAAAATGGAGGTGCTGGGTAAAGTGTGTGCATTTTTTTTTTATAACTGTGTTCTTGTGTTCTGTACTGGCTGATTTATTGTTTTTATCAAGTTTTATACAGGTGCCGAAAAAACTTAAAAGCTACATTAGCACAGAGAATGGTTAACTGTTGTTTCAGAGAAAGGCTAATATCACTGAGTATCTTAGAAGCTGGACTGAAATCACATGGTTTTGCTTCCCTAGTTTTGGAAATATTCCCCTTGCTTGCCAAGAGAAGGGATTCACTGACACCCACAGCAACTATGGCATTTGCCTGCGGTGTGAGGAAACTAAAACTTATTTAGGCCCTCTTCTCCTTTGCTTCGTGCCATCAGAATGAACTTCAGGTCCTTAAACTCAGACCTCCTTTTCTCACAGGTTTCAAATCTAGTTTTTTCACTGACAACACTGAGATGGAGTCCCTCAAAGGGGCCATGGACTGTTGCAGTGTTTGTGTTTGTATTTTTAAAAAAATATATTTTATTGATTTTTTACAGAGAGGAAGGGAGAGAGATAGAAAGTTAGAAACATTTATCAGCTGCCTCCTGCATACTCCCCACTGGGGATGTGCCCGCAACCAAGGTATATACCCTTTACTCTGGAATCAAACCCGGAACCCCTCAGTCCGCAGGCCAAACTGGCTTCAAGTGTATTTGTATTTTTAAATTCTGCAATTTTAGCCAAATCCGGTTTGGCTCAGTGGTAGAGCATCGGCCTGCGGACTGAAGGGTCCCGGGTTCGATTCCGGTCAAGGGCATGTACCTTGGTTGTGGGCACATCCCCAGTAGGGGATGTGCAAGAGGCAGCTGGTCGATGTTTCTCTCTCATCGATGTTTCTAGCTATCTCTCTCCCTTCCTCTCTGTAAAAAATCAATAAAAATATATTTAACCCTTTGCACTCCGCTGTCCCCTCTCAGGGGACATGGGAATTCTAGCATATCACTCGGATGTCCCCTCTCAGGGGACATTGCAGTTTATTAATGATTACGGGGAATTGAGTTATTTCAACGCACGTTTCCGCCGCAAAATAGCGTCGAGTAGCTGGTAGCCAATGTCCAGAATGGTTCGGAGTGCAAAGGGTTAAATTCTGCAATTTTAATTAAATTTCCTCATCAAATAGACTTTCTTTGGTTTTATAGCTTTTCCTTTTCTGTAGTCTATGGAAATAAGGAAATTTGAAAGTTGCTATATACCATGGTCACTCATGACCTGCCTGAAAAATCATGATTGCTAATGAAAATCTTTAAAAAAAATATATATATATATATTGGGTCGGCAACTAAGTAATTGCGGATTTTTTAAAGAAAATCAAAGACAATTTTTTCATGGAACTAAATAACTTTATTCTGTAATGTATTGCCCATTTTGATCAATGACCTTTTGCCATCTTTCAGGCAGCATCATAATCCCACATTCAAAAAACTTCTGGTTTTTATTAGCAAAAAACTGAATCAGGTATGATTTGACATCATCATCATTATTGAAATTTTTACCATTCAAGGAGTTTTGTAAAGATCGAAACAAAAAGTAATCAGATGGTGCAAGGTCAGGACTATATGGTGGATGTGGCAAAACATCCCAACCAAGCTCCATTAATTTTTGCCGAGTGACCAAAGATGTGTGTGGCCTTGCATTGTCATGATGGAATACAACACCTTTTCGATTTGTCAATTCGGGCCGCTTTTCTTCAACTGCATTGTTTAATTTCGTTAGTTGTTCAATGTAGACATCAGAATTGATCGTTCGGTTGGGTGGTAAGAGTTCAAAGTAGACAATTCCTTTGTAATCCCACCAAACTGATAACAAAACCTTCTTTTGATGAATATCAGCTTTTGATGTTGTTTGAGTTGGTTCACCTGGCCTGCTCCACGATCTTTTCCGCTTGATATTGTGGTAAACAACCCATTTTTCATCGCCAGTTATCAGTCCTTTTAAAAATGGATCATTTTCATTACGTTTCTTTAGCAAATCGCAGCTGCTAATGCGTTGCGTTAACTGTGATTCTTTCAGTTCGTGAGGAACCCATGTATCGAGTTTTTGAACATAGCCAAGTTGTTTTAAGTGATTTTCAATGCATGTATGTGATACATGAAGCTTCTCTGCAATCTCACGTGTTGTACTGTGACAGTCTGAATTGATTATTGCTTTGATTAGGGCGTCATCAACTTCAACTGGACGACCAGAGCGTTTTTCATCTTTGAGTGAAAAATCACCAGAACGAAATTTGGCAAACCAATTTTGACACTGCCGTTCTTTTAAGGCTTCGTCACCATAAACAGCACATAACTTTTTATGAGCTTGCTATGCGTTTTCCCTTTGCGGAAATAAAAAAGCAAAATATGACGAAAATGTTCCTTTTGATTTTCCATTTTTTAACGAACGCCAAACGAAAACTACAAAACAGATCAAAAAACTTTTTTTACTGATTAACAGCTGAATAGCCGACTATCAAATAACAAAATGTGTTTTACATTTGTACTACGTCTGCAAACCTAAAAATTCAACTGAAGCCATATATGTGTGAAACCCGCAATTACTTAGCTGCCGACCCAATATATATATATATATATATATATATATATATATATATATATATATATATATGTATATATATATATATTTTATTCATTTTTTTACAGAGAGGAAGGGAGAGGGATAGAGAGTTAGAAAGATGGATGAAAGAGAAACATTGATCAGCTGTCTCCTGAGACACCCCATTGGGGATGTGCCCGCAACCAAGGTACATGCCCTTGACTGGAATCGAACCTAGGACCAAGGCCAATGCTCTATCCACTGACCCAACCAGTTGGGGCATGAAAATTATCTTTAATAGCACAGACACAATTTAGAGAGAGAGAAAGAGAGAAATATGAATGAGAATGAATCACTGGATCACTAGTTTGGATAAAATATTCCTGGACTCTAATTTCATATCATTCAGACAACCTTCTGAGGGCTCATTTGAGGTCTCAAGTGTCCTGATGATAGGAAAAGAAAGCTTTGGAAAGTGTGAGGGTTTATTTGTGGAAAATGACATTCTAATTCTAAAATAGGATGGAATTATAAGTAAAACTAGATGCCCCTTGCAGGAAGATTCCTGCAATAGGGCTTCCTACTGTGGTCTCCGCTGCCCTGCCTGCTTCTCTTCCTTCTCCCCTGCCCCACCAGCTTCTCTCTCTTCTCCCCACCCTGCCTGCTTCCCTTCCTTCTCCACAGCCCTGCCCCCACTGGCTTCCCTTCCTTCTCCCCACCCCACCTATTTCCCTGCCTTTTCCGCCGGCCCACTTGCTTGCTTCTCCACAGCTTCACTCCCTTCTGCAGAACTTGGCTTCTTTCTACGCTGTCTTCAGCCTTCACTCTGGCCTGGACACGCAAATGCCATCTTGGTATGGTTAATTTGCATACTCACCCTGATTGGCTGGTGGGTGTGGCTTGTGAGTATAGTGAAGGTACAGTCAATTTGCAAGTTTCTCTTTTATCAGAGAGGATTATATAGAAATTCAAATGACTGAAAAAGCCAAAGCAATCTTTTTTTTTAATATTTATTTTTTAAAATATATTTTATTTATTTTCTACAGATAGGAAGGGAGAGGGATAGAGAGCTATCAATAGAAACATCAATGTGAGAGAAACATCGATCAGCTGCCTCTTGCACACCTCCTACTGGGGACGTGCCCACAATCAAGGTACATGCCCTTGATCAGAATCGAACCTGGGACCCTGCAGTCCGCAGACCGATGCTCTATCCACTGAGCCAAACTGGTTTCGGCAATCTTTTTTTTTTTAGAGAGAATTATTTTTAATTTAATAAATCTTTATTGTTCAGATTATTACAATTGTTTCTTATTTCCCCCTCCCCCCATAGCTTTCCTCCAACCGGTTCCCTCCCCCGTCTCTGCCCTTACCTCCCTGCACTGTCCTCATTCATAGATGTACAATTTTTGTTCAGTCTCTTCCTGCACCTCCTATACCCCTTTCCCCTGACAAAAACATGAATGATAAAATGGCAATAAATATATATCTATTAACAATCCTATATAGTAAAGAGATAATATGCAAATAAACTATCATGCCCTTACACAAGATGGCCGCCCCATGTGATCACAAGATGGCTGCCTCAAGATGGCCGTCAGGGGAGGGCAGTTGTGGGCATTCAGGCCAGCTGGGGAGGGAAGTTAAGGGTGACCAGGCCAGCAGGGGAGGGCAGTTAAGGACGACTGGGCCTGTAGGGGAGGGAGAGCAGTTAGGGGTGACTGGGCTGGCAGGGAGGGCAGTTTAGGGGTGGCCAGGGCAGTAGGGGAGGGCAGTTGGGGGCACCGGGCCTATGGGGGGGGCAGTTGGGGGCAATCAGGCCTGCAGGAAGGGTAGTTGGGGACAACAGGGCCTGCAGGGGAGGGAGGGCAGTGGAGGGGGTAGTTGGGGGTAATTGGGCCAGCAGGGGAGCAGTTAGGAGTCAATCAGGCTGGCAGGAGAGTGGTTAGGGGGTGATCAGGCTGGCAGGCAGCAGTTAGGGACAGTCAGGCAGGCAGGCAGGCGAGCAGTTGGGAAATGGATGTCTCCTGAGGGGTCCCAGATTGGAGAGGGTGCAGGCTAGGCTGAGGGACACGCCCTCCCAGTGCACAAATTTTGTGTACCAGGCCACTAGTTGAATCTAAAAATCAAAATGAATGAACAAGGAATCTAATGAACAAAATAAGCTGATGAATAAAATAGAATCAGAGATATGGAAACATGGAACAAAGTGACTAATCTCAGAGGGAAGGTGGAGAGAGATTAACCAAGTATCTTATATGCATTTATACATTACCTGTGGACACAGACAGTAGGTGGTGAAGGCCTGAGGCAGAGGGGGAACCAGGTGGAGGAGGGCAATGGAGAGAAAAAGAAGGTACATCTGTACAATACTCTCAACAATAAATATTATTTTAAGATTTAAATAAAGATAAAAAGAAAGGCAAGCCACAGTCTGGAAGAAAATATATCTGACAAATATGTAGCATTAAATATTATAACTCCTTATACTCAATAAAAAACAATCTCGTACAAAATAAATGAACAAGACTTGAACAACCTCACCAAGGAGGATAACAGATAGCACATGAAAAGACACCCAACATCATTAGCTGTGATGAATTAAATTAAAACCACAACTTAGACATACCCACTAAAATGACTACAATTAAAAAGATTTACTATACAAAGTGCTGTCAAGTATGTGGAGGAACAGAAACTCTTTCACTGGTGGTGGGGATGTGGTACAACCATTCTGGGAAGTTTCATAACTTCACAGAGAAGTAAACATGTGCCTACCATATGACCCAGTCATTCCGCCCCTGAGTACTCATTCACGAGAAATGAATGTACATGGACACCCAAAGGCTTGTACACAGATGTTCATAATAGCTGTACATATAATAGCCCCCAAACTGGGAACAACCCAAATTTCCATCAACAGATGGATAGAAAAACCAATTGTGATATTTCCATACAATGGAATTACTATTCGTCAATAAAGGGAATGAATTGTTGATAAATGCATTATGAACAAATCTCAAAATAATTATGCTGTAAGAAGATAATGCAAAAAAATGCATACTAAATTGCATTTATATACAATTCTAGAAAATACAAATGAATCTATGGTGATAGGACAGAGGGAACTTCAGATAATGGGTAACTCCATATCTTAATTTCATACATTATCAGAACATATCAAATTGTACATTAAGAATATATATATTTTATTATTAACTGTAACTCAATAAGTGTTCTAGAAAAAAAAACTGTCCAGGAGGTGACACAACCACCCGGCTCTGCCCAGGGTGAGCGCTCTCCTGGAGCCGGGTCTGACCCCTGGTAAGGAGGCAGAATTCTGTGGTGCAATTTCTGCAGCTCCCTGTGGGACTGGGCTGAAGCTTATCTCCACTTGAGGCCACACTTTAACTCCCCTTCAGCTCTTCCCTTCCCTGTCCTGCTTTCCTCACTCCCTTCTTCCAAGAGCACTTCTTCAATGAATCAAACAATCCTCTCCTCAGGCTCTGCTTCTGGGGAATCTGACCCATGACACCCTCTCTTATTCCCACCTTGTTCACGCCCTAGAACTAATTCCTATCTCAGGCTGTGCGGACCCCCTCCTCCAAGAATGATAGCTTCCACACACCCCTAGTGGAGCACCTCAGACACAGTAGACACTCGATAAATGTGCTGAACGAAAACAGGAGGGCCCAGGGTGTGTTTTATGGCTTGGCGGGCAGCACCTCTGTGTTGTGGGCTGATCTGGCCCGGAGGCATTGTGACTCATAAGAGGTGGACATCAGCTGAGTGGTTCAGAGATGGTGCCAAGTCTGGGGCAGCAGCTCAGCACCTCCAACACATCCTCCAGGTGTGGGACAACAAGCAGTGAGGATTCTCACGGAAGGTTCTCTGGAAAGATGCAACCTCAAATGTGAGCCTTGTTGTTACCTCTTGGGTTCTCTGTAGGCTTTCAAAGATGAGTCCCTGAGCCACATTTAGTATAGCACCACCCAGCTCTACCCAGCTCAATGTGAGGAATAAGTGTGTGTTGAATTAATGAAGGCATGGCAGAGGGACCCCAGCCCCAGAGTTCTTTCCCTTTTCCACACTTCATGGGGAGAAGAGGAATTTAAGAGAGCATACAGTCCTCTCCTCACGTAAACAGAATCAGCACTGATAGGGAGATGAGGGGTGGGAGAGGGGGAGAAGGAAAATGGGACTTGTCTGCTTTCTGGAATTCAGCTCCCTTGAGGATGTGGTCTGCTTGGGACCCAAATCAGATGTAGTCTGCAAAACTCCTGTTACCTCAAGCCCTAAGCACATGCCCCCAGGTGACAATGAGCACACTAGACTGTGAACTATCTATAAACACGTCTGGCTTCCCAGTCGGACCAGCAGCATGTTGAAGGCAGACACAGGCTGGAACCCCCTGCCCTGACCAGGGCCTGGCACAGAGCAGGTGCTAGTTCGAGGCTGCAGAACAGCTGTATGATGAGGGTGACTGTTGTGCTGGTTGTGCTAGATATCCTACCAGATACTTTGCAGATCCGGACCCAGCCCTGGCGCTGTAAGCCTTCAGCAGGGCCCTCTCACCCGCAGAGGGAAGTCTGTGCACTCCTCCCCTGTCCAGCTCCCTCTTCTGCTATTCCCAGCTAAGTCCTGGACACCAACCCACCCCAAGTTCTTCCTCACCTCTGAGACATGCAAGCCTTGCCTGGCTCTTTACTCCTAGAGGCTCCCCCAATCCACCTGGCAAAGTCTCGCAATCCTTGAAGTACCTGTTTCTGGTATTCCCTCCTCCTCCACCCGTGACCCCTCCCAGCAGCCCCCCAGTGCTCAGAGAGCGGGGTTCTGGTTCTTCATTGGCATTTCTGTCCTCAGGGCCTAACCCAGGGTGGCCTTTGGGAAGATGGTTTTGGGGGCCTGCTGCAAGTAGGACTGTGCAGGGAAGGGTTCTTGTGGTCAAGACCTGCCCATCAGGCCCCGCGATTTGAGGGGGCAACCGTCACCAAGCAGGCCGCTCAACAATGCTCACCTCCGGCTCTGCTTCTCGGGACTCTGAACCTTGACACCCTCTATTAGCTTCCTCTTGTTCTCTCCCCTAGAACAAATTCCTATCTTGGGCTGTGCTGACGCCCTCCCCCAGCAGTGCCCCTGATTTGCTTTCATCATTCAGAACACCAGGGGTCCCGAGGCAAGGGCGCAGCCCGGGTCACCGGCGTCCTCGCTTCTCCACTCGGGGCGCCCGCCCGCCTGCGGGGCCCCACCTGGTCCTCGACCTGAAGGCGTCCGGGTGCCCGGCCATGGACTTCGCCGGCCGCCTGCGGGAGCGGCTGCAGCAGTTCTGGAACAGCCACTTCTCACAGCGATTCTCGCCGCGGCGCCCGCCGCAGCGCCGCGTCTCCTCCGTGTCCACCTTCTACCTGCTGGACCACCGCACGCGCCACGCCGAGCTGGGGCTCCGGTACGGGGCGCCGCGCACGCGCCTCGGCGACCGGGCCTTCGTGTTCCGCAGCGGCCGCTGGGCGCCCGAGGGCCTGCCCGGGCGCCCGAGGCCGCCGCTGCCCTCGCCGCCCGCCCCGGGCTGCAAGGCGCAGACGCGGCACCGCAGCCAGGTGCTGCTGGAGGAGAACAACTACCTGCGGCTGCAGCAGGAGGTGCTCATGGACATGCTCACCGAGACCACGGCGCGCATGCACCTGCTGGAGCTGGCGGACGAGGCCCACCCGCCCGCCGCCGCGCGCCCGGCCGAGGACGCCGCGCAGGCGCGAGGGGGCGGGCGGCGCGCTCACGCCCGCGTCCTGGTGACGCAATAAAGCCGTGGGACCCCCGCCTTCCACCCGCCGCCCGCGTTCGTGCAGCTCGGCGCCAGGGCCCGGGGCGTCGCGGACCGGCCTGTGGAGCCCGGGGCGCACGGGTGACGCCCGGGGCGCACAGGTGACGGCCGCAGGCAGTCCCGGGAGGGGCCGGAGGGCGAGCTGGGAACCTGTGTGTGGCCACCGCTGGGGACACGGGGTGGGATAAGACTTGCAGCTGGCGGGGGCAGGAGCGGGGAGCAGTGAGTGTGAGGTCATGTTGGGGGAGCAGTGTGAGGTAAGGTTGGGAGGCAGTGTGAGGTAATGTTGGAGGGTGACAGTGAGTGTGAGGTAATGTTGGGGGGGGCAGTGAGTGTGAGGTAATGTTGGGGGGGCAGTGAGTGTGAGGTGACAGTGAGTGTGTGGTAATGTTGTGGTGGGGCAGTGAGTGTGAGGTAATGTTTGGGGGGCAGTGAGTGTGAGGTAATGTTGGGGGGGCAGTGAGTGTGAGGTAATGTTTGGGGGGCAGTGAGTGTGAGGTGACAGTGAGTGTGAGGTAATGTTGGGGGGGCAGTGAGTGTGAGGTAATGTTGGAGGGTGACAGTGAGTGTGAGGTAATGTTGGGGGGCAGTGAGTGTGAGGTAATGTTGGAGGGTGACAGTGAGTGTGAGGTAATGTTGGGGGGCAGTGAGTGTGAGGTAATGTTGGAGGGTGACAGTGAGTGTGAGGTAATGTTGGGGGGGCAGTGAGTGTGAGGTAATGTTGGAGGGTGACAGTGAGTGTGTGGTAATGTTGGGGGGGCAGTGAGTGTGTGGTAATGTTGGGGGGCAGTGAGTGTGTGGTAATGTTTGGGGGGCAGTGAGTGTGAGGTGACAGTGAGTGTGTGGTAATGTTTGGGGGGCAGTGAGTGTGAGGTAATGTTGGGGGGGCAGTGAGTGTGAGGTAATGTTGGAGGGTGACAGTGAGTGTGAGGTAATGTTGGGGGGCAGTGTGAGGTAATGTTGGGGGGGCAGTGAGTGTGAGGTAATGTTGGAGGGTGACAGTGAGTGTGAGGTAATGTTGGGGGGCAGTGTGAGGTAATGTTGGGGGGGCAGTGAGTGTGTGGTAATGTTGGGGGGGCAGTGAGTGTGAGGTAATGTTGGGGGGGCAGTGAGTGTGAGGCAATGTTGGGGGTCAGTGAGTGTGAGGTAATGTTGGGGGGGCAGTGAGTGTGAGGTAATGTTGGGGGGGCAGTGAGTGTGAGGTGACAGTGAGTGTGTGGTAATGTTGTGGTGGGGCAGTGAGTGTGAGGCAATGTTGGGGGTCAGTGAGTGTGAGGTAATGTTTGGGGGAGAGACGGTGACATACTCAAGGGACGCCGGGGGAGTCCGAAGTGCGGGATCCTTGGGCGCTGGGGATAGAGGGCGTGGTGAGGCGGGCCAGCTGCGCAGGGTCGGGGGCTTGCCCTTGGCCTTCCCGGCCTGGAGGCCTGGAGGCCTGGAGCGCTGGGGGTTCGGCCTGAGCCCGGGTGAGTGTATTTTACCACCAGGAAACTGCCCCAAAGCAGCTTTCTAGAAACCTTTTGCTCCACCTCCTCACCAGGCTGTGTTTTTTGGGTTTTGGCAAATCGCTTCTTTGTGGCAAGCCTCCTTTTCTTGGATTTGACCAACTCACCTTATTTTAAAATGTTGTGTTAGTTGCCAACATTTAAGAAGATGGATTATTTCACGTTGAAAATCTGGAAGACTTAGCCTCCTTGGACCTTCATTCTATTCCAGCAGCAGTTGTGTTGAGCTGAGCTGTGTGGCTGTCACCTCCTGATCAACTTCACTCCTTTTTCCTTCAGTCTGTCTGATTTGGATTCACTCTAGAGCCATTTTTTTTTTTTATAATAAATCTTTATTGTTCAGATTATTACAGGTGTTTCTCTTTTTTTTTCACCCATAGCTCCCTTCCACCTGATTCCCCTCCCCACCCCATGCCCTTACACCCACCACTCTTTATCCATAGGTGTAAGATTTTTGTCCAATTTCTTCCCACATTCCTCAAACCCTCTTCCCCCTGAGAATTGTTAGTCCACTCCCTTTCTATGTTCCTGACTCTATTATATTCACCAGTCCATTTTGTTCTTCAGATTTTTTTATTCTCTTGATTTTTAGATTCACTTGTTGGTAGATATGTATTTGATGTCTTTTTGTTGTTCATAGTTTTTACCTTTACCTTTTTCTTCTTCTTCCTCTTCCTAAAGAATACCCTTCAGCCGAAACCAGTTTGGCTCAATGGATAGAGCATCAGCTTGGGGACTGAAGGGTCCCGGGTTCGATTCCGGTCAAGGGCATGTACCTTGGTTGCAGGCATATCCCCAGTGGGGTGTGTGCAAGAGGCAGCTGATGGATGACTCTCTCTCAATGTTTCTAACTCTCTCTCTCTCCCTTCCTCTCTGTACAAAATCAATAAAATATATTTAAAAAATAAATAAAAATAAAGAATACCCTTCAGCATTTCATGTAATCTGGGTTTGGTGGTGATGAACTCCTTTAAGCTTTTTATCTGACCTCCAATTCTGAATGATAGCTTTGCTGGGTAGAGTAATCTTGGTTGTAGGTTCTTGCTGTTCATCACTTTGAATATTTCTTGCCACTCCCTTCTGGCCTGAATAGTTTCTGTTGAGAAATCAGCTGAGTTGTATGAGTACTCCCTTGTAGGTAACTAGCTATTTTTCTCTTGCTCTTTCAAGATTCTCTCTTTGTCTTTTGCCCTTGGCATTTTAATTATGATGTGTCTTGGTGTAGCCCTTTTTGGATTCCTCTTGTTTGGGGTTCTCTGTGCTTCTTGAACTTACATCTATTTCTTTCACCAGGCAGGGAAAGTTTTCTGTCATTTCTTCCAATAGGCCTTCAATATCCTGCATGCTCTCTTCTTCTGGCACCCCAAAATTCCAGATGTTGGTATGCTTAAAGCCGTCCCAGAGGCTCCTTACACTATCCTCATGCTTTTGGATTCTTTTCTTTCTGCCTCTCTGGTTGGGTGTTTTTTGCTTTCTCATATTCCAGATCTTTGTTTTGACTCTTGGGGTACATTGATCTATAATTGAGTTTCTATGTGTGTGTGTGTGTGTGTGTGTGTGTGTGTGTATATATATATATATATATATATATATATTAATTTATTGCTTTTTTAAAGAGAGGAAGAGAGAGGGATAGAGAGCTAGAAACATCGATGAGAGAGAATCATCAATCAGCTGCCTCTTGCACACCCCCTACTGGGGATGTGCCTGCAACCAAGATACATGCCCTTGACCGGAATTGAACCTGGGACCCCTCAGTCCAAAGGCCAGCGCTCTATCCACTGAGCCAAACCAGTTTCAGCATCTGTATATTCTTTTTTTTTTAAAATATATTTTATTGATTTTGTACAGAGAGGAAGGGAGAGATAGAGAGTTAGAATCATCGATGAAAGAGAGTCGTCGATCAGCTGCCTCTTGCACACCCCCCACTGGGGGTATGCCCGCATCCAAGGTACATGCCCTTGACCGGAATCGAACCCGGGACCTTCCAGTCCCCAAGCCGACGCTCTATCCATTGAGCCAAACCAGTTTCGGCAGCATCTGTATATTCTTTATTTCAGACAGTGTATGCTTAATTTCTAACTGGTCCTTTTCCATTTTTTTTTTTTTTTTTTTTTTGGCATTCTCATTAAGGTCCTTGAAGGTCTCACTAAGCTTATTGGAGGTCTCATCAAGTTTCTCAAAGGTTTTTAGAAGATTCTTGAGTAACCTTATAAATATGGTTCTGAACTCTGTGTTGTCCATTAGTTTACTTTCCTCCATCTCTCCTATTTGACATGCTTCTGTGTCTCCTCATTTTGACTGCTTCCCTGTTTTGATGGAGTGGCTTTATGTGATCAGTGACCTATAGGGGTCAGTAGCTCAGTTTCCCCAATCACTCGAGGTGGTCGCTCTCACTACACCCATTTGTGGGCTGAGTGCAAAGTCTTGGTGTAATTAAGCCTTGATTGCTGTTGGTACACTGGGAGGAATTGACCTCCAGGCCAATTGACTGTGAGGACCTGCTGTGTCTTTAAAGGAAGAACTGCTCCGCTGGAGACGCGCCTTGTTTCAGTGGGGCTTTGGTGCTCACTGAGTCCGTCTCCCGAAAGTGTCACTTATGGGTGTGAGGGATTGAAACTGATCACTAGGAACACTGGCTTCTGGATCTCCAATGGGGTGCAGTTTAGCTACTGTCTGAGGCCACCCCGCAGGAGCTACAGTGAGAACCACAGTCCTCTCCTCCCTGCTCGGAGCATTGAGGCTTTGGAGCTATTTGCACCAGGTTTCAAGTTTGCTAGTTTATACTGCAATAGAGAAGGCCATTCATATGCAAAAGCCACTGCTTGGAGCTTGGGTGTATTTGTAGATTGTGCAGGGTGGAGACTCAGTGCGTCTCTAGGCTAGTGTGTGGCTAACAGCGATGGCTTCCCATCTGCTCTCTCTGCCTCTCCGGACCACTTCCCGCATGTCCCCATGTCTCCTGCCCCCGCATAGCAAACAATTATTCTTGCTCGCAGCTCTGCAAGCAAACCACCCTCACTTTCCAACCTGATGACAGACAGTCTAGCTTCTCTCCAGAAACTGGATTTCAGAGAGATTGGGAGATTGTCTCTCTTCAGATTGAAGAAAGTAACGCCCTCCACCAGCCGGGATCTGCCGCCAGCCTGTATCTCGCATGCACCCCCCTATCTCAGTTTTTCAGCACTTGTGCCTTGG
Organism: Pipistrellus hanaki; assembly: GCF_964339955.1. Classification (NCBI taxonomy): domain Eukaryota; kingdom Metazoa; phylum Chordata; class Mammalia; order Chiroptera; family Vespertilionidae; genus Pipistrellus; species Pipistrellus hanaki. The sequence continues at coordinate 91,390,984 of NC_140507.1, read as the reverse complement.
ATGCTCCTTTCTCTTTCAAGTCTAATTGTAAAGCGTCCTTTTAGCCAGCTTTCCCGTGGTTCTGAGTGATAGACGTTTTGTCTTTTAGTTGTGGTTTTGAAATTTTTGTGCATGGCAGCAGTTTAGGTGTGTTTACCTACGCTGCCATCTCGGATCCCTCTAGAGCCATTTTTATTTTTATTTATTTTTATTTTTTTAATATATATTTTATTGATTTTCCACAGAGAGGAAGGGAGAGGGATAGAGAGCTAGAAACATCGATGAGAGAGGAACATCGACCAGCTTCCTCTTGCACACCCCCTACCGGGGATGTGCCTGCAACCAAGGTACATGCCCTTAACCAGAATCGAACCTGGAACATTTCAGTCCACAGATCGACGCTCTATCCACTGAGCCAAATTGGTTTCTGCTAGAGCCATTTTTAGATCATGTTCTCTCCCAGGATGTGGGGGAGTCAACTCCCCCAACACTTACACACACACACACACACACACACACACACACACACACGGTATTGTATAAGGTGTTGCATGGAGTGAATTGTACTTGTGAGTAATGTCAATGTGCAACAAAGGTGTTGACACTGGTCCTTGAAATCTGCAGCCTCTCTCCTGGAATAGAGACAGGCTGTTTTTGCTTCCTCCAGAAATGGGTGTAGTAGGACTCTGGCCCATTTCCCTAGGGCTGTGGTCGGCAAACTCATTAGTCCACAGAGCCAAATATCAACAGTACAACGATTGAAATTTCTTTTGAGAGCCAAAATTTTTAAACTTAAACTTCTTCTAACCCGACTTCTTCAAAAATAGACTTGCCCAGGCCGTGGTATTTTGTGGAAGAGCCACACTCAAGGGGCCAAAGAGCTGCATGTGGCTCGCGAGCCGCAGTTTGCCAACCACAGCCCTAGGGCATGTTCACATGTTCTCCAGTGAAGGGAGAGTTTATTCACCGCAAGCAGCTCAGCGGTGAAGCAGCACTTCTGTGGAGCTGCATGGGTGGGAGACCGGGCACCGGGCCTGGGTGCTTCTGCTCTCTTCCTGTGTGGGGCCAGTGAGACATTTCTGCTCTGGAATTCCACACCCTGACTGAGTTGGCCAAGCACATTGGGGAGGGATGTGAAAGCAAAAAGCAGGAACAAAGGACTCTGACTTCCACACCCTACAGCTCAGAGCCCTCTGGAGGAAAAGCTTTGCAAAAATATTTTTTGGCTTGAGGAGGAAGGTAAAAAAGGCTATAGGTTTTTGTCTACAGCAAGAGGAAAGATGAGAAATGAGATCCTGGTTGGTCACCCATCTTGGAAATTTTTTTTGTGTGTGTGTGTTTAAAATTGATTTTAGAGAGAGTAACTTCAATTTGTTTTTTCACTTATTTATGGCATTCATTGGTTGATTTTTGTATGTTGCCTGATAGGGAATCAAACTAACAAACTTGGTGTATCAGGTCGGTATATCTAAAAAAACCTTTCTTGCCAAAACTGGTTTGGCTCAGTGGATAGAGCATCGGCCTATGGACTGAGGGGTCCCGGGTTCGATTCCGGTAAAAGGGCATGTATCTTGGTTGCGAGCACATCCCCAGTAGGAGGTGTGCAGGAAGTAGCTGATCAATGTTTCTCTCTAATTGATGTTTCTAACTCTCTATCTCTCTCCCTTCCTCTCTGTAAAAAAAAATCAATAAAATATTTTTTTTAAATCTTCAAATTACAGCGCGGAGGGTAGGGAGATCTGGGGGAGACAAGAGATCAACCAAAGGACTTGTATACATGCATATAAGTACAACCAATGGATACAAAACTCTGAGGAGGGAAGGTAGGTATGGGGGGGGGGGGGCAATGTTAAAATATGTACACAGATAAAAATTTAATTAAAAAAAATAAAATTTGCCGAAACCGAAAAAAAAAATATATATATATTTTTAAAATCTTTCTTGATTCTCCATTAGCTTCCAGCTGCCACCGCATTTCCCTTTATAACAAAACTCCAGAAAGCTACTTATATTCTGTCTTAAATTCCTCCTCTCCTTCTTTGCTCTTAATCTCCCTCAATTCAGACCTCTTAACCTACCTTCCCCGCCCCCTCCCCCACCATCTCTACCACACTCTCTCTAGCCTGCTTTTGTCAAGGATGCTGTTACTTCCAATTTTGTTGAATCCTTTGGCCAATTAAAAATTCTCCATCCTCATCTTGGCCTGTCCATCAGCAGTTGATCTCTCCTCCTCCTCCTTAAAACATTTATCTTCACTTGGCTCTATCCACTGAGCCAAACTGGTTAGGGCTTCACTACCTTCCTGATATCATCGTATTTGGCAGCTTTCTTCAGGCAGCAGGTCAGATCCACAACCGACACATTGGGGGTGGGGACACGGAAGGCCATGCCTGTGAGCTTCCCATTCAGCTCAGGGATGACCGTGCCCGCAGCCTTGGCAGGACCAGCAGAAGCAGCCCCTCGCCCATCACACCACAGCTTCCCAGAGGGCCATCCAGGGAGGCATGATGGCATGGACGGTGGTCATGAGTCCCTTCATGATGCCTAAGTTGTCACGGATGACCTTGGCCGGGGGGCCAAGCAGTTGGTGGTGCAGGAGGCATTGCTGACAGTCGTGAGGGGGTTGTCATACTTGTCATAGTTCACACCCATCACAAACATGGGGCATCCGCAGAAGGGGCAGAGACGATGACCCTCTTGGCTCCGCCCTTCCAGTGAGCCCGGCCTTCTCCCTGGCAGTGAAGACACCAGTGGACGCCACCACATACTCAGCACCAGCATCACCCCATTTGACGTTGGCGGGATCTCACTCCTGGAAGATGGAGATGGGCTTTCCACTGATGGCAAGCTTCCCGTTCTCAGCCTTGCTGTCCTGTGCCTTTGAACTTGCCATGAGTAGACTCATACTGGAGCATGTAGACCAGGGGTCCTCAAACTTTTTAAAAGTGGGGGCCAGATCACGGTCCCTCAGAGAGCTGGAGGGCCGGACTATATGAACTACTAATCCCTACTGTAACACCTTGGCTTCGCTCACTGCCCAAAAAACCTGGCGGGCAGGATCAGACTCCCCTGGGGGCTGCATGTGGCCCGCGGGCCGTAGTTTGAAGACCCCTGATGTAGACCATGTAGAAGAGGTCAGTGAAGGGTCATTGATGGCGACAATGTCCACTTTGCCAGAGTTAAAAGCAGCCCTGGTGACCAGGCACCCAATGCGGCCAAATCCATTCACTCCAACCTTCACCATCGTGTCTCAGGGTTGTGGCGGCTGGCACAGCACAGGAGGAGAGGCTGTCTGACGAACAGGAGAAGCAGAGAGGCAGATAATTTAAAAATATATATATTCTATTGATTTTCAACCAAGAGGAATGGAGAGAGAAAGCCAGAAACATTGATCAGCCGCCCCCTGCACACCCCCCATGGGAATATGCCTGCAATCAAGGTACACACTCTTGACCGGAATCGAACCCAAGACGCCCCAGTCCGCAGGTGATGCTCTATCCACTGAGCCACACTGGTCAGGGCCCAGATAATTTTTTAAAAATGGCTATGGTTGAAAAGCTGGTCAATTCTCATACATACATATAAAGAATGCAGTTGTCTTAGCCATTCCATCTTTAGTTACTTTGACCATCTATAAAATTATTTTCTCAAGATCCCTCCATGAACCTTCTGTAATTTCCACAAAATTTCTGCAACTTATATATAACTTTCAGGTGTTTCTTAAATTTATTTATTCCATTACTCCCTTCCCCCAACCCCCTCACTCATGCCCTCACCCCTCTGTTCTCTGTATCCATTGGTTAGGCTTATATGCATGCATACAAGTCCTTTGGTTGATCTCTCCCCTTTACCCCCACCCTCCCTTACCTTCCCTCTGAGGTTTGACTTTCTGATCAATATTTCTCTGTCTCTGCTTCGTTCATCAGTTTATGTTGTTCATTATATTCCATAAATGAGTGAGATCATGTGATATCTTTCTCTGACTGGCTTATTTCACTTAGTAGCATAATGCTCTCCAGGTCCATTTTTTACCACAGCATAGTATTCCATTATGTAGATGTACCACAAGTTTTTAATCCACTCACCTGCTGATGGGCACTTAGGCTGTTTCCAAATCTTAGCTATGGTAAATTGTGCTGCTATGAACATAGGGGTGCATATATCCTTTCTGATTGGTGTTTCTAGTTTCTTGGGATATATTCCTAGAAGTGGGATCACTGGATCAAATGGGAGTTCCATTTTTAGTTTTTATAACTTTCAGTTTTGTTGTATCTTTTCTTGTCTTATTTTGAAACAGTTTTACTTTAGGACAAAATTACTTTTCTATTTCTTTTTATACAAAAACAAAAATCCAAAACTAAAACCAAACCAAACAAAAACCACCCATATCGTTTATACCCTTATTTAAAAAATATTCTATTTTCCTTTCCCTCAACAACAGTGCATCTCTATACTTCATAGCTTCTTCTACTGAAAACATGTCCTTATTTTTCATATACAGTCATTTTGTTTCATGATTTTCTTTTTCTTTTTTTAATTTTATTTCAGACAGGAAGGGAGAGGGAGAGAGAGAGAGAGACAGAAACATCAATGATAAGAGAGAATCATTGATCAGCTGCCTCCTACATGCCCCACTGGGGCATGTGCCCTTGATCAGAATTGAACCTGGGACCCTTCAGTCAGGACTCCAGTTCACCGGCCGACACGCTATCCACTAAGCCAAACTGGCTAAGGCCTTATTATTTTCTAGTAGTTTTGTAAACACTACAGCTGTTTTACAAATTAATTTTGGCAGGGATCTACAGTCTGTTTTAAAGATTTTTAAAAATTGATTTTTAGAGAGAGAGGAAGAAAGACGGAGAGAGAAACATTAATGTGAGCACGAATATCAATCAGCTACCTCCTGCACACCCCCTAACTCACGACCACTAACCCCAGCATGTGCCCTGATCAGGAATCCAGCCAAAACCTTTCTGTGCATGGGAATGCCCAGTCACTGAGCCTCTCCGCTGGGCAGTCATATTTTTAAAAGGCTTTGCCCTTGACTAGAGCAATGCAGACATAAGCCAAGGAATGCCAACAACTACCAGAAGTTAGAAGAGGCGAGGAATAGATTCTTTCTTCATCCTCCATCCCTACCTACCATCACCTTGACTTGGGCCCAGTGACTTTGGATTTTGGTTTCTAGAACTGTGAGATAATATATGTTTTGTTTGTTTTTTAATAGATAAATAAAAGGCCTTGCCCTGGCTGGTATTGCTAAGTGGTTAGAGCATCAGCTGGAGAACCAAAGGGCATGCACTTGGGTTGTAGGTCCCATCCCTGGCCAGGTTGGAGAGCACGCAGGAGGCAATCAGTTGAAGTGTCTTTCTCACATTGAAGTATCTCTCTCCCTCTCCGCCCCCGTCCCCCGCCTTCTTCCTTCCTTTCCACTCTAAAAATCGATGGAAAAAAATATCCTCAGGTAAGGATTAAAAAAAGACCTTTTTATTTTTCTCCCTTCAGTCTCTGTGGACAATGTTATAAGTAGTTCGTAGGTGTTAACATGTTAAAGACATGATAAGAGTTATAACTTTAAGAAGGATTAAGTGTTATTTTTTTAACTTACCAAAATGTCAGAATTTTAGGATTTTTATCTAATTTTTAGAACATTTATATGAACAATATATCAAAGGTTTAGCATAATTTATTTGATAATGCTTCCTGTGTAATTTAATATATCAAATAAGACTGATTAGTGTAACTTCCCCATTTTATAAAGTGAGAGAAGGGACACCCAGTTCCTAAGAGTGCGTCCGGTGGCAAACCTGCCCATCATGGTGTTGAGCAGCTAACACTTGCTGGAAGCCTTCAGTCTGCTGCTGAGGAGCAAGGCGAGCTGGGTTCCACTGTGGGGCTCTGAGAGTCCTAAATTCTTATTGCTCGGAGAAGATTCCATGCACACGTTCTTTTTTTTTTTTTTTTTTTTAATATATTTTATTGAGTTTTTACAGAGAGGAAGGGAGAGATAGAGAGCCAGAAACATCGATGAGAGAGAGACATCGACCAGCTGTCTCCTGCACACCCCCTATCGGGAATGTGCCCGCAACCAATGTACATGCCCTTGACCGGAATCGAACCTGGGACCTTTCAGTCCGCAGACCGACGCTCTACCACTGAGCCAAACCGGCTTCGACCATGCACACGTTCTTTGAAGTTATCCCTATCCACCCCATTAAGCTACCCAATGGAATCCTGACACCCAGTGGAAAACCAGACCAGTGCCCAAGCATAGGGAGATGCAAGGTCAGTGAGCTGGCAACTGGGGCAACAACCCCCTTGGCGGGAAAACCCCTGCCCTTGAGGGAAAAATGCCTCTTCTCTCAGTTAAAGACATGTGACCTCTAGCTCCTTTTCTTTTTTTTAATAGGTCCAATGTCTACACCCTCACCAATATTGTTTTCTTTTTAAAAAATTGTATCCGCCGAAACCGGTTTGGCTCAGTGGTGGAGCGTCGGTCTGCGGACTGAAAGGTTCCGGGTTCGATTCTGGTCAAGGGCATGTACCTTGGTTGCGGGCACATCCCCAGTAGGGGGTGTGCAAGAGGCAGCTGGTTGATGTTTCTCTCTCATCGACGTTTCTAGCTCTCTATCTCTCTCCCTTCCTCTCTGTAAAAAATCAATAAAATATATTTTTTAAAAAATAAAAGTAAAAAATTTATATCCGAGTGGGATAAATCTCAAAAACCACCACCCTTGCCCTTCTCAGGCTATGCTTATCGAGATTGCAGAGCATCAATCCAACTAACTGGATACTGATGACGTTTTTCAAATACTGTGTGTAATAATACATTCCACACTGTCTCTCTACCCCGATCTTCTCTCTCCAGTCAGCAATTTTCAACCGGAGTGCCAGTTGAAAACGTGCAACAACTGACTATTTAGTCATAGGCACTGACCTCTTTTCCTTTAGATTTGTCAAGTAAAAAAAATGACAACACGCCGAGATTGGTTTGGATCAGTGGATAAAGCATTGGCTTGGGGACTGAAGGGTCCCGTGTTCGATTCCGGTCAAGGGCATGTACCTTGATTGCAGGCATATCCCCAGTGGGGGGTGTGCAGGAGGCAGCTGGTCGATGACTCTCTCTCATCGATGTTTCTAACTCTCTATCTCTCTCCCTTCCTCTCTGTACAAAATCAATAAAATATATATTTTTTTTAAAAAAATGACAACAGCCAATACCACAATAGCCATCCAAATGTGAATAATCAAAATTATACCTTTTTGGGGGGGGTTCAGAAAAAAAATAATCTATTTCTTGGTGCGCTGCAGAATTTAGTAATTAGTTTTGTGAGCCATGAGATGAAATGATTGAAAACTGCTCCTCTAGTGGCCAGTGTACCTCAGTGATTATGAACCAGGAGATTAGGGCACATGATGGGTTTTGGGCTCGATCCTCAGTAGGGGACAGTGGATCTATCATTCTCTCTTATAATTGATCCCCTTCCTTCCTCTCTCTGAAATCAATAAAAAATATATTTTAAATATTATGGTGAAATACAATTATATAAATTTACCATCTAAGCCATTTTTAGGTGTGCAGTTCAATAGCATGAAATGTATTCACATTGTTGTGCAGCCATCACCACCATCCACTCCAGAACGTGCAAAACTGAAATTCCAGACCCATTGAACACAGCTGCTCATTTCACCTTCCTCCCTCTCCTGGTGACCACCACTCTACTTTCTGTGTCTCTGAATTAGACTAAGTACCATATGGAAGTGAAATCACACAGTATTTGCCTTTTTCTATCTGGCTCATTTCACTTAGCATAATGCCCTCAAGCTTCATTCATGTCATAACATGTGTCAGAATTTCCCATGTTTTGTTTATCCATTCATCTGTTAGTGGGCACATGTGTTTCTTTCACCTCTTGGCTATTATGTATAGTGCTTTTACGAACATGAGTGTGCTAATATTTCTTTGAGACCCTGCTCTCAATTCTGTACAGTGTATACCTAGAAGTGAGTGAAATTGCTGGGTCACATGGGAATTCTATAGTACTTTTTTTTTAGGAACCTCCATACTATTTTCCATACTGGCTGCATCATTTCACATGTGCACAGGGTTCTAATTTATCTACATCCTTATCAACACTTGTTTATTAGTAGCCATCCTAATGGGTCTGAGATGGTATCTCATGGTGGTTTTGTGTTTCCTATAATTTCCAATGCAATCAATATTGCAATGAAAAGCCTTGTGAATAAGGTGGGATGCTCAATTTTGCTTATAAAACAGAAATGCAAAATAAAAATGCACTAAGTTGCCGAAACCGGTTTGGCTCAGTGGATAGAGCGTCGGTCTGGGGACTGAAAGGTCCCAGGTTCGATTCCGGTCAAGGGCATGTACATTGGTTGCGAGCACATCCCCAGTGGGGGGGGGGGGGGGGGGGCGGAGTGTGCAAGAAGCAGCTGGTCGATGTTTCTCTCTTATCAACGTTTCTAGCTCTCTATCCCTCTCCCTTCTTCTCTATGAAAAATTAATAAAATATTTAAAATAAATAAATAAATAAATAAATAAATAAATAAATAAATAAATAAAAATGCACTAAGTTGTCCTTTCCCAGCTACAGCCTAAGGGTTTGCAAAATACTCTGCAGGCAAGGCTGTGGGAGAACTGGTGTTCACATGAGTTGACAGGGGACATATAACCTGCCCAGCTGGCATGGCTCAGTGGTTGAGAGTCAACGTATGAACCTATGGTTCGATTCCGAGTCAGGGCACATGACTGGGTTGCGGGCTTGGCCCCAGTGGGGGGCATGCAGGAGACAGCTGATCAATGATTCCATCATCGATGTTTCTATCTCTCCCTCTCTAAAATCAATATATATATTTTGAAAATTTGACAACATGCATCAAAGTTGCACGTGCCTTCATCCTCTAGTCAAGCTGTCCCACTTCCCTGAATCCCTCCCACACCCATAGCCCTGACGTGAAGCGCTCTGCCTCCATTGTGAATGGTTTCCTTAGAGTTGTGAGGTCAGTGTACCTTTTCTCACTTCTAAACCCTAACGGGAGACCAACTGGGCAGGCTTTGCAGGTGCCAGACAGAATATCCCTTCAGACCGTGCTGCAGTGGAAGTGGGTAAATTCCTCCTCTTTGACCCCAGAGGGCGTTCTGAGACACAATTCATAAGGTCCCCAGAGTGTCCCGGGGGACTGCATGGAGATCACCTCGGCAGCACGGCAACACGGGCTTATGTTGGCACCCTCTCCTTTCCTGGCCGCTTACACTTCTCACCGTCACCTCCTGAATCAACTCACAGGCTCTGCTTTCAGGAGAACCCAGGCCAAGTCAGATACAGAATAGTGCACTCCACCAAATTAATACAAGCTTACAAATCTGTCAAAGAGTATGTTTAGTATTTAAATAGCAGAGCTTAAGCCGGGACCGGTTTGGCTCAATGGATAGAGCGTCGGCTTGGGGACTGAAGGGTCCCGGGTTCGATTCCGGTCAAGGGCATGTACCTTGGTTGCGGGCATATCCCCAGTAGGGAGTGTGCAAGAGGCAGCTGATCGATGACTCTCTCTCATCGATGTTTCTAACTCTCTATCTCTCTCCCTTCCTCTCTGTATAAAATCAATAAAAATATATTTTTTAAAAAAAATAGCAGAGCTTAAAAAGAAAAGCAAAAATCCTTACCCTGCCCTAATTCGCTTCCACGTGGGAATCAGTAGACATAGGTTTAACCCACTTTCCCTGCACTAACAAGGGAAGGACTTTGCGGGGCTGAGTCACCTCCCCAGGCCCAGCCTCTCACAGCTTCTGCACGGTTGGGACTGGGAATGCGGAGCCTGGGCCTGCGCCTCCAGTAGGGGCAGCACCTTCCTTGAGGTGGGCGTGCAGGTGGGGCATTGGATTTGTTTGTTCCTACACGCTCTGAAGCTGCTTTGAGTTTCTGGTGCCTCCTCTCCCTTGGGTGCCTCAGTAGTCAGGAGCCCAGGGCTTCTCCCCCAGATTGAAGCTCCTCTAATGTCCCTCTTGGCCAGTTGCCTTGGGCCAGTGGTCGGCAAACTCATTAGTCCACAGAGCCAAATATCAACAGTAGAACGATTGAAATTTCTTTTGAGAGCCAAATTTTTTAAACTTAAACTTCTTCTAACCCCACTTCTTCAAAATAGACTCACCCAGGCTGTGGTTTATTTGTGGAAGAGCCACACTCAAGGAGCCGCATGTGGCTCTCGAGCTGCAGTTTGACGACCACGGCCCTAGGCCATCGAACCGACTGGAGAATGAAAGGGGCACTGGATTTGGACATGGCCCAGAGTCTGGATCTGCTCTGCCCGCTGGCCGATCTCTGCCTGTGCACATCCCTGAGCCTGCTTCCGGGAGGTTTGGGATTGCTGAGAGGCCCCCGGGAGACAGCGGGGAGCACCTGCATTGAGGTCTGGCCTGAAATAGTCATTGCCTGAGCTCCCTCCTCTCTGCCCCAATCTGGCTCTCTCCTTGGGATTTTCGGTTCCTGTTGTTCAGGTGCCTTCAACCCACTCCACCCCACACACTACCAGTGACTTTGCACTGCCCTGGGCCTGGCAAGCCTTACGTTTCTCAGACTCATTGACTCAGCAATAATTCAACTCTAAAATAAATATTGAATTCCAGGACCAAAGCAATCAACAGACCAGGGTGCGGGAAGCGGGGAAAGGTGTGGAAAGTAAGGAAGGCCAGGGCTTTAGTGCAGCATGGGTGGGATGCTGCCTGTCTCCTGGATGATTGATTGATTGATTGGTGGCTGTTGACTGAGGTGACTCCTTCAAAGACTAAATGAAATTTAGGGGTATTACAAAGCTGTTTTCAACATTTGAACTGTGAGTCCTCTCATTGGAAGGAAACAGGGCATATTTGCTCTTTGATGGTGACAATCTGGATTTAATTTAGTCTTTTGGGTAATTCTTCCATCTTTCAAATGTCCTTCCTTTCTCCCTTCTTGTTCTGCACCCAACACTGGGCTGCCTGTGTAACATTATTCCCCGCTTCTGCTTCTTTGCCAACAGAACTGCGGCTGGGTTCAGGAGTAAATCCAAACGCTAACTTGCATTCATCACAGCAGAGCGGCTCCCTGGCCTTGGTTGGCTGGGGCTGAGCACGTAAATTTAAAGTCCAAAAAGCTTTCTGATTTCCAGAACGATGCATTTTGGATTGGGGATAAAGGACTATGGACACGACTCAATCGTACTACTGCTTTAATTTGCATTTCTCTGAGTACTTGTGAGGCCACTTATGTCCTGTTTTCTTCCTCTTATTTATTGACTAGAGTTCTGGTACACAGAAATTTGTGCACTTGGGGGTGTCCCTCAGCCCGGCCTGCACCCTCTCACAATCCGGGACCCCTCAGGTAGAGTCCCTGGGCCTGGTCTGAGATCAGGGTCTATTGGGGCTTTCTTTTCCCCAGCTGCAAGCAGCTGACCCCACCCCCGCCACTGCTACTGCTTGCCATCTGTGTAGCGCTGTCCCCGCTCCTGTTCCACCAGTGGCCTCCCTCTGCAGGCAACAGGCGTGGGGTGCGATGACTTGCCTGGCCTGGGCCTCCCTCTGTGGGGCGATTGCTGTCCAGTGGCCTAGGTGGCCATTGGCTTTCCCAGATCGCTGAAGGTGGCCTAGGCTTCCCTCTTTCTTTGCTAGGCGGCAGGACCAGTCCTGTGAGGGGTCATCTGCCTACCTGATAGCCCCTAACTGCTCACCTGTCTACCTGATTGCCCCTAACCACTTGCCTGCCTACCTGATCACCTCTCACCACTCTGCCTGCCTGTCTGATAGCCCTAACTGCTTGTTTGGGGGCAGGGCCAGCCCAGCGAGGGGCTGTGGTGGTTCTGGTATCTGGTCATTCTGGTTGTAATGCTTATGATGGCTGACCTTTTATTATATATGATTGATTGATTTTAGAGAGCAAGGGAAATAGATTGGTAAATATTGACTTGTTGTTCCATTTATATATACATTCCTTGCTTCTTGTATGCACTTTGACTAGGGAACTCTCAATCTTGGCGTATTGGATGGCTTTTTAACCAACTGAGGTGCCTGGTCAGGGCACGTTCTGTTTTTTTACTGTTCTGTAAAATTGTAGGTGCTATTATATATATTAAGGCTTTTGGCTCTTCGTGTTTCACATATTTTATAAATATTTTCTTAGCCTATCATTTGCTTATATAGTTTTTTATGTCATTTTTCTAGAAAATTTTAAGATTTGTGTGTAGTCAAATATATATTTCTTTTAACTTCTTGGTTTCCAGACTTATTTAGGGACTTTTCCCCCAAAAGTTATATAAATACTAGCGGCCTGATGCATGAAGATTAGTGCAAGAATGGGCCTTCCTTCCCCTGGCTGTTGGCACCGCCTTCGCTCTGGCTGGAGCTGCCTTTCTGCCTTCCAATGCTGCCCAGAGGCCCGGAGTGGCTGGGGTGGTGTGGAATGCCTGTGTCATCGTCATGGCGATGACACAGGCATCCCGCCCCACCCTCGGCCGCTTGGTGCTTGAGCATGCAAATTAACTTGCCATCTTTGTTGGGTTAATTTGCATACTCACTCCTTATTGGCTGGTGGGTGTCACAAAGGTACATTCAATTAGCATGCTACTCTTTTATTAGGTAGATTCTTTTTTTTTTCTTCTACTACCTTAATTTGTTTTATATTCAAATATTTATTATGAAATCTTGACCACATTAAAAATTGTTTTGTATTATTTTAGAGCAGGGTTTCTCAGTCATGAAACTATTAACATTTGCAGCCAGATGTTTTTGTTGTTGTGGGCATGCTCCTGGAAGGGAGAGTGCACTGGATCCTCCATCCTGAGGAATTTAAGGGTGGGCTCTTATGGGAGGTTCCAGGGGAAGATCTGAATAGAATATTCAGAGCTTTCCATGTGTGTTCTTTCAGGGTCTAGGTCTCCACTGATTGATTGGTTGGTGCCTTGATTGGTCGGTGCCAGGGCGTCATTATCCAGTGCAGCTGGTCCTGAGGTCAGCAGTGGGGTTGCTTGTCTGGTTTTGCTGCTTTCTGGGCCTGGAGATGAAATACACCCTGAGGCCTAAATGTTATCTCTAGGGAGGAAAGGTCAGAGGGTCCAAACCACATGACCAGCAATATGCTAGGGGAGGAAAGGTCACCCTGGGGGTGAGGCCCCACCCCTCAATTGTCCTTGGCAAGGTGCCCAGGGCTTTGTGCACCCATTCTTGCTCTGCTCAGGACTGTCTACCTGCCTACTACAAAATTACTTTGACATTCCAAAGATATGTTATCCTAGATGCAAAGAGACAATAGAAAGGCTCAGTGAAGGTAAAGATAGACCTTTGTCAGGGGACAAACTGACCTAGGACATGACTACCCACCATAAACTGCTTTTAGGTAAAAAATAAATAAATAAATAAATAAAATAAAATAAAAATTAATTAATTAATTAATTAATTTCAGACCACCCTTTGTGATTATTTTAGGCCTCTGAGTTTGTAAGGCCACCATGAAGGTCCCTGAGGTTTAGTCAGGCTTAGTATGTGGCCCCTTTTTCATCCATGTAGTCTTTCATTTGTTTCATTGACACAACCTCCCAATCTATAACAAGTGTGATAGTTCCAGGAGAAGAGAGGACCTCGTCTCCCCTGGTTGCTGCTGGGGGTGGAGTCCTTGGAATATTGCTGGAATAAGTATTTTTGGAGGCTCCCAAGGGAGATTGTAATATAGTAGAAAGTTTTATTTCTGTGGAATTATATTTCTGGATTTTCAAAGTCCATTTCCCTTATTCCAGTCATAGAAGTGTAGCTTGGGTTTCAGTAGAGCTAAGATCAGTCAGTGTCCAGAGTTTTCATTCCATGGTGGAGCCAGGTCAACATCAGGCTAACTGTAGTCCCTCAGCTCATTGCTTTTAACTATGGTGGGTATAGGATAGTTAACAGTCATTGCATGTTGGGGTCTGAATGGCCCTGGGACACAGGGGAAAATGCAAGGGAGCCAAGAGCCAAGTGCCACATAAGCAACAAGAGTCTGAAGAGCCAAAAACGGTTTGGCTCAGTGGATAGAGTGTCGGCCTGTGGACTCAAGGGTCCCAGGTTCGATTCCGGTCAAGGGCATGTACCTTGGTTATGGGCACATCCCCAGTAGAGGATGTGCAAGAGGCAGCTGATCAATGATTCTCTGTCATCGATGTTTCTAACTTTCTATCCCTCTCCCTTCCTCTCTGTAAAATATCAATAAAATATATTTTTTTTAAAAAAAAGACTCTCAAGAGATGCTTGACCAGCATGCTCAGTGGTTTGAGCATCGACATATGAACCAGGAGGTCATAGTTTTATTCCAGGTTGGGGCACATGCCCAGTTGTGGACTCAATCCCTAATGTAGGGCTTGTAGGAGACAGGTGATCAATGATTCTCTCTCATCATTGATGTTTCTATCTCTCCCTCTCTCTCCATCTCCATTCCTCTCTGAAATCAATAAAAAAAAAAAATTAAATAAAAAAAGAGTTCCATGAGAGTAAACTTCTTGTGTTTAGGGGATTATTTATCTCCAAATGTCCATGCACTTGCAATGGTATGCCCATTCTGGCCAATACCTTCTGTTCCCAGGTGTGACTGACAACAAGTTAAAGCTAGTTTCTCGCCGAAACCGGTTTGGCTCAGTGGATAGGGTGTCTGCCTGCAGACTGAAGGGTCCCAGGTTCAATTCTGGGTGAGGACATGTGCAATGGTTGTGGGCACATTCCCGGTGGGGGGTTTGTGGGAGGCGGCTGGTAGATGTTTCTCTCTCATCGATGTTTCTCTCTCATCGATGTTTCTAGCTCTATCCTTCTCCCTTCCTCTCTGTAAAAAATCAGTAAAATATATTTTTTTAAGAAGTTAGTTCCTCCAACTTTATGGGCATACATCGATGCCCCCTTCGTTGGATCCCTGGGGAGTGTGAAACTACCCTGTTTCCCTGAAAATAAGACAGTGTCTTATATTAATTTTTGCTCCCAAAGATGCGCTAGGTCTTATTTTCAGGGGATGTCTTATTTTTCCATGAAGAAGAATACGGTACACATTTATTGTTAAATGAAAATAAAGGAAATTTATTACCTGTATATGGTACAGTAGTACGGTAGTTGTCAACACAAACCAGACAAACTGTGAATCCTACAGTATCAAGAATTTACTCATTTATTCAATGACAATCATGTCATCATCTTCTGGAACATTATCATAACAATCAAATTCCTGAATTTCCTGGTGAATTTCTTGTGACTCCATTTCTTTCAGAATCAGTGGACCAAATCTCTCATGTTTAGCAATAGCACTGTCTTTAAATGAGTACTTCTTGTCAAGGTAGCCTGCTCGCAGTGCATTTGCAATGCAACTGTCAGTGATTTTCTCCCATGAATTCTTCACCCAAGTCACAACTTCTTGCAGTTTAGGTTTCACAAAGTTTCCACGCTGATTTCTCTCCATTCTATTTTCAATGTAGTCATTAATTTCCATGCGCAAATTGTCTTTGAATGGCTTGCTTATTGCAATATCAAGAGTCTGGAGATAGGCCGTTATTCCTGCGAGAATCATTATCTGATCTATTTTTCTTTTATGAAGAAATGTCTTCATGTCTTTAGTGCGGTGAGTGCTGGCTGCATCCCAGACTAGTAGACCTCTTTGGCTCCCTGGCGTAACAAGCGGCAGCATTAAATCAACCCACTTCCTTATAACTGCTTGTACGGCCCAGGCTTTTTCAGTTTCAAGAATAAAAACGCCCAAAACACGTTCAATCTTTTCCTTCTTGCCCTTAGAAATGATTAAAGGTGGGATTTTAATGCCATCCAATTAAATTGGATGGCATTAAAATTGCCAAAATACAGGAAACACATGCACTTTGCCAAAATACAGGAAACACATGCACTTTCGTAAGCAGTGGAGGGAATGTACACTAAGGAGGCACCCCTCTGTTCAATTGTTGTTTGAGATGATTGGCCCATAAACACTGCAGTTTCATCCATAGCAATCATGTTGGAAAGATTGTATTTAGAGAAGTCAGCATCATCAATAAAGGACTTGAATGCAAGAGCTCGCTTAATAACTCGAGTATCTTCCAACATAAACAGTGTTGTAGATCTTCTTAAAGACAGTTCACTTCGCTGAAGGAAATTATCCAGCCAGTGTTGTGATGCTTTGAAGTCTTCGGGGGCTATGTCAAACTGTGGTGTCATTGCAAGGGCAAATTCTTGAATCTGAGCCCTATTCACAACCAAAGCCTCTGCTCTCCTGTCAACAACCCATTCACAGATCAGGTCTTCCAGCTCAGAAAATAATGGTTGCCAACCTGATCCACACTTGCGCTTTTTAGCATTTCCCTTGTCCACTTGTTCAATGAGGTTACCATACTCTGCTTGCCATTTTCGGACCAATCGGATACTCAACATCTTCTCTTTGCAGAAAGCAGTAAGATTTTGGCCCCAAGAGTCTTCCACAATTCCTTTCTTGTACTCCACGGAGTAGCTTTTTCTTTTTGCGCTCATTTCTAGGGGTAAAAAAAAGGAATTGGGGTATCAAGGTGGGGGGAGGGGGATCACTTAAAATGACACAGGGGGGATGAGAGGGGGGAGTCAAAATGGCACAGGAGAGTCAGAGGGGGGATTACCATTTTAGTAACCCCTTTTGATCCTCCTGTGTCATTTTGATTGCACCCTCTGATCCTCCTGTGTCATTTTAAGTGATCCCCCTCCCCCCACCCCTGTGCCACTGAATACCTTCACCAGACATCCCCCCTACCCCTTTTCAGACATTTACCCCCTGGGGCCTGCCTGGGAACTGTCACTGGGCTTGTTGGGGCCTGGATCTGAGCTGGAGCATGGTCTGCCACTGACTGAGAACCTTCAGTCATCATGAGGGCAGCCGCGAGCATCAGGTAGTGTCACCAGAGACAGACCAGCACTCACCACCTTTGCCGCGTCCTGTCCACTCTAATCCTCCTGTTCTTCTACACACAGCTCCTCCTCTCTCCCGCCCTGCGCCCACCACTCACTCCGACCTCCGCTCTGCCTCCACACAGCAGTGACGTCAGGACTCCGCTTAAGGTCACTGGTTGCTAGATGCCAGTCGGGGCGGCCCTAGCGACCAGTTTACAGTAAATTAATTTCCATTCTGAGACAGAGCCTAAGGGGGCCTTATTTTCAGGGGGATGCCTTATATTTCACTCAGAAGGAAACCTGTAAGTAGGTCTTATTTTCAGAGGATGTTTTATTTTCGGGGATACATGGTAGCTTCCTGGCTGCCCAAATTATGTGCCTATAATGCCTGATTTCCCCCTTTGCGTCTTTCCTATTATTAGTAACTAGTCAATTGCAACAATATTGTCATCCTAGATGTAAAAAGACAACAGACAGTCTTCGTTTAGGTGAAGATTAACCTTTGTTAGGGAAAAATATTGTTGTAGGACATGACTACTCACCATGAACCACTTTTAGTTAAAAGTTTTCATTTCAGACCATTATTTGTGGTTACTTTAGGCCACCATACAGGCCCTGAGCTTATCAGGTTTAGTATGTGGCCCCTTTTTATCCAAAGTAATAACTGTGTATGATAACACGTGGGTATCAGACATATTAGGGTGATCACTTCATACAGTATCTATAACAATAAAAAGGTAATATGCTAATTAGACCAGCTGTCATTCTGGACATCCTTCCGATCGAAGCCGGGGCCAGAGGGAAGCCTGGGTGTTCAGTCCTAGGGGCCAGAGGAAAGCCAGTGCCGGCAGTCAGGGGAAGGAAGGCCTACTCTTGCATGAATCTTGTGCATTGGACCTCTAGTATAAATATATAATCACTACAATTTATACCTGGAATATTATAGGTCAACTATAATTAAAAGTTGACCTATAGAAGTGTAAGTCCAGCCGAAACCGGTTTGGCTCAGTGGTAGAGCGTCGGTCTGCGGACTGAAAGGTCCTGGGTTCAATTCCGGTCAAGGGCGTGTACCTTGGTTGTGGGCACATCCCCAGTAGGGGGTGTACAAGAGGCAGCTGATCAATGATTCTCTCTCATAGATGTTTCTGACTCTCTATTCCTCTCTCTTCCTCTCTGTAAAAAATCAATAAAATATATTAAAAAAAAAAGAAAAAAAAAAAGAAGTGTAAGTCCATAAATAAACAAGACAGTCACAGAGTGTAGAAACAGTGTGTAGGAAATAGACAGAGGAATTTGATAGAGAGGCCTGACCAGCATTTAGGGGAAAGTGCTCCAGGCAGAGGAAACACCATTTGCAAAGGCCAGCTGGTGGAAAAGAGAAGACAGGAGCTCAGATGGCAAGAGTGTAGGGAAAGGAGTAGAAAAGTAGTGAGAAGAAGATGGGAGGTACATAGGAGTGACATCATGCAGGACCTTATAGGCATGACAAAGACATCATTTAATTTGAAGTGCAATATTAGCTTCTGAAGAACTTAAAGATGGATTCTGTGATCTAATTTGCAGTTTTGAAAGATCACTCTGAACTGATAACGAGCAAGGGGCTTTTTGTGGGTGACAAAAATGTTCTAAACGTGGAATGTATTAATGGTGTGTGGCAGGATAGTAACAAGCTAGGAAAATTCCTGTTCAAGTGGAATGGGGAACTGAGAAATGAAAATTAAGGCTAAACAGTTTGGGCAGCTTGCAGCTAGCTTGTGAATTTCAAGACCTGATCTTCCCCAAGCAAAGACACTCAAGAGCAAATAGTTTATATTCTCTTCCCCAACCAAAGAGTATATAGTTTAAATCATCCTGGCCTGGGAAAATAGCGAATAAAGACACAATTAATGCCATTTGTGCCAGCTAAACCCAGGGACTGATGAAGTCTGGGGGACAAATAACAAAAAACCCCAAAGCATTTGAGGGGGGGAATATTAGGCAGGAAATATAGCTGTAAGGGCAGGAAGAGGGGGAGGAGGAAAAAGGGAGAGTGTATCTCACCCACTGAACAAATTAATCAGCAGTCTTGGGACTTGCCAACATAAAATTGCCAGATGTTCTCAAAAATTCTGGGAAAAGCTGAAACAAGGGGGCCTTAAAGTCTAGTCTATCTGGCAGGGGACTTTGAAAACTATGGAAGGAAAAGTACAAAACCCTTGAAATCACACTCAGACTAGCTGAGTTGCCCACTTATGCTTTATGCCAAGTGTATTTGTAATAAATTTGTGTGCTTTGCTTCCTTAATAAATTCTCTTGCTTTGCTTCAACACTGCTTTCTGTCACTCATCTGATTTCTTTCTCATGAGTGTGGTAAGAGCCAAGGAGGGAAGAGCCCTTTCAACTTGGGCAGCTCTCTGGTAACAGTTTACAACATTAAAGAATGACTGCATGCACCCTGGCAGGTGTGGCTCAGTTGATTAGAGTGTCTTCCCATGCAACAAAGCGTGGGGGGTTTGATTCCAAGTCAGGACGTATGCACAGGTTGCAGATTTGATCCCCTGATGGGGTGTATGCAGGAGGTAGTCAATCAATGTTTCTCTCACATCAATGTTTCTCTCTTTAACGAGGAAGGAGATGGGGAGAAGGAGGGAGAAGAGGCTGGGGAGGGGGAGGAGGGAGTAAAAATATGAATAATAAAATGTAAACAAATAAATACATATCTAGAAACAATTGAATCTGAAAATCAAAATAAATGAACAAGAAATCAAATGAACAAAATAAACTGGTGAATAAAATAGAACCAGAGGCATGGAAGGATGAAACAGACTGAGGAATCTCAGAGGGAAGTGGGGAAGGGAACGGGAAAAATTTAACCAAAGATCTTACTTATGGACACAGACAGTAGCTTGGTAAAGGCCTGAGGTGGGGTAGGAACCGGGTGGAGGGGGGCAATGGGGTAAAAAAAGGATACATCTATAATACTTTCAACAATAAAGATTTAAAAAAATCTATTATTAAAAAATATCCTTCAACATTTTATGTAATATGATTTGGTGGTGATGAATTTATATAGTTTTTTTTTTTTTTTTTTTTTTTTTTTGCCTGTGAAGCTCTTTATCTGACCTCCAATTCTAAATGATAGTGTTGCTGGATAGAGTAATCTTGCTATTCATCACTCTGAGTATTTCTTGCCACGCCTTTCTGGCCTGCAAAGTTTATGTTGAGAAATCAGCTGACAATTGTATGGGTGCTCCCTTATAGCTAACTAACTGCTTTTCTCTTGCTGCTTTTAAAGTTCTCCTTGTCTTTAACTCTCGGCATTTTATTTTATTTTTATTTTTATTTTATTTATTTATTTATTTATTATTATTTTTTAAATATATTTTATTGATTTTTTACAGAGAGGAAGGGAGAGAGATAGAGAGCTAGAAACGTTGATGAGAGAGAAACATCGACCAGCTAGCTGCCTCTTGCACACCCCCATACTGGGGATGTGCCCACAACCCAGGTACATGCCCTTGACCAGAATCGAACCTGGGACCCTTCAGTCCGCAGACCGACGCTCTACCACTGAGCCAAACCGGCTTCGGCTTATTTTTATTTTTTTTAAATAAATCTTTATTGCTCAGATTATTACAATTATTTCTCCTTTTTCCCCTCATAACTCACTTCCACCTAGTTCCCGTCCCACCCTCTGCCCTTACTGCCCCCCCCCATTGTCTTCATCCTTAGGTGTACGATTTTTTTTTTTTTTAAATATATTTTATTGATTTTCCACAGAGAGGAAGGGAGAGGGATAGATAGCTAGAAATGTCGATGAGAGAGATACATCGACCAGCTGCCTCTTGCATATCCCCTACTGGGGATGTGCCCGCAACCAATGTACATGCCCTTGACCAGAATCGAACCCGGGACCTTTCAGTCCGCAGGCCGACGCTCTATCCACTGAGCCAAACCGGTCCCGGCAGGTGTACGATTTTAATCCAGTCTCTTTCTGCACCCCCACACCCCTTTCCCCCTGATAATTATCAATCCACTCCCTTTGCCCCTGATTCTATTATATTCACCAGTTTATTCTGTTCTTCAGATTTTTAATTCACTTGATCTTCTTCCTCTTCTTAAATAATACCTTTCAGCATTTCATATAATACTGGTTTGATGGTGATGAACTCCTTTAACTTTTTCTTATCTGTGAAGCTCTTTAGCTGACCTTCAATTCTGAATGATAATGTTGCTGGGTACAGTAATGTTGGTTGTAGATTCTCGCTATTCATCACTTTGAATATTTCTTGCCACTCCCTTCTGGCCTGCATAGTTTCTGTTGAGAAATCAGCTGATAGTCGTATGGGTGCTCCCTTATAGGTAACCAACTGCTTTTCTCTTGCTGCTTGTAAGATCCTCTTTTTGTCTTTTGCCCTTGGCATTTTAATTATGATGTGTCTTAGTGTGGGCCTCTTTGGGTTCCTCTTGTTTGGGATTCTCCGCACTTCTGAACTTGTAAGTCTATTTCTTTCACAGGTGGGGGAAATTTTCTGTCATTATTTCTTTAAATAGGTTTTCAGTATCTTGCTCTCTTTCTTCTCCTTCTGGTATCCCAATCATGTGAATGTTGGTGTGTTTGAAGTTGTCCCAGCAGCTCCTTACACTATCTTCATATTTTTGGATTATTTTTCTATTTGCTCTTCTGATTGGGTGTTCTTTGCTTCCTCACATTCCAAATCACTGATTTGATTCTCAGTATCCTTTACTCTACTGTTGATTCTTGTAAATTATTCTTCATTTTAGTTATTGTATCCTTCATTTCTGATTGGTCCTTTTTAAAAAATATTTTATTGATTTTTTACAGAGAGGAAGAAAGAGGGATAGATAGTTAGAAACATCAATCAGCTGCCTCTTGCACACCCCCTTCTGGGGATGTGCCCGCAACCAAGGTACATGCCCTTGCCCAGAATTGAACCTGGGATCTTTCAGTCCGCAGACCAATGCTCTATCCACTGAGACAAACTGGTTTTGGCTGTGTGCACTGTTTTATTGTAGTTGAGTCTTGACTGCTGTTGGCTTCACTCAAGGAACTGAGCTCCAGGCCATTTGGTTGTGAGGACCAGCTGCATCTATCACTAGAGTTGCTATTCAGCAGACACCCTTATGGAGCAGGTCTTGCTTCACTGAGTCTTCCCCTTGAGTGTCTTGTTTATGGATGTGTAGAATTGTAACCTGGTGTGGTCTGAAGCTGTCCACTGAGTACACTGGCTCTGGGGCCTCCTGGGAGGTCAAAGTCAGCCTGGGCCACCTGGCATGAGCTACAAAGCAATTTGCAGATGGCTGCTACTTGTGTTGGGCTTGGGAAGTGCCCAGGACAGGCCAAGCTGTGAAGCAAGGCCTGCTGCTGCTAGGACAGGGCCTGAGGTTTGAAGCATGCTGAGGCCAGATGCTTCTTGTTTGAGAGATTTTAGAAAAAGCTGAAGGTTTGAAGCATAAGACAGGCCATTCATATGAAAAAGTCACTGGAAATAGCATGGGTGGGCCTGAAAGTTGGGTGGGGCAGGACCTCAAAATTTTAAAAATACTTATTTTTATATAGTCAAATGTATCAGTCTTTCCCGCTGTGGTTATGTCTTTGACTTCATGCTTAGAAAAGCCTTCACCTGAAACGTTTATAAATACATACATAACATTTTATCTTAGCTTTGCATAATTTTAAACTCTAAGTAGACTTAATCTATTTAGTTTGTTTCTTTTTAAAAAAATATATATTTTATTGATTTTTTACAGAGAGGGATAGAAAGAAACATTGATGAGAGAGGAACATCAATCAGCTGCCTCCTGCACACCCCTCACTAGGATGTGCCCACAACCAAGGTACATGCCCTTATATCTGAATCGAACCTGGGACCCTTGAGTCTGCAGGCTGACACTCTATCCACTGAACCAAACTGGTTTAGGCAGTTTGTTTCTTATTTTAATGTATTTATTTTGATATATGGTGTGAGATAGAGCTCTAATGCTATTTTCCCCCAACTTGCTAGTCATTGGTTTTAATACCACATATTGAAAATTATGGGAATAATTTTCTGATATGAAATGTCACCTTATTGTATGTTGGATTCCCAAAAACATCTTGGACCTGTTTCTAGATTATGTCCCATTCAGTGCTCTCTTTCTGTGCTGGTGCCACAATGTTTTTATTTATTGATTGATTGATTTTAGAGAGAGAGGGATGGAGAAAAAGAGAAATACTGATTTGTTATTCCAGTTATTATGCATTCATTCATTGGTTGATTCTTGTATGTGCTCTGACCTGGGATTGAACCCACAACCAAGATACCCAGTCAGGGTAAGAAACTGGAAGCTTTGTGCATTACTGATGGGAATGTGGGATCATTCAGCTTCTGTGAAAAAAAGTTGGGCAGTTCTTCAAAAAGTTAAACATAAAATTACCATCTGAACAAGCAATTCCACTCCTAGTTATGTACCTGAAGAATGGAACGCAGGGAGTCAAACAGATCTTGTGTACCAAAGGTCATAGCAGCATATTCACAATAGCTAAAAGGTGGAACCAACCCAAATGTCCATCAATAGATGTATAGTGATTAAAAAATGGGGTATATGTGAACAATAAAATATTATTCAGCTTTAAATATAATGAAATTCTAGAGAGAGAATCCAAGATGGCTGCTCAGGTAGACACCTAGCCGCAGCCGCACACAACAATTTCAATAAAATACAACTAAAACATAAAATGGACATTACCCAGAACTACAGGAAAGTCGACTGACTGGAAATTCTACAACGAGAAGCAAGGAGAAAACCAGAAGGAAGCTCGGAGGAGCTGTAAAAACCCAAGGTACGGAGACACGTGGCCCGCGGAGAGGACGGAGCCGGAGAGGAGGGAGGCCGAGTGCCTGGCTGGCGTTCCCTAGCAGGAAGGAGATAAAACTCCGACCGTGCTGGGCCCCACTTCCGACCGCTCTGAACCCCAGTTCTAGGCCAGACCCCGGGGACCCAGGCTCACACAGAGGGAGCTGGGCTGCGAGGCGGAACCCCGGGGAACGGCGAAAGGAGGTCCCGGAGGCGCGCACAGTGCGCGCAGAGAAGGGTCGGTCGGTTGTGCCGCGGGATTGCCCTGGCGGGAAGGAGACAGGGGCTCCAGTCTGCTCTGAATGCCACCTCCAACTCCACTTCCAACTGAATTGAACCCCAATACCGGGCTCATTGGGGGAGAGCATAGACTGTTTGGCAGCTGGTGAAAATCAAGGGCACCTTTCTCTCAGAGGTGCTTTGCAGCGAGCACTGAAGGACCCTGGGACCCGGGAGCCGCATAGGGCGGGGCTGACGGAAGCCAAGGCTGTAGGCTCCACCCTGAAACCCCGCCCCATCGGTAGCTGCGAAATGCGACAACGAAATAGATCACAAACGAAAGAAATGGAGGACATAAGGTACGGAGACACGCGGCGCGCGCGGAGAGGACGGAGCCGGAGAAGAGGGAGGCCGAGTGCCTGGCTGGCGTTCCCTAGCGGGAAGGAGATAAACACTCCGACTGTGCTGGGCCCCCAACTGCTCTGAACCCCCGTTCTAGGCCAGACCCCGGGGACCCAGGCTCACCCATAGGGAGCCGGGCTGTAAGGCGGTACTCGGGGAAGCGGAGAAAGGAGGTCCCAGAGGCGCGCGCACAGCGCGCGAGAAGGGACGGCCGGCTGTGCCGTAGGACTGCCCTGGCGGGAAGGAGACAGGCTCCAGACTGCTCTGAACGCCACCTCCAACTCCACTTCCAACTGAACTGAACCCCAGTTTCGGGCCCATTGCGGGAGAGCTTACACTGTTTGGTAGCAGGCGAAAATCGAGGGCACCTTTCTCTCAGAGGCGCTTGCAACAAGTACTGAAGGACCCTGAGTCTCAGGAGTCGCATAGGGCGGGGCTGACAGAAGCCAAGGCTGTAGGCTCCACCCTGAAACCCCGCCCCATTAGAAAAGCTGCCTGCGAAAATGCCTAAACCAAATAGATCACAAACGAAAGAAATGGAGGACAAAAAGAGACTGGATATAGAGTTCAAAACCACACTTATAGGGTTTTTCAAGAGACTCCTAGAAAAGGCCGATAAAATAAATGAGACCTATGAGGATATGAAAAGGGATCAACAAGAAATGCTAAGGGATCAACAAGAAATAAAGAATACATTGTCTGAAATAAAAAATATTCTACAGAGTCCTAAAAACAGAATAGAAGATCGCAAGAATCAAGTCAAAGATTTGGAACATAAAGAGCCAGAAGACACTCCTCTGCAGAAGCTAGAAGGCAAGAGAATCCAGAAAATTGAAGATAATGTAAGAAACCTCTGGGACAACTTCAAACGATCCAACATCAGAATCATGGGGGTCCCAGAAGATGAGAGAGAGCAAGATATCGAAAACATACTGAAAGAAATAGTGACAGAAAACTTCCCCCACCTGGGGAAA
The DNA here is from genome assembly GCF_964339955.1 of Pipistrellus hanaki. NCBI lineage: Eukaryota > Metazoa > Chordata > Mammalia > Chiroptera > Vespertilionidae > Pipistrellus > Pipistrellus hanaki. The sequence goes on along the minus strand of NC_140507.1, from coordinate 91,365,676 downwards.
GAATTGGACTTACAAGTCCAGGAAGCACACAGAACTCCAAATAAGAGGAATCCAAAGAGGACCACACCAAGACAAATCATAATTAAGATTCCAAGAGCAAAGGACAAAGAGAGAATATTAAAAGCAGCAAGAGCTAAGCAGGTGGTTACCTATAAAGGAGCACCTATACGATTGTCAGCTGATTTCTCAACAGAAACCATGCAGGCCAGACGGGAATGGCAAGAAATATTCAGGGTGATGAATAGCAAGAACCTACAGCCAAAAATACTCTACCCAGCAAAGCTATCACTCAGAATCGAAGGTCAGATAAAGAGCTTCACTAATAAAAAAAGCTAAAGGAGTTCATCACCACCAAACCAGAATTATATGAATTGCTGAAGGGGGTTCTTTCAGAAGAGAAAGTAAATAAAGATAAAAATTATGAACAACAAATACGTAACTATCAACAAGTGAATCTAAAAACCAAGGAAATAAAAAAAAAAATCTGATGAACAATATTAACTGTTGAATATAATAGAATCAGAGGTATGGAAGGGGAGTGAACTGATGATTCTTGGGGAAAAGGGGAGAGGGGAATGTGGGAAGAGACTGAACATAAACTGTGCACCTATGGATGAGGACAATGGGGAGTGGGGAAAGGGCAGAGGGTGGGGTGGGAAGGGGGGGGAAAGGAACACTTGTAATAATATGAACAATAAAAATTTATTAAAAAAATAAATAAATAAATAAATAAAAAAAAAGAAAAAAAAAAAGAAAAAAGAAATGGAGGACAAAAAGCGACTGGATATAGAGTTCAAATCTATGCTTATAAAGTTTTTCAAGAATTTCCTAGAAAAGATGGATAAGACCTATGAGGATATGAAAAGAGATCAACTAGAATTAATAAGGAATCAACAAGAAATGATAAGGGATCAACAAGAAATGATAAGGGATCAACAAGAAATAAAGAATACATTGTCTGAAATAAAAAATATTATACAGAGTCCTAAAAACAAAATGGAAGATTGCAAGAATCAAGTCAAAGAATTGGAACATAAAGAGCCAGAAGACACTCCTCCACAGAAGCTAGAAGGCAAGAGAATCCAGAAAATTGAAGATGATGTAAGAAACCTCTGGGACAACTTCAAGCGAACCAACATCAGAATTATGGGGGTCCCAGAAGATGAGAGAGAGCAAGATATCGAAAACATACTGAAAGAAATAGTGACAGAAAACTTTCCCCACCTGGTGAAAGAATTAGACTTACAAGTCCAGGAAGCGTACAGAACTCCAAACAAAAGGAATCCAAAGAGGACCACACCAAGACAAATCATAATTAAAATTCCAAGAGCAAAAGACAAAGAGAGAATATTACAATAAAAGCAGCAAGAGCAAAGCAGGTAGTTACCTATAAAGGAGCACCTATACGATTGTCAGCTGATTTCTCAACAGAAACCATGCAGGCCAGACGGGAATGGCAAGAAATATTCAAGGTGATGAATAGTAAGAACCTACAGCCAAAGATAATCTATCCAGCAAAGCTATCACTCAGAATCGAAGGTCAGATAAAGAGCTTCACTAATAAAAAAAAAGCTAAAGGAGTTCATCACCACCAAACCAGAATTATATGAATTGCTGAAGGGGGTTCTTTCAGAAGAGAAAGTAAATAAAGATAAAAACTATGAACAACAAATACGTTACTATCAACAAGTGAATCTAAAAACCAAGGAAATTAAAAAAAAAATCTGATGAACAATATTAACTGTTGAATATAATAGAATCAGAGGTATGGAAGGGGAGTGAACTGACGATTCTTGGGGAAAAGGGGAGAGGGAGATGTGGGAAGAGACTGAACATAAACTGTGCACCTATGGATGAGGACAATGGGGAGTGGGGAAAGGGCAGAGGGTGGGGTGGGAACCTGGTGGAGGAGAGCAATGGTGGTGGGGGAGGGAAAAGGAACATTTGTAATAATATGAACAATAAAAATTTATTTTAAATTATGCTACAAAAAAATAAATATAATGAAATTCTAAAATATATAATAAAAAATAAAGTAAAATTGATGAAATTCTGACACCTGTTATAACATGGATAGACTCTGAAAACATTATGTCAAATAAATCACACACAAAAGTTCAAATATTGTACAATTAATTCCCTTTATATCAGGTACCTAGAATAGGCAAATTCCTAGAGATAGATCATAAATGAATATAGTTTTACATATTTAATACACCACTTGTTAATTTTGTATTCTGCTGTTTTCCCACATTCCATTTTCCCACATTCCCACATACTATATCACATACATTTCTCACATTATTAAGAATCTATGCAAACATTTAATAGATGTGATGTATCATCACAAACAATGAAAAAAGTAGAATACGACAGTTTCCAACTCTAAGATGTCAATTTTAAGATACACAATTATTTTTGGTACCACTAAGAAAAAAATGCTGCTTATTAAACTATGACTTGCCTTTGGTCTTTAAGACACATCTCTATTTTAGAGATGTTAAACTGTGAAGAAAATGTGTTTTAGAATTGATGAAAAAGATAAATGAGTAGCCCAGTTGGCATGGCTCAGTGGTTGAGCCACTCAGGGGGTCAGGGCCCAGGCCTGGGGTTGTGAGCTCATCCCCAGTGTGGGATGTGATCAGTTTCTCTCTCAACATTGATGTTTTTCTCTCCCTCTCTGAAAAAAATTTTTTTTTAGTATATCTAAAAAATCAACAACGCCGACTGGTTTTGCTCACTGGATAGAGCATTGGTCTGCAGACTGAAAGGTCCCAGGTTCGATTCTGGTCAAAGGCATGTATATTGGTTGCGGGCACATTCCTGGTAGGGGCTGTGCAGGACGCAGCTGATCGATGTTTCTCTCTCATCGATGTTTCTAGCTCTCTATTCCTCTCCCTTCCTCTCTGTAAAAAATCAATAAAATATATTTTTTTAAAAAGTTAAAAAATCAACAATAAAAAAATAAATAGAAAAATGTTTGTGGCAGCTATGGCCATGGGTGAATAGAATAGCCTTAGTAAAGACCAAAAGATCACTGGAGAAAGAAGTCAAACTGACAATTTATATGAGGGAATTGGCTATAGATGTATATTGTACCTCACTAGTAATCAAACAGATACAAATTCGATATATTTTTTTTTCTCTTGGAATGAAATTAGCAAAGATTATAGGAAATTTTTATTTCCAACAAAACATGCAACTTTCACACAAAAGAGATTGTACCCTTTTTTTCTTAGTAGCCCTAAAAATACTCAGATCCTTTTATGATTATGCAAGTATGCACATGCATTTTAGGAAGTTAGGAAATAAAGAAAAGCAAATATTTCTTTTTTTGAGAGAAACATCGATTTATTTTTTTTCACTGATTTATCATTTCATTGGCTGATTCTTGTATGCGCCTTGACTGGATGGGGCATCCAACCCAAAGCCTTGGTGTAGCTGGAGGATGCTCTCACCCCGCGCCACCAGCCGGGGGTCTGCGGACCACTGCTGGTCCGAGGTCTGAACGGCTGGCAACCCGGCCACTGCAAGAAATGATGCCATCCACTGGTGGGGTTCAGATAATTTCATCAAGCAATTTTACTTATAGAAATCTAAGCTGAGGAAATTATCTAATTTTTCTATGATTATTATACATTTACTCTTATTACAAGAAAATCCCAGAAAACGTTAGAAAAAAATTAGGAAAAAACCTCCAGAAGTGTGGTCATATTATTAAAAGGTAAAAACATGATTTTTGTTTTTAATGTACTACTACCAAGGGGATCAGGATTTTCCCTCATTTAATCAGGAACCAGTGTTCTTGGTCATTTAACAGGACCAGAATGCGTGTGTGGGATGTTCTGGAGGGAGTACCTAAAACAAAAAGGGTGCTTGCTTTTGAATCACCCAGACACAGACCTGCTTTCTGGATCACTCAGGCGACTTCAGCAGAAATGGCTCTCATTTCCTCTAGTCCCTTAGCTGCCTGCCCAAGACCGGCCAGTCCCTCCCCAGTGCTCGGAGTGACATGGCCTTCAGGATCAGGTCCTGCCAACCCCTCTCCTTTATTCCTCTCCAGTCTTCTCAATCCTCTCAAAACCAGACCCTGGCGCGGTGGGAACAGGCTTCGCCGGCGCCTCCCGTTGCTGGCCGCGGTAACCTGTGCCGTGTCCAGCCCTGCCTGTGGCTGTTCATCGCCTGCGTCGTCCGAGCCCGAGGTGGGCGAGGGCACCGATCAGACCGGGAGGCCGGACACTGGGGCCTGGTCCGCGCCGTGCGGTGCCGCTGGAGCCACGATCATCACCGCGCCGGGCGCACCGGGTGCCCCGGGCTCCGCAGGACCCAGGCCCTCCAACCGGCAGGCGGACGAGCCCCGTCTGCGCTCTCGGGGCCTCAGGCCCGAGTCCACTCGGGAGACGGCCGGGTGCGCACCGGGGCTCAGCCCGCGCTCGCGGGGCGCAGCGCCCGGCCGCACCTCGTGGAGCGGCCCGCGGCGCGTTCCGGGCCCGCCGACCCTAGGGCGGGGCAGAGGGGTCGCAGGGTACGAGTCCGTTAGGACAAAAGCGGGGTACGGGCCAGAGGTACAGGCACGTTCCCCGCGCGGGCGGGGCTCCAGCCCGCCAGCCGCAGGTGAGGGAAAGGGGAGGCGCATTTGCTGGGACCGGCTCCCGGCGCCGCGGGGGTGGCCTCGGGCTGGAGGGTGCGCGGCTCCGCCGCCCCGAGGCCCCGGTGGTCACGGGCGGCTCTGGGGAGAAGGAGGCTTCCTTTCGGGTCGGCCAGTGCGGTTAACAGGCTGGGGCAGGAGTAGGAAGACGACCACCTAAGCCAACGCAGGCCCGGGACTGCGGGACAACCCCCACAGGGAACAGACTGCCGCCATTCCCTCCCCCTCTGGCGGGTTAGGAGAACGGTTTGAAGGAAGACGCATGCGCAGGAAATTGAATAATAACTCGCTGAAGCTTGTACAATAATCGCGACGATGCGCAGGCGCAAAACAGCCCGTCGGCTTTGTGCAGGTGGGAGGGGCTGAGCCGCAGGCGCTAGGGCGTAACCACCGAGTGGGCCGGCTCTTGACAGTGCGCATGCGTCGGAGCGCTGTGTGACGTAGGGGGCGGGCCGAGCCTGGCTGCGCGTGCGCAGAGCCTGTTCAAAGGGCTTTATTTAGGTTGCGCAGGCGCCCGCTGGTCATTTCGCTCAGGCACGCAGGAGCCGTGGGATCAGGTGAGTGTTTGTTGCTCGATGTGAGCCGCCCACTGGCCCCTGAGGATGCCGATTTTGCGAGGATTTCTTGCCCCAGGTCTCTGTAGAGCCTGAGGCGGGATGGGGGGAACCTTCTCAGGGTGCGGGCTGCCGCCTGGGCGCTAGGGCCTGCAGGCCGCGCCGACTCTATTGTGTGATATGTCGGAGGAGGCGGAGCGGAAGCGCGGCCGCCATTTCCTTGCCTCCACGCTGGCGTCAGGCCTGGCCCCCTGCAGCTTGGTCCTCGGGTAACGAGCCGAGGGCGGCTTGGGCGGCCCGCCCCCTGGCTTTAAGAGGTGTTTGGTGTTGGAGTCGCCAGGGTTGGGACTTGTGCACGGACTTGGTTCTATTGAGGGCCATGGGCCCGCGGCTGCCTGGCGGGGAGGGCAGTTTAATTTGAACAGATTCCCGGTCTGACCCTCATCCCCTCTCTGCAGTCCGCTTCGGCGCCAAGATCCACTGAGACGATGATGCTGGGTACCGAAGGCGGAGAGGGCTTCGTGGTGAAGGTCCGCGGCTTGCCCTGGTCTTGTTCGGCGGACGAAGTGCAGCGCTTTTTTTCTGGTGAGTTTGAAGCGGAGGCAGGAGCTCGCAGTCAGGGCTGCGGGGCGGGGGGCGGGCGGCGGGCTGGGGAGGCCGGAGAGGGCCCGGCCCTGCTCGGCTCGGCTGGGGGCGCCCCCTGGCGGGGCGCGGGCGCCGGCGCAGCCGTTCCCGCCGGGCTGCTCGCGCCTTGGCGCCCGCAGTTACGCAATGGAAAGAGCGTAAGCCCCGCCCTCCCTCCTGGGTCGTGTGGGAAAACGGCGGCTGCTTTGGCGTATTTTCCCCCCTTTGTTTTGGTAATCCTCACCCAAGGATACTTCTCCATTGATATTTGGAGAGTGGATCGATGGGAGGGAGGGAGGAAGAGAAACGTTGGTGAAAAGCATTTATTGATTGCCTCCTGTACGCGCCCCCAACTTCGCTGTGGATGGAACCTGCAACTCAGGAATGAACCTTCCTTGCGTGGGCGTCGTTCTAACCATCGAACCCTCGGGCCAGCCGGGATTTTTTTCCCCTTTACCTTCCTTTCTGTGATGCTTTCGAAAAGATAAATTGGATTTCCCTCTCGACCCTAAGAAAATGGCCCAGTAGCTGGGCAAATAGTGATATTTTGAAAACAAAGTATAACAGCTTTACAATTTTGGCATGTCCAAAAAAGGAGGCATTTTATTTTTATTTATTTTTTTATATTTTATTGATTTTTTACAGAGAGGAAGGGAGAGGGATAGAGAATTAGAAACATCGATGAGAGAGAATAATCGATCGGCTGCCTCTTGCACACCCCCTACTGAGGATGTGCCCGTAACCAAGGTACATGCCCTTGCCTGGAATCGAACCTGGGACCTTTCAGTCTGCAGACCGACGCTCTACCATTGAGCCAAACCGGTTTCGGCAAAAAGGAGGCATTTTAGTTCCTAGAGTTAAATTGTCGTTTTTTAATTAACGACAGATTTGGCAATTAAGTTCTTGTTTATCTAGTTCTTGATCTGGCTCATTTTACAGTTGACACTGAAGCCCTGACAAGTTCAGTTGCCTACTAATTTTTTCTCAAGTAATGTAGGTTTCCTGTGTAATTTCTACCAAAATATCCTTGTTCCCATTAGTGTAAGAGTAGACTGATACAAATTGATTTGGAAAAATTCTACAGGTTTTGGAAGGACACTGGTAGTATTGACTAACTATCTGAATTCAGTGTTGGTAACGGAAAGCGACCTGTAATACAAGAACCAAGTACACTGGAAGCCACCTTGCAGTGGGCAAGACTGGTTTTGGCTTCAGCTGTTCAACTTGGAGCATTTTAGCTTTGTAACATTGATCCCCTTTCAGGTGAGTATTGGTCCTGCAATTTGGATTGTGATGCCACTGTTAGAAAGGTAAAATGATCAAAGGTCCCAGAGCAAAAGTTGAGACAAATATATTCAGGAAATGCATTAAAATAATAAGGTTCAGAATAACTTTCTAAGAAGTTACAAATGATGTTAATGGAGACAGTTGGGGAGTAAGTAGTTGGAGATTTTTGTTAAGAAACTTTGAATATTTGTTTTTATTTTTTTATATATATTTTATATATATATTTTAAAAATATATATTTTATTGATTTTGTACAGAGAGGAAGGGATCGAGGTAGAAAGTTAGAAACATCGATGAGAGAGAGTCATCAATCAGCTGCCTCTTGCACATCCCCTATTGGGGATATGCCTGCATCCAAGGTACATGCCCTTGACCAGAATCGAACTTGGGACCTTTCAGTCCCCAAGCCAACGCTCTATCCATTGAGCCAAACCGGTTTCGGCTATATTTTATATATTTTTATATATATTTTATTGATTTTACACAGAGAGGAACTGAGAGGGATAGAGAGCTAGAAATGTCGATGAGAGAGAAACATCAACCAGCTGCCTCCTGCACAACCCCCACTGGGGATCGGCCTGCAACCAAGTTACATGCCCTTGACCGGAATTGAACCCGGGACCTTTCAGTCCGCAGGCCAATGCTCTATCCACTGAGCCAAACCGGTCATGGCTGAATATTGGCTTGTATTGATGGCTTGAGAATAAAGTCTGATCTGGAGGGAAGAACTGCTTAATTACCCCGAAGAGACTCTTAGGAGTTGGCAGTATCTTGGTCATTTTAGGCTTTGCATGCGATCTACTTTATTGAGGGGCACAATAGGCATTTCATCAATATCACCCAGAGGTGATTTTAAATAAACGTTAAATTCTGTATTAACGGTTGTTTTCTTTCCAGACTGCAAAATTCAAAATGGGGCTCAAGGTATACGGTTCATCTACACCAGAGAAGGCAGACCAAGTGGCGAGGCTTTTGTTGAACTTGAATCAGAAGATGAAGTCAAATTGGCCCTGAAAAAAGACAGAGAAACTATGGGACACAGATATGTTGAAGGTTTGATTTATGTTGCCCTAGTAACAGTAAATAAGCATTAAACAGAGGCCTATTTTATCCCTCCTGAATTTTAGGTATTTGACCGCATGGAAATGGTCACCTAAGGGTTTGTGGCAGCTCTTCCTAGATTATCTAAAGACCTAGGAAGTCTGAACTTTGTTCTCTAACTTTCCAAAGTTGACTAATTCTAAGCACCTCTTTCAGTATTCAAGTCAAACAACGTTGAAATGGATTGGGTGTTGAAGCATACTGGTCCAAATAGTCCTGACACGGCCAATGATGGCTTTGTACGGCTTAGAGGACTCCCCTTTGGATGTAGCAAGGAAGAAATTGTTCAGTTCTTCTCAGGTATGTAGTCGTGTTTGTTGCTGAGCAGTGAGTTTTGGCTAGCTCCTGGCAACATGATTTAATAGACCTTAAAGTTTAGCAACTTAGATACTTAAACAGGTTGTGAGTATATGCAGATGAATTAATGTTTTCTTCCTGGAGACCTTCATATAATTTAGACCCATCTTAATGGTGGAAATTTTGTATTTTGAAAATGCTAACTTCCCTGTATTTAGTATTGTAGTTCAGAGTAGATCTTTGAGGATTGTCCTCAACAGCTTAACTACTTTCCTCACAATGCTGTTCAGCAGAGTACTTCAAGTTAAAGGTAAGATCCCTAAACATTAGATGAGTATGAGTTAGGTGGTTGTAATTTATGTCAGGTGTATATATTGTAAGAGATGTTGGGTCTTGGGACCAGAAATATCTCTTAATGATCTAATTATCTTGATGCAGAAAAACTGGTTTAGCTAGGAAATTCTAAATTTGCTAAAAGTCAAAGAATAATTGAATGTATAGTCTTGATATCTGAAATACAGAGAATGTTTTAAAGTTGTTCTGGGCCTAAAGTATTTGAATGTTTTTTTTTTGCTGAAGAGCTAAATTGCATGTTTAGTAGAATGTTTGATCCTATATCTAAAATACTATTAATTGATATTCATGATGTCATAAACTGGAATTAAGAACAAGAAATCCTCTCATGATTTAGGGTAGTATAAATTAAAATCCTGACTGTTAGATATGTGTCAAGTCCTAATATTTTGCCAGAATTTTTGAGATCAAGTTTGTTTTTATTGTTTTATCTAAATTGGTGAGAATTTAATGCTGTCAACTGTCAACGTTAAATATGAACATAATTTCATATTTTCTAGGAAAGTGCTTTAAGCCCTTTTTGTAAGCTTGGGAATGTATCCACGGAAAGGATTTTTCATAGACGGAATTTCCAGAAGTGAATCATACTACTGTTAGAACATAAAAGTGCATGATTGTTCTGTCTAGATCAGTTTGTTTGTTTGCTGAAAGTTTAGATTGTATGTTTGTCAATGATATACTTAAGCAATGTTTCAATTTGTATATAAAATGTTTAAATGTGTAAATTTTTTAAAATTTGAAGTTCCACTAACGTAAAACATTGAACTATAAAAATGAGGTAACAGGTGTTTCTTGAATTTAGTAAAACTGTTGTATTTGTTTGAACCTATTAAATTGTGTAATTTTCAACATTGAGTAGATAAGAGTGTTTTTAATTTGTTGAATTCTTAATTCATCCTGTGCTCAGCACGTTTTTTCTTTGTGCCATGGGTGTGTTAAGAATTGTTATACTTAGCCATGATGGAACTTCATATTACTGCAATGCATATGTAAAGAGTACTTGTTGAAAGCATACCGTTCACCTAAAGTTAACGTTCTGGTTTATGTAAAGCTATAAGAAGAATCATTTCTGGGCTTGTGATGTTAATATTGCCCCCCTACTGGGGTTATTTGTCCTTGGGTTGAAGGGTTGGAAATCGTGCCAAATGGGATAACATTGCCGGTGGACTTCCAGGGGAGGAGTACGGGGGAGGCCTTCGTGCAGTTTGCTTCACAGGAAATAGCTGAAAAGGCTCTAAAGAAACACAAGGAAAGAATAGGGCACAGGTGGGGATGGATGGCTGGTGGACTGGTCACTTTTCTTATGGTAAAACGTCAGCCCATATTCTCTCTGCTGAGGAGTAATAGACCTGTTTCCTAGTCCCAATTAATCGATGTTTGGCCACAGTTTTCAAACTTTACACTTTGCCAAAGTCCCATAATGCATTCAGATTAAATTTTAGATTTTAAAATGAGAACTTCCCAGTTAATTTGGTCTTCTTTATATTTTGTAAGATATATCTATTTAACCCCAATCAATTGAGTTGAGAGACTATGGCTTATAAAAAAATGTAATGCAAACCTGACTTTAGCTGTAACACACCCACATAGTAAATTAATATTACCATAAGAAAATGTGATACTTTCTGATCTTGTTTTTAAAGTTGAAATGCAACAAACTTTCTTGCTGTATAAATATTCTGCATATGTATTAATAAGCATAGCTTTCAAGAAATTGTCACAAAAGGTTTTATTCTCTTCGCTTGTGACTATTTTTCATTGAAGCATGCGCTTACCTATGCTGATTCCTACTAAAAGCATAGGCTGGGGTATTATTGGCGAGAGAAAATGTGTAGTGTGGGCTAGACTGTTGGTGCAGGCTGGCTTTCTAGCCCACTTGCTATACGTGCTGCCAAAGGATGTAAGATGAAATGTTGAAAGTTGAGTGGAATCTTTTCCCTCCTAAGACATTTATTTATAGTACTCCTCTCCACCCCTAAAGGTGGGCTTCTCTGCTTTAGAGGAGTGAGTTTTCTATAAAGTTTACATGAAATAATCTTAAAATTGAGTGAATTTCTGGTCATTGCCAATGCAAGTATAAGAAATCTGGCTTTAAATATTAGTCAGTTTCATGGCGATGACTACATTGTTTTCTTGTGTAACTAAATACCTGTAGACATGAACTAATTTTTCCTCTCCCCTCCCCATTCCCTTCTTCATGAACAATGCTTTAGGTATATCGAAATTTTTAAGAGCAGTCGAGCAGAAGTCAGAACTCACTATGACCCACCACGAAAGCTTATGGCCATGCAGCGGCCAGGTCCCTATGACAGACCTGGGGCCGGCAGAGGGTATAACAGCATTGGCAGGGGAGCTGGCTTTGAAAGGATGAGGCGTGGAGCTTATGGTGGAGGTATGTGAGAAGATGCACGTGTGAGGAGGGTGGTTCCTGTGTGCTTTCATTTGAGTGATTGTACTTTTTGTCTTTTAGGTTATGGCGGCTATGATGATTATAATGGCTATAATGATGGCTATGGCTTTGGGTCGGATAGATTTGGAAGAGGTAAGGTAAGAATTGAATTTCTCAACCAAAGGCTACTTACACTCTGTCCATCTAGACCTCAATTACTGTTTTTCAGGAATGTCTGACCACAGATATGGGGATGGTGGCTCTACTTTCCAGAGCACAACTGGACACTGTGTGCACATGCGGGGATTACCCTACAGAGCTACGGAGAATGACATTTATAATGTAAGTGTAAGATGATTCTTGAGCCAGCTATCGCAGTAGAGCAGTGTTTCCCAAAGTGTGGTACTCGTACCTCCAGGGGTACGGGAAGAGTTTGGTGGGGGTATGCACTGCACCGTGCTTAGCTGCGCCTAATTCTACGTTCTCATGAGTGCGAGGGGTACTCAGCGTTACGAAAATTTTAGAAGGGGGACACATATGTCAAAAGCTTGGGAAACACTGCAGTAGAGCATTAAAACCTTGGGGTCTTAATGCTGCCTAAGTGAAATGGGATGTTACACATTTTTTGTAACAGGAAGTTGACTTGATTCTCTGAAATACCTTGTATTTAGTTTTTTTCACCGCTCAACCCTGTGAGAGTACACATTGAAATTGGGCCTGATGGCAGAGTAACTGGTGAAGCAGATGTCGAGTTTGCAACTCATGAAGATGCTGTGGCAGCTATGTCGAAAGACAAAGCAAATATGCGTAAGTGTGATTTAACTGTCTCGGGGAGTCGTGTGGTTGTGTAACATGCTAGAGGAATAGAACAGAAAGGATGTACAAGAAATGGGTTCGCTGATAGGTTAGCTCTTTGGCGATGTGTTAAAATTTTGTGGGTTTTAAAAATTATTGTGATAAAGGATTTGTGGTACAAACATTGACTTGGAAGTATATCCAATAAACTTAAGGCAATTTAGGTGAACAATTTAAGATAAAAGGCTAGTTTTGGAAAGCTGCATAATTAAAGTATCTCAACTGAGAAGCAGCTAGAATTTTTTTTATACCAGAATATATTTGAAGTTTAAATCTTAAGAACTTCGTATTCTTTCACCAACAAACATTTTCAATTTTTTTTTCTTCTCATTTCAGAACACAGATATGTAGAACTCTTCTTGAATTCTACAGCAGGAGCAAGCGGTGGTGCTTACGGTAGCCAAATGCTAGGAGGCATGGGTTTGTGTAAATATCGCTTTAGTGTCTTTTTTTTAAAGCTAACCTTGTATGCCTTTTCTCTCATTTCAGAACACAGATATGTAGAACTCTTCTTGAATTCTACAGCAGGAGCAAGCGGTGGTGCTTATGGTAGCCAAATGATGGGAGGCATGGGCTTGTGTAAATATCGTTAGTTTTTTTAAAAACCAAAACATTTATAACTGTATAAGTCAATTATATAAGTTAATTTATATTTCATGAGTTTATTAGCATATTAAGTTAGGCAAAGGAAAATTTTATTTGAATTTTGGGTCTGACTTAAATCCTTGCGTTATATAAAACTATTTAGAATAGATAACTAATTTTAAATATTTTGTGGGGGGCGTTACAGAAACAAGTGGAATTGTCTGTAGTATAAATCTAAAGTGAGTGACTTAGCAAAAAACAGGATCAAAATAACAGATTTTTGGACATAATTTGTTGGGTATAATTAGGTGTTCAGTGTTAGCTATGTAATGACATAGCCTTACTATATCAAGTTATGGGGATCAACCCCACTAATTTCGGTTAAACAGTTTCAAAAGGTTTTCTCAAAATGCCTCTAAGGAATCATGTGGGTTTAGTCCTGCTGATGGGTGTTTTTGGCTAGTTGGTTTTATAAATGTTTGACTAGCTCAAATGATAGAAAGGTAGTCTGTTCATAGAAAATAGGTAAAGGGTTACAGTAATGTAAGATCAAGACTCAAAATCATAGATTTAGTTACAAGCCCGGTACCACCAGGTGCCACATTACATAACAAACAAGGTTCTAATGGTCTCTTAACTTCACAGCAAACCAGTCCAGTTATGGTGGCCCAACCAGCCAGCAGCTGAGTGGTGGTTATGGAGGTGGCTATGGCGGCCAGAGCAGCATGAGTGGATATGGTAAGTGTGTTTTTTAATACACTTCCAGTAAGTTTAGGTAGGATTCTTTAGTTGGGGGAATATGCAGGCTCCTTTTTTGGTGAAATTGGGTTATTAAATGTATGCTTTTTGGTCCTGTTAAAAGTTTTTAATAGTTTAATTTACAGACCCAATTATGGGGTGGAAAGGGGGAATGTTCTATAAATTAATGTGCAACTTGGAATAATGTAGTCTGTAAACATCTGCCTCCATGTATTAAATAAATAGTTCACTTTTCCTGTCTTTTGGTTAGCATGTTAAATTCATTTTAGATGGAGGGGGAATTGAAAATAGTAAAACGTGGGTTGGGTTCAGGACCGTATTTACTAGTCAGTTAACCTAGGATTGGTTTTATTTTTTTTCAATTGGTCTAAAGAATGGTGATTTTGGTATTATAGTCTTACCCTACAAAATCCTTTTGCAGACCAAGTTTTACAGGAAAACTCCAGTGATTTTCAATCAAACATTGCATAGGTAAATATTTTCTCAAAGAATATAATTTAAATTCCCAATAGCAAATACTGATAATGTTGTGCTAATACTTTTTCTATAGCAGTCAATGGCTCTGATTTAACTCCATGGAGGCTGCCATTTTGGGCACAGTGAGTTGCCTTTAGTCCCAGTCTCACTGCTGCCCACCATGAATAGGAAAAGCAAACTGCCCCTGTGCTTCCTATTCATACACGCCATTCTGGACACACTGTTTATGGTAAAATTTTTAAAAATGCCTTGTTTAGTTTTAGAAACAAAGTAATTTTGCAATTTTTGAAAAACACTAGTTTTCCTTTAAACTTAATTTTCCACGTTGATCCTGAAGCACCCGCTTTTTAAACGGTAGCACGAGAGTCTGGCAAGCTTTTGGTACTGCAGAGAAAAGGGGTTAACGAGACTTGTTTGGAGTCGGGAGTCCCTTTTCCCAAACATGCTTCTCGCCACTTGGACAGCAGCCATTCGCACTCAGTATTCTTTTAAAACTTCTCCTGGAATGCGATATTTTACCTGACTGGTAATGTGGCACTTCTCCTGACTTGTCAAATCCGTCTCTTTGCAGGCAGCCAAGGAGCAGTGAACAGCAGCTACTACAGTAGTGGAAGCCGTGCATCTGTGGGCGTGAACGGAATGGGAGGGGTGTCTAGCATGTCTAGTATGAGTGGTGGATGGGGAATGTAATTGATCCTTATCGCTGACTCTTGGTCAACGCTATTTTAAAGAAGAAAAAGAAAAATCCCCACAAAACTTAACAGTTTTGCAATACCAGCTTGTGATTTATGCTTACTCTAAGTGGAAATCAGGATTGAATTAAAGACTTAAAGGTTCATTATTTTTGAACACAAATATTCATCTAGGATGTAACAACTAAGTTGAGTAAACTATAACTGTTAAACAATTTTTAGCTTTTCTCAAGTTAGTTCTATTGTAGGATGTACTTAAGCAGTAAGTATGTTTAGGTTAAAGAAGTTGAATTATGTTAAATGTTGCTCTTAGACCACATCACATCGAACACTGTTTGTGGAAGCATGTTGAAAAACATGCTTTTTTTTGTAAAACTCAATATAGGAGCTGTGTCTACAATTAAAAGTGAAACATTTGGCATGTTTGTTAATTCTAGTTTCATTTAATAACTCCCAACGCATGTAAGTTTAAGCTTTTTTTTTAAGTTAATGGGGAAAATTTGAGACGCAATACCAATACTTTAGGATTTTGGTCTTGGTGTTTGTATGAAATTCCGAGGCCTTGATTTAAATCTTTCATTGTATTGTGATTTTCTTTTAGGTATATTGCGCTAAGTGAAACTTGTCAAATAAATTTTCCTTTTAAAAACTGCACATTGTCTTGTCTGTGCTTCAGTGTCATGTGGACTATTTCTTGGTGCTCTCTTCCTGCCTGGGCGTAGGTGACAGTGGCCCATATCTCTGGCTGACAGAGGCTCACCAGTTGAGGCTGTTGTGTAGATGTCTTCAGACTTCCCTCCAATACAAGGTAATCGTGGCTCTGGGGCCCTTGTGGATGGGCTGTGTGTGTGTGTACTGCCTTGCACTTGCTAAGCACTTGCACAAAGCAGGGGCAGAAGTGTCCTCACTGCATGCTGCATGTCCACAGGCATTCAGGCATGGCTGAGGAAGCACTGCAGGCAAAGGGGCTGGAGCGGTCCTTCACAAATGGATGGCATCTTTTCGATATTTTACATGGATTTTAGAGAAAGGGAGAGAAAAAGATTCCACTAATTTTTGTGTTCATTGGTTGATTCTTGTATGTACCCTGACCAAAGACTGAACCTGCAAACCTTGGTGTTTATCAGGACAAAACCTGAACCAGCTAAGCTATCCATCCCACCAGGGCTCCTTGGAGTTTTTCTAGTCATTACCCAAGGATAGTTTCCCATTGGTTTTTAGGGGCAGAGAGTGAGGAAAGACTTTGATGTGAGAAACACTTATTGGTTGCCCCCTGCATGACCCCTGACCAGGGCCTGGGCCAGGAAGGAGCTTGCAGCTTTGGCTGGAATCTAGCCGGGACTCTGGTCTGTAGGACAATGCTCTAACCTCAGCCAAATGGGCTAGGACTGAGTGTTTATATGAAGTGCCCACTTCCCCCAAACTAGAACAGTGTGTGTTTAGAAAATTCCAGAGGTGAAAAAAGCTGTTGAAGAAAGGGGCTTAGGAAACAAGTTACAGGGAAAAAAGGGAGTGAGGAAGGTAATGGGTGCTCCTAGGAGGGAGAACTCGTGTTTCAAAGTGAGGTTTTAATCTCATCCCTAAAGATCCAAGACCACTTAACAAGCATGTCAAACTCAAAGGCTAATGAATACAGGCTAAATAAGGTTTAAGTTCATGTGGGCCACAAAAAAAGCTTCAATTTTCATAAGAACATAGGTTTATTTCAATAGAGACAAGCTGAATACAAAGGGCTGAAATGAGTAATAGTTAATATAAAATAGAATATTTTAATATTTTTTTTCTTGAACATTACCAGGCGCTGAACAACTGCACAGACTAATGAGCATAATGCAAATAAACCTATTTTTCTTGTTCTCTGAAAGCAAAATATTTTCCGGTTGAGCACACCAAATTAGTACAAGACTAATGATGTGGCAATCAGCTGCTAAAGTGTTCACTGTTAGTATTAGTGGAGAGAAATGGTGTGCCTGAGCCTAAGGGAGATGAATGCAACATAATTGTAAAGAGTCATTAGTGAACGTTACTTATAACAGGATATTGTAAAAGTTATGACATTATTAAAATGTTTCTCACCATTATATTGGCTGGGCCACTAAAATATTCATTGCGGGCTTGACATGAGTTTGACATGCTCGACTTAAGAGCAAAATTCAAAGACCACATTATTTCTTTTTAAAATTGATTTCAGAGAGGGAGAGGGTGATAGAAAAATCAGTGAGAATCATTGATCGACCTCCTGCACACCCTCTACCGGGGATCGAGCCTGAAACTTGAGTGTATGCCCTTGAATCAAACCCAGGACCAAGGCACTATCCACTGAGCCAAACCAGCTAGGGCAAGACCACATATTTCTGAAAGTAAATCACTAAAGTCTGGTAGATTGCAGATTAGGGCTAAAATTTGATATTTGCTAGAAAATACTCTAGCATTAGGAATTCAAAGTGTAGACTGCAGTTTGGAAACTACCACTCACTAGTCTAGAGGGTCGGTGAATTTTCATCTAATGGCATACAAACTACTAAAATCTTTGGTACACCAAAGAATAGTTTTGTGTGTTTTTTTGCCAATCTGATAAAAGGTACGATTTTTGATAGGTTTATAAAACAACACTAGTAATTGCCTACTGTTTTTGCTCGAAGTGACTAAGAAATCCAGTTGCCTATCTATAATAATAAAAGGATGGTCGGCTAATTAGATTGGATGTCTTCCCAATGAAGCCGCAGCTGGAGGGAAGCCAGGCCTGGTCCTGGGTGCCTGTGGGCAGCCGGGCAAAGGCAGGCCTCTTGCATGAATTTTGTGCTTCGGACCTAAGTAGTAGAGGCTCCCATGCAGCCTTAGTGGCTGCTTCCATCCCACAGCTGCAGCCCCAGCTCTGTCCAGAAGGACGTCCTATCTAATTAGCATATTATGCTTTTATAGATTTCTGCTACCAAGAATTGGCCAATCAGATGCAATTCTATTATATGGCTTATTACAGTTCAAGATGGCATTCATACCAGATGGTTGTTGTGTTGGCTGTTGTCATTTTTAAAATTTAATAGTCTAAGACGGTGGTCAGCAAACTCGTTAGTCAACAGAGCCAAATATCAACAGTACAACGATTGAAATTTCTTTTGAGAGCCTAATTTTTAAAACTTATAACGCCACCTCTTCAAGATAGACTCGCCCAGGCCATGTTATTTTGTGGAAGAGCCATATTCAAGGTGCCAAAGAGCCACATGTGGCCCGCGAGCCGCAGTTTGCTGACCACTGGCCTAAGGGAAGAGAGGTCAGTGCCCTTGACTAAAATAGTCAGGGATTGCATGTTTTAAAAATTCTCCAGCTCACAGCTGGAAGCTGCTGTTTGCTCCCGACTCTAGTTGTGTTGATCAGCTGTGAAGGCTTGTACTGTTTGGAGCCTGGTGTGCACGTTTTGCTCTGACAAGTGCTGAAGATTTTCTCCTTTATTCCTGGGTGAGATTCGTTGGGTGGGCCTCCTCGGTTCTAAGTCTGTAGGTGGCAGCATCGCACAGAGAAGTGCGTGGGGCCCTGCTGCATGCTCTCGGCGGACTATGTGGTGCTGCTCTGCACTGTCAGGAAAGAGCTATGGACACACAAGCGTTGCAATTGGAATGTATCATGTTGCTTGTCCAGCAAGTTTAGAGATTAATTTTCATTGTGAGCACTGATGATCAGCTAGTCTAAACCTAGTATTGGCTGAGTTATTAAACGTGTGTGGATTGGAGATACCTGGTATTGAGAAGGCTCAAGGAGGGTTCCATCTTGAGTTCTTCAGTTAATTTGTTTTACATAAAGAACATTTTCGTTGAAAACACTGAGGAAGTGAAAGAACTAGAAATGCTGAGTAAAGCTAGTAAGAACGATCTGGTTCTGAGGAATCTTAGGTTCCGTGGGCCAGCATCCTGGAGCTTGTTGGGAATGACAAGAACCTCCAGACACAAATCTCCATGCTGCCTAGGGCGTCTGTCGCTGCCCAGGTTAGAGAAGGTTGCCAAAGTTCAGGTGTGTATCTGGTGTCTGAGTGAAAAATTTTCCATGAGCTGAATATTGGTAACTGGCCCAAGGATTCTTTGTGAACAATGCTTGAACATTTGTTGCTTGGGGTTAGGAGGTGGATGAGGTTGGAGGAGGAAATATGTGTGATTAGGGAAGAGCACTCTGGCACAGTGGTGGGCATGTCACGTGCTTGCTGAGCCTTCAGAACAGAACATGAGGGGGAGCTATTAGCCTGCTACCTGTGCGTGTGCAGGTGAGAGCTAAGGCTCAGAAGGGAAGCGACTTGCTTAAGGCCTCCAGCAAGCTGGAGGACAAATGGGCGCACTGAAGACAACGCACAGATGTCTAGTGCCAGGCCCGCGTGAGCAGCAGGATGTCAATGTTGGGGAGAGTGGGTAATTAAAAAGCTCAGGGTAAGTGTGAAAACCTGCAGCTTGGGCTAGGCATGGCTTTGGAGGCTGGCTGCACTGAATGCTGGCGCCTAACCTCATGGAGCCTGTTTTCCATCCGTAACAAAGATGCATTTTAGGGAGTAGCTGGGAACCTTGAGCTGGGCTTGGAGAGCTCTCCTGAGGAAGTCAGGGCTTCCGATAGGGGCTGGCGGCTGGTGGGAGGTGCAGGCAGGCAATAAGGAAGATGAGGGGCAGTAAGGGGGGTGCGCTGAGGTGGGAGAAGGCTGAAGCCCAGCCCACAAATGGACTGACTGGGGAAGGGGGTGGACATGTGCTCGGAGCCAGTTTTCACAGCTCACACCTGTCCTGACAGTGCTTCTGAAACGCAAACCCCAAGGTGCTTCCCCACAGGTGTCTCCATCTGTCAGGAGCTTTGGCGACAGGTCCCTTCCCAAACCCCCAATGGACCTAATGGCCCAGTTGTCCTTGGCTCACCTGGGTGCAGAGCACAGCAGGCCTCACCCCAAACGGCCTCTTGTCCGAAATGGAGCCTGTTGGAGGTGTCTTCAGAAGCTAACGCAAGGGGACACAGCTCCTTTATTTTCTGCACTAGGGGGAGAAGTGACGTACAGGTGTGAAAGGCCTGTTTGCCTCCAGCAGGGAAGGCGCACAGGGCAGTCGGGGGTTGGGGGGAGTGGAACTGATTACACTGCTGCGAGAGAGGCTAGTTCTGTAAAAGTGACAAGGACAGTATCAGATCCATGAAGTCACTGACCCTGAGCCATGATGCAGCCAGGGAGCAGGAAGTTTCGGCCCAGAGTTCATTTCACTCAACGCCGAAGTGCTGGCCGCGACCAGGAACTGCTCTTCCTTGGCTTCTCTTGGGAACAAGCCTCCAGCCTGAGCCCGCGCGGCGCCGCCGGGGCCTAGGAGCCGGTGGAGGAGCAGCGCTGCAGGAGCAGCGTGTGGCAGCTGTCGCACACGCGCACGGGCTTGGGGTAGGAGGGCAGGGCCAGCTCGTTGCTGGAGCACGTGTTGCAGAAGATGTGGCCACAGTTGCGGCAGTGGTGCTGGAGGACAGGAGAGGCAGTTAGGGACACCGAGCTCCCCAGCCCCCCAGTGCAGACGCTCTGCTTCCAGGCCCCTCCCCCAGACCTGCCACAATTTGGAAGGGCTTCCTCTAGATGGGTGTGGGGATCCTTTTAGCTACTTATAACCGAGTCTATAGGTCACAAAATTACCAACTTAAAAGTTAGCCTGCTATGTTTGGTCAAACGTGTAATTAACTCGCCCCCAATGCCCTGGCAGGGCCAGGCCGAGTGGCCACATTGCCCCCTGCTCTAGACCTTTATTTCTACATTGATGTTCCTGAACGTAAAGGGGGAGTGGTGTGAACTGGTAGGACTAAGGTTCTTTTTCTTTAAAACGTGTTTTACGGCCAGTGACGGCTGCGTTTGTGGCTACTTTACTGGTCCCTCGTGTGGGGGGGGTGTCCTTGTAAGCTGAGCTGCCACACATGTTGGACGGGCACACAACAGACGCCAAGACCAGGACCTGTGCGCCTCTGCTCCTCCGGGCTGTCCATCGCTGCTGCCCTGGCCCCCGCCCCTCAGGCAGGGGCACCTTGGACTGGTGTCGGGAGAGGCAGGCCGGTCTCAGGCAGCCTTGTCTGGGCGGCTGCTTGTTCTTTGTAAGTTTTGCTTTTTTCCTCAGAGAGGGTTTTAATGGGACAGGCGAGAATGTGCGTACACTCTCAATCCTGGACCTCAGACCTGGAGGCAGGCTTCCAGGCAGAAAAGCAGGCTCACCGGAGGTCAGCAGGATGGCGCCCGCCCAGGTGCCCTGTGAGCGTTGGGCCTACCTGGACGCCTGTCCCAGGACCACTGCCCATCGTTCCCAGAGATACTTTTTTTTCCAACATGGGCAGGTTTAGTTTCTTTTTCTTTTCTTTCTTTTTTTAAAATATATATTTTATTAATTTTTACAGAGAGGAAGAGAGAGAGATAGAAACCGATGAGAGACATCGATCAGCTGCCTCCTGCACACACCCTACTGGGGATGTGCCCGCAATCAAGGCACATGCCCTTGACCGGAATCAAACCCGTACCTTTCAGTCCACAGGCCGATGCTCTATCCGCAAAGCCACACCTGTGGCTTAGTGGATAGGGCATTTGGTTTTGGCAGATTTAGTTCCTGTTGCTTACAAAGAATTCAATGGTACATTCACTTAGACCAGTTCTGTATACAAGCAGCCCAACTCCCCAAGAAACTGCCAATCCCCGGAGGACTGCGGGGAGCCGATGACTGCCCGGGCACCTGAGTGGCCAGCACACCACGTGTCCACGGCACTCGCTTGTCCAAGGGCTCCTCCCAGACCAGAGGGGGGCCCAGGGTCCCAGCCCGCCCGGGCGCACACACCTTTCTCCGGGAGATGGAGAACTCCTTCTCGCACTGCTTGCAGTGGGTAGCCTCATCGTCTTTCAGCCAAGTGTGGCCCTGGGAGGAAAGACACGGATGTGATGTGTTCTGGCTGCTCAGTAGCCACAGCCCGTCCAGAGCCTCCTTCCTCTGCAGGCACAGGCCTGGCCTGTGGCTCTGGTTCCAGCCTCTGCACGCTGCCCCTTGGGCCTCGAGCCGGATTCTCCAGCCCCTGCTCACTACCTTCCAGTAGAGGCCTCTGAGTCCCGAGAGTCAGGAGGCACCCAAAGGGCCCCTGCACTGGCCGGAGGGAGAAAGGCCGGCCCTCTGAGCCAGACAAACCAACCCACTGCAGGGAACCCTGTCACGGGAAGCCCCCTCATCCGTAGACTGCATGCTGTGGAGGAGGTAGCAGGCTTTGGAAGGGGCCCTGAGGCTTGATTCTATCCGCGCGGGGCGCAGGCCACGGGACACTCGAACAAGCAGCGCAGCAGTACAAGGACGGACTCCCCCTGCAGGAGGGGCGGGACGGCTGTCCCAAGTCCAGATGCTGGCGGGGGCTGCGGCCCTGGCTGCTCTGGCCTGTGTGCCATCAGTCTCTGCTCCAGCGGATAGCTTGGGGCAGCTGTGCCTGCTGGCACCAGCACCGGTGGGCTGTCCCTTTGGCTCTGAACTCCGTGGGCCCGGCCGGGAGGAGCCTCCCTCTCACTGTGACAAACACCCCAGCTTCTCTCTGCCGCCTTTCGCTCCTTCACTAGGCACCTGCATCTCGGCTTGTGTCCCTCCGGCTGGTGGCAGAGGAACAGGTCAGGAGGCCGGGTCGAGCTGGGCCTGCCCCTAACCAGCATCGCCAGCGCAGAGCCGCCGCTCCGAGCAGCACTTAGCCTCAGTCTCACCGACTTTTGGGTAGAAGACCAGGAGCATGCAGGGGGTTAGCCTGAGCTGACCAGCAGGCACAGGAGCGGCTGTTACGCTAATAACATGAGTAATTCAGTACCTTCAGTGCTTTGTTGACTTCCTTGATGTCTTCCATCTTCAGCTTTGACCTTTAAAAAAGGAGAGAGAGCAAATTTGTGGAATGACAACTTGGGAGTATAATATGAGTCGTTCTAAAACGTCCCCAACTTTTCTTTATCATCCCAGAATCGCCTCCTCCCTGGCTTCATGCCGAGGTCTGAGCTGAGCCTGTGGACTGAATCTGGCCCCAAAACAGACCGTTTAGCCTGCCAGGTTTGAAAATGACTGAAATACTGCCATCATTTAAGAATTCCCTCACAAAAGCCCAGCGTGCTGGGTCTCGGCAGACCTTCCTGCCCGTGGCGGGTTCGGCGTGGGGGGCTCCTCCTTCAGGCGCCACCCCCCCGCCCCCGCAGGGTCCGGCCTCCTGGCACCCCCCCCCCCGCCCCCGCAGGGTCCGGCCTCCTGGCACCCCCCCCCCCCCCGCCCCCGCAGGGTCCGGCCTCCTGGCACCACCCCCCCCTGCCCCCGCAGGGTCCGGCCTCCTGGCACCACCCCCCCTGCCCCCGCAGGGTCCGGCCTCCTGCTGACAGCTGACGGCAGCGGCGCTGGTCCTGGCTCCACTGTCGCTAGTGTAGGGCATTCCTTAGCTCCCACACAACAGGACAACTGGTCTAACCTGGCAGTTAAACTAGAAAACATTGCGGAGAGAGAATGGTTTGAGCCCCGCCCCCCCTTTTTTTGACCCCCACACAGCTTTATCTGCACAAGCTTCCTGAGATGTTGCTGGTCTGCCTGCCATACCCACCACTGAAATGTAAATTAACACAATTGCAAGGGCAAACGATTCTTAACCCCTATTTTAATGATAAAAAATGTGATCATTTTCCCATCACCATGTGTCCTCTATGCCCTCTTCCACCCCCCACTGTGTCCTCCGCCCTCCAGGCACCACTCCGCCGTCCATGGCTGTGAGAGTGTGTGTGTGTGTGTGTGTCCCCGCTATCTAATCTAAGGGCCAGTGTCAGTGCTCTGAGGGCATCAGGGCGGTTAGAAAGCCCCATGGCTTTCAGAAAAGATCCCGTGTCTCCCCCGGGAAACTGAGGACAGGTTTCCCTTCTCTGTCCCCCGGGCGGCCTGCAGGGAGAAGGAGGGGAGCCGGCACAGGGCCTGCACCGCCCGCTGCTACCCGGCGGCGGCAGGGCAGGCTCCCGGGCAGGGCTGTTTCCACACCAGGCCCGGCCACGTCTCAGGCCGAAGCCCCTGGAACAGGAGGTGTTCTGACCGCTCTGACCGCCTGAGAGGGACCGTGCCCATGGTGTCCCCTCTCTCCCTCCCTCCCCCCCTCCCCCCTCCCTCCCTTCCCCCTCCCTCCCTCCCTCCTCACCACTGCAACCCAGGCGCCAGCTGTAGAGCTAGCTCCCTGTGCTCCAAGCGAGGGACGGGCACCAGCCCTGCCCACCGCCCAGGAGCCCCCAGGCGGGGACAGGCCAGCTACCGGCCGGAAGAGAGCCCGTGGCCAGGAGCCGCCAGGGTGGGGAAGGGGCAGGGAGGCCGCCAGAGAGCAGAGCAACAGCAGGAGGGCCTCAGGCGGAGGGGTGGTCGGCAGCCCTGAGCTGGTCTAGAAAAACAGCGAGGGGGCGGCATCTTCACCTCACACCCCCCCGGAGCCTTCGTGGACCCGCCTAGTGCACCGCTTTACCGAAATGTCCCCATTTTCCAGACGGAAACCTGGGTCTGTGTCCTGTGTTTACAGTTTGTTCTCACGTTGGTCCCCAGCTCTGGACCTTTCTGGTCCCACCGTATTCAGCACTGGCCTGAGCCCAGGCTGTGCTGGTCACTGCGCTGGGTGAGGACCAGTGGGCAGTGAGTCAGCGGGGTCTGGAAGTGAAGGAGAAGGAGAACTCGTTCTCACTTGCCCTGCTGGGTGCCATTCTGCCCCCGTGGGCGCCAGGCTACCTGAGCGCCAGGCAGGACAGCGGAGCGGAGGCAGGGACCGCCTCTGACTTTCTTTGCTCACGCCAGCTTGTGTTGGATTTCTGTCACGTGCATCCAACAGTCCTGCTCATACGGGACAAAGCTGGGTTTGGAACGGGCACGTGGACAAGCTGCATGACTGCAGTGTGAGCCATCAGAGTGCCTGGCAGGACAGAACACCGGGGGCCGTGCAGCCGAACGGGAGACCAAACTCCCAGGGTCTGCCCGCTGCAGCACCGCCCTGCGGAGACCGGATGGCGGGGGAGTGCCCCTGGGAAGGCAGGCGCACACCTCAGGCTGGATTCTCAGCCCCAGGACTCCCTGTGCTCCCACCGCAGGCACCCCCCTCACTCCTGGGGACCAGATGCTGTGCTGTGAACGGAAGGGCCCCGTGCCCCGGAGGCCTCACTCCTCGGGGCCGCCCGTGAGTAGCTGGTTCCCTCTCTGACAACAGGAATGCGTTTGGGGCCAGACTCTTCATGGGGAGGGAGGGGAGCGGGGTCTTACTGGCTGAGGTGAAGCCCCATTTCCTGGAGGGCTTGTTCCTGCTCGTCACAAACCTTCTGTAACTCTGCCTTCTCGTCCTGGAGCGCTCGCAGCTCCTAAAATGAACAAACCAGGCGGTTGACACAGAATTGAAGGTCCTTTTTGTAAGGTTTAGTAATCATAGCAACAAGCAGGTCAGAATGTTTTTCTTTTAAAAAAATAAATATTATTGTTCAGATTATTACAGATGTTCCTCTTTCCCCCCATAGCTCCCCTCCACCTGATTCCCCCCCCCCACCGCACCCCCATGCCTTACCCCCTGCCACTGTCCTCATCCATAGGTGTAAGATTTTTGTCCAATCTCTTCCCACACACCTCACACCCCCTTCCCCTGAGAATTGTCGGTCCACTCCCTTTCTATGCCCCTGATTCTATTATATTCACCAGATTATTCTGTTCATCAGATTTTTCACTTGATTTTTAGATTCACTGGATGGTAGGTATGTATTTATTGTCACTTTGTTGTTCGTAATTTTTATCTTTACCTTTTTCTTCTTCCTCTTAAGGAATACCCTTCAGCATTTCATATAATCCTGATTTGGTGGTGATGAACTCCTTTAGCTTTTTCTTATCTGTGAAGCTCTTTATATGACCTTCAATTCTAAATGATAGCTTTGCTGGGTTGAGTAATCTTGGTTGTAGGTTCTTGCTGTTCATCACTTTGAATATTTCTTGCCACTCCCTTCTGGCCTGCATAGTTTCTGTTGAGAAATCAGCTAATAGTAGTATTGGCACTCCCTTGTAGGTAACTAGTTGTTTTTCTCTTGCTGTTTCAAGATTCTTTGTCTTTTGCCCTTGGCATTTTAATTATGATGTGTCTTGGTGTGGTCCTCTTTGGATTCCTCTTGTTTGGGATTCTCTGTGCTTCCTGAACTTGTAAGTCTATTTCTTTCACCAGGTGGGGAAAGAAATTATTTGTCACTATTTCTTCTAATAGGTTTTCAATATTTTGCTCTCTCTTCTTCTGGCACCCCCATAATTTGGATGTTGGTACGCTTAAAGTTGTCCCAGAGGTTCCTTACCCTATTATCTTCATACTTTTGGATTTTTTTTTTTTCTTTTTGTTTTTCTGGTTGGGTATTTTTTATTTCCTCATATTTCAAATATCTGGTTTGATTCTTGGGGTCATTTGATCTACTGTTGAATTTCTGTATATTCTTTATTTCAGACACTGTATCCTTAATTTCTGACTGGTCCTTTTCCACTTTTTTGGGGGCATTCTCATTAAGGTCCTTGAAGGTCCCACTAAGTTCCTCAGAGATTTCTAGAAGATTCTTGAGTAACCTTATAACTGTGGTTTTGAACTCTATGTCCAGTAATTTGCTTTCCTCCATTCTTTCATTTGTGACATGTTTCTTTGTCTCCACACTTTGGCTGCTTCCCTGTGTTGATAGAGTGGCTTTGTGTGGTAGGTGACCTCTAGGGCCCAGTGGTTCAGCCTCCCCAATCACCTGAGATGGACACTCTTGGTGCACCCCTTTGTGGACTGAGTGTACAGTATTATTGTAGTTAAGCCTTGATTGTTGTTGGTACACTGGGAGGAACTGAGCTCCAGGCCAACTGGCTGTGAGAACTCGCTGTGTCTATAATGGAAGAACTGCTGTGCTGGAAACACCCTTATGGGGCAGCACTTGCTTCAGTGGGGCTTTGGTGCTCACTGAGTCCGTTTCCTGAATGTGTCACTTATGGATGTGAGGAGTTGAAATCTGGTGTCGTCTCACACTGACCACTAGGTGTACTGGCTTCTGGATCTCCAATGGGGTGCAGTTCAGCTACTGTCTGAGGCCACCCAGCAGGAGCAACAGTGAGATCTGCAGGTTTCTCCTCTTTGCTTGAGGTTTGGAAGATTTGGAGCTGTCTGACCGGAGCGCCAGTTTTTTAGGTTAAGCTGTGAAAGGGCAGGCCATTCATATGCAAAAGCCACTGCGCACAGTTTGGGTGGGTTTGTAAATATGGTGGGACAGGGTCTCACGGAATCACTAGGCCATGGCAAACAGCAATGGCTGCCAGTCAGCTGTCTCTGCGACTCTGCGTCCCCATGTTTCCAGGTCCTTGCGTCCCACGCCCCAGCGCAATGACCAATGATTCCTGCACATACTTCTGTAAGAAGGCCACCCTCACTTTCTGACCCGATAACGGACAGTCCAGCTTTTCCCTATAGGAGTCTGGCCCCCCCGAGTCTCACCGGAAACTGGAGTTCAGAGCACTTGGGAGCTTGTGTCTCTCTTTGGATTGAAAAAACAGCGCACCCAGTCTCTAGTTGCCGGCCCGATTTGTGTGCCTCCATACTTCTGCTTCTCAGCACTTGTGCATGTCCTATCTGGTCTCAATGCTCTTTTCTCTTTCCTTCTGGTTGTAGAACTTCTACTCAGCCAGCTTTCCTGTGCTTCTGGGTTATAGACATTTTGTCTTTCAGTTATAGTTTTGGTGTGGTTGTGAGTGGCAGCACATACAGGTGTATACCTATGCCGCTATCTTGGTTTCGCCGGGCCAGAATGTTTTTCAAGAGTAAAAGGCAGCCAGGCCAGCATGGCTCAGTGGTTGAGTTCTGATCCATGAACCAGGAGGTCACAGTTGGATTCCAGGCAGGGCACATGCCCAGGTTGCAGGCTCAATCCCCCAGAGAGGGCATGCAGGAGGCAGCTGATCAATGATTCTCTCATCATTGATGTTTCTTTCTCTTCCTCTGTGGAATCAATAAAGATATTTCAAACAGAGTAAAAGGCAGTCCTCTTGCATTAACCTCCTTTAAGACAGGGTGGCTTCACGGTTACTTCTCACTCGCTACGTCTCCGGACGGGCAGTGCAGGTGGGCAGCTCGGCGGCGGGACGTGACGGACAGGGAGCAGCTGCGTTCATCAGGCACATTCCAAGCAGTCACCCTTGCAGGGTAAATAAGGCTTTGCCTGTCGGAGTTTCCATTAAAATATTGATACATATCCCATATAATAAAAGGGTAATACGCAAATTGACCCTAACAGTGGGACTGGGAACGACCAGTTGCTACGCGCTCACTGACCACCAGGGGGCAGATGCTCAAAGCAGACCCGGCCCCCTGGTGGTCAGTGTGCTCTCACAGGAGGAGCTCTGCTTAGCAGAAGCGGTGCTCGTGGCTGCCAGCCTCTCCTGCCTCCTTGGCCACGTTAAGGATGTCCGACTGCTGGCTTAGGCCTGCTCCACCCGGAGGACATGGACTGATGAGGGCCAAACCAAGACTCCGAAAAGTAATGTGGGTCCAGGGCTGACCCTGGGCACTGTGGGGCCTAAGCCTGAATGGTGGGCACTCCCCCAGAGCTTGTGGGCAACGCCAGACATGTGACACGCTGTTTTGTTGGTGTGTGGGGAGGGTGGGTGTGGAATTCAAACGTACACAGTGTTCTGAAGTGGAGTATGGACGTGTGTTCTATGACAGCAGAGCTTGCTGAAGCCCTTTGCCACCTCTGTTGTCTCCGCCCCTCTGCGAGCCTGAGTGGCTACTGAGGAATCTCTCCTCCTGAGTGACCCCTGCTGGCCTGGTGGCTCTCTCACAAGCGGTAGGCACTTTCCAACAGAAATTAACAGGGCCTTTCTCGGCTCGTTTGAATTGTGCAGCGATACCCATCACCATGTTAAACAATAAAATCCGGCTGAAGCCGGTTTGGCTCAGTGGTAGAGTGTCAGTCTGCGGACTGAAGGGTCCCGGGTTCGATTCCGGTCAAGGGCGTGTACCTTGGTTGCGGACACATCCCCGGTGGGGGGTGTGCAGGGGGCAGCTGGTCGATGTTTCTCTCTCATCGACGTTTCTATTATAGCTCTCCATCTCTCTCCCTCTCTGTAAAAATCAATAAAATATATTTAAAAAACAAACAAACAAAAAAAAACACAATAAAATCCGGTCTGCAGGCTGCCCCAGCCCCAGGATCCTCCTCCCGAGGGCAGGCGTGGGAAGGCTGCTTGTGGCTCGCAGCCGCTGCGCCTGGCACCAGCCCCACCCGGAGAAGCCAGGGATGTGCCCAGGTCCTCAGATGGCAGCTCTGACCAGAACGGCCAGGCCCCGCTTTCTGGGGAGACGTGGTAACTTCATGGAGGGAAGACTGGGCTACCCAGGGCCAGGGAGGTCCGGGCCAGCCAGACGTCCCTGCTCTGGAGCTGCACCGAGGGTCCAGGCCCCCCTCCAGAGAAAGGAGGCGACTCCCAGGACAGACGTAGGCCCCAGTCCTTGGGAGGCAGCACTCCTCCCTGGCAGAGCGCAGGCCCTCCTCAGAGTGACCGTGTGGGCTGGCACTTGCTGACAATTTTTTTGTGTGTTGAAAAAAACAAACATATTTCTTTATTGACTTCAGAGAGGAAGGGAGGAGAGAGAGGAACATCAATGATGAGAGAAAATGATTGATCGGCTGCCTCTGCATGCCCCCCACTGGGGATTGAGCCTACAACCCAGGCATGTGTCCTTGGCTGGAATCGAACCTGGGACCCTTCAGTCCACAGGCTGACGCTCTGTCCACTGAGCCAAGCTGGCTAAGGTGCTGATGATGTTTAATGGTTACTCTGTTTTCTCTCTTGCAAACTTATTACCCATTCTCCACACGGTAGGTGGTGATGGCCTTCAAATGAAATAAATGGATTACGCTGGTCTAACAGCTTCTTATCATGCTCAGAACAAAACCTAAATTCATAGCTTTGAGGGCCCCACGTGGCTGTCCGCTGGAGATCCCAGCTCAAGCGCCTCCTTTCTCTGCTGTCACTCCTCGGCCGCAGCCTTCTTTCTGCCTCTTCACCATGACACACCTCACACTCCGTGGTGTCTGACCAAACCACTGCCTGCAGGCCCTGGCTCATCCGTCTAATCTCTGGGTGACTCGCTCTATTCCCAGACCTCCCGGCCACACTGGGGACAGCTTCCTGCTCTGCCTCTTCACAGAACTCACCACGAGTCGCTGGTTTGCTCACTGGCTCTCGGTCAGCCTCGCCCTTTCCTCCTGAGCAGAGGCGAGGAGGTGGGGCAGTGCCTCCCAGCCGGGCAGCAGTGTGTAGCGCCCCCTCCACCCGCTCCGGGGGTGGCAGGTGCTGGGCGGGAGCTTCCCGGGACGCCACAGCTCTCTGCCCAGGACAGTGGCACTCACCCTTTTCAGCCCGTCCACTTGCTGCAGCTCCGCCCGGAGGAGAGACGAGGTGTCCTTCTCACACTGCAACTCGCGTTGAAGAGCTTGCCTTTGCTCTTTTTCTGATTTCAATTCTTTCTCAAGACTTGAGCTATTTTTCCAAAATGAATGTGAGTTAGTCTCCGTGGGAGATTTTCATGGTAAATCTACAATCCAACCCAAACACCACACAGGAAATGGAATTCTGAGGAAAATGAATTGCCTCATGAGCCTTAGACCCTTCAGCAAAGCATGAAAACACAGCTCCTCCCCCAGGGCTGCCTGCACACCACAGCACAGGCCAGGAAGCAGGGAGCAGGCGTGGCATGACCGGGCAGTCCTCGCGTGTGCGGAGAGGAAGGGAAGGGCTCGGACCAGCTCAGGAGCACACAGCAGAACCCTCCACGGAGATGGAGACCGAGGGGCGAGGGTGACACGGATCCTCATGACGGAGGATCCTGGGGGTCGGGTGGGGTGTGTGCCCCGTGAGGGCGCTGAACATTGTGGGCCGTTTCCTCATTTGTGAAATGGGGTATACGTTTCTTCTCTCCTCATCGGCCTTTGCACTTCTCAGCACACCTGCCCTCGCCCCCATTCCAGCTTTGCAGGGTACTGTCTGCCTTGCCGGGAGCCACCTGCCCTGCCAGCCAGCCGCACCACCTACCACTGGCCCTGCAGCTGGGAGAGCTGCTCCTGCAGCACGCTGCTCCTGCCGCCCAGCTCCCGCTGCAGCTGGCGGCCCCGCTCCTCGGCGCCCTGCCGCGCCCTTTCCGAGTGCTGTAACCTGCACCAAAAGGACACAGCTTTTTAAGGAAAGGATCGAAGCTCCGATTCAACGTAGCAATTTTTCATATTCTTGCGGCATTTTTCTTTCATTTTTAATAGACAGTAAAATTGACTTGTGTGTGTGTCCAGTTCCATGAGTTTTAGCACGCAAGTTTCAAGACTGTGTAATCAATCACCATGGCCACCAGGAAACAGAGCAGTCCACCCACCACACAAGAAAACTCTCTTGTGGGATCCCCTGTAATCCCCCTTCCCACCCCTGATCCCTGGCAACTCTGATCCCATGGCTTTGCCTTTTGATAACATCATAGAAATGGAATTATTCATACTAGAGCCTCGATGCACAAAGATTCGTGCAAGAATGGGCCTTCCTTCCCCTGGCTGCCGGCACTGCCTTTGCTCAGGCTGGAGCTGCCTTTCTGCCTTCCCACCCTGCCCAGAGGCCCGGAGTAGCTCGGTCAGTGTGGAATACCTGCAATGTTGCCATGGCGATTATGTAAGCATTCCACCCCTGGTTGCTTGGTGCCTGTGTATGCAAATTAACCTGCCATCTTTGTCGGGCCAATTTGCATACTCACTTCTGATTGGCTGATGGGTGTCATGAAGGTATGGTCAATTTGCATATTTCTCTTTTATTAGTGTAGATACCCCCTGAGACTAGTTTCTTTCTCTCAGCACAGTATTTTGAGACCGGTCCATGTTTCTATGGCTGAGTAGTATTTCAGTGCCAGTTTAGTTATCCATTCCTCCATGAGAGAGAGCTGGGTTGCTTCCAGTTTTTGGCAATTATGAATAGAGCTGCTATACATTTGTGTAAAGGCTTTTGTATGAACATAAGTTTTTATTCTCTTGGGCAAAGAGCCAAAAGTGGTACTTTTGGGTAATATTAAGAGTATGGTCAGTCCTACCCTGTTTTGGCTCAGTGGACAGAGTGTCGGCCTACGGACTGAAGGGTCCCAGGCTCGATTCCGGTCAAGGACATGTACCTTAGCTGCAGGCACATCCCCAGTAGGGTGTGTGCAGGAGGCAGCTGATCGATGTTCCTCTCTCATAGATGTTTCTAACTCTCTATCCCTCTCCCCTTCCTCTGTAAAAAACCAATAAAATATATTTTTTTAAAAAGAGTATGTTCAGCCGAACCCGGTTTGGCTCAGTGGTAGAGCGTTGGTCTGCGGACTGAAAGGTCCCAGGTTCGATTCCGGTCAAGGGCATGTACATTGGTTGCGGGCACATCCCCGGTGGAGGGTGTGCAAGAGGCAGCTGGTCGATGTTTCTCTCTCATCGACGTTTCTATTATAGCTCTCCATCTCTCTCCCTTCCTCTCTGTAAAAAATCAATAAAATATATATTTTAAAAAAAAAGAGTATGTTCAGCTTTATTACTATTATTTAAAAAAATATTTTTATTTATTTCAAAGAGAAAGGGAGAGGGAGATAGAAATATCAATGATGATTGGCTGCCACCTGCATGCCCCCCCTACAGGGGATTGAGCCTACAACCCAGGCATGTGATTCAAACCTGGGGCCCTTTAGTCTGCAGGCCGACACTCTATTCACTGAGCCAAACTGGCTAGGGCTGCTCAGCTCTATTGTAAGAAGCTTTTTCCAAAGTGGCTGTACCATTTTGCATTCCCACCAGCAATACACGCGCGTTCTAGTAGTTCCACAGCCTCACCAAATACTGGGTGTTGTCATTAGAAAAACATTCAACTGCGTGTAGCAGCCTCTCAGCATGGTTTTAACATGCTCTTCCCTAACTGCTCCTTTGCCATCTATACGACTCTGGGAAGTTCTGTCCAAGTGTTTTTTCATTTATTTTTATTTTAAAAAAATTTTATTGATTTTTTACAGAGAGAGGAAGAGGGATAGAAAGTTAGAAACATCAATGAGAGAGAATCATCGATCAGCTGCCCCTTGCACACCCCCTACTGGGGATGTGCCCGCCACCAAGGTACATGCCCTTGACCGAATCGAACCCGGGACCCTTCAGTCCGCAGACTAACGCTCTACCCACTGAGCCAAACCAGTTTCGGCTGCTTTTTCATTTTTAACTGGGATTGTTTGCAGAGTTTGGAAGTTTTTATATACTGGATACAAATCTTTTGTCAGGTACAGGAGAAGGCAAAAGTAGGCTTACAGTTGTGAAGACATGAAACATAGTTTATTCTTATATTTTATTATTGTATTATTTTCCATATGAACAACTGTAAATCTACTTTTGCCCCATCTTGTATGTGATTTACACATTTTCTCCCAATCTACAACTTGTTTTTTATTATTATTATTTTTAATCCTCAATCAGAAGATATTTTTCCATTGATTTTTAGAGAGAGTGAGAGAGAGGGAAAAGACAGAGAGAAACAATGATATGAGAGAAACACATTGTTTGGTGCCTCCTACATACACTCAGACCAGGGCCAAAGAGAAGCCTGCAGCTGAGATATGTGCCCTAGACCAGAATTGAACCCAGGACCCTTTGGTCTACAGGCTGAAGCTTTATCCAATTAGCCAAACTGACTAGGAATTTATTCTCTTAACTGTATCTTTCACAGAATAAAGGTTTTAAATTATGATAAAGTACAACTTGTCAAGTTTTCCTCTCATGCATCATGCTTTTATATCATGTCTAAGATCTCTTTGTACAACCCAAGGTCACAAAGACTTTGTATGTATTCTAAAAGTTGTATAGTTTAAAATTTTCTATTTAGATTTATGATCTATTTTGGGTTAATTTTTATATAAAGGTGTGAGATATAGATTGAGGTTATTTTTAAAAATATATACCTTATTGATTTTTTTATATAAAGGGAGAGGGATAGAGATCTAGAAACATCGATGAGAGAAAAATATCGACCAGTTGCTTCCTGCACATCCTTTACTGGGGATGTGCCTGCAACCAAGGTACATGTCCTTGACCGGAATCAAACCTGGGACCTTTCAGTCCGCAGGCCGATGCTCTATCCACTAAGCCAAACCAGTCTCGGCAAGGCTATTTTATTTTATTTTATTTTATTTTTTGCTTAGTGATGTCTAATTGTTCCAACATCATTTACTGAAAAGACAATCCTGTCTCCATTTAAATGCCTTTGCACTTTTGTAAAAAACCAGTGGCCCATATTTGTGGGTCTATTTTCAGATTCTATTCTGAGCCACTCCTGAGCTGATGTCTAAATATGACAATGATATCGGCCCCCGGAAAGCCCTGCTGCCCTGTGAGGACTGGAGTGAATACAGGCCCCGGGCTGGACGGCAGCCAGCCAACCTGTGGGCTCTTCTGGGAGAGACTCTGAGTCAGTCCTCAGGCTCGGAGAATGCCCCCACATTCCAGGGAGTAGCTCCAAGGGAAGGGATTACCTTTCTTCCATCTGCTTCATGCTGGACATGATTTGACTGATTTTTTCTTCAAAAGATGCGATGACTTCATCCTTTTGCTGTAAACTGCTCTCTGTATCCTACAAAAGCAAGGCTGGGGTCAGACGCCTCTCCTGCACCCCGAGTTCAGCAGCAGGGTGTGGCTATTCATTCACTTGGTACCGTCATAGAACTTGCAAGAGCATTTCACTTACTGCTGCTCTTCCCCAGAGCCCTGGAAGTGTTACTCAAGCGTGACTTTCTGAGCCCAGGCATTGAACTATGGCAGATGCTGCGGGACAAGGAGGTGGGGGAAAAAAAGAAAAAAGAAAAAAGAAAAAAGAAAAAAGAAAGCACTGTGTTTCTACAAGAGACATTCTTAAAATAAAAGGACACAGAAAGGCTGAGGACTCCTAATAAATTTTTAGGAAATAATATAAAAACTGTGTTCTCTGACCTTAATGTAATAAAATCAGACTAAAATAAAATAACTAAAAACACCTCAAATCAGGAAACTATTTAATAGTTTCATATTACTAAAAATGAGCTTAAGAAAATGCATAGAAGAGAAATTATGAAATACTCAGCGCTAGAAGACAGTGAAAACACAGACAGTATGTTACTGCATTGAAGATGCCATTGAGCGTAAGGGCACCCTAACTTTTCCAACACCAAGAGGAAAAACGCCGCTACTTGAAACCCGTCATGCTGTTGACTATAAGATGCAATCTCAATTCCAGAGATGTTAAAATGTGAAAACACACTTAGGGTGAAATAAATATCTTTGTCAAAACTTGAGGGCCACAGTTAAAGCAGCACTTGTGAGTAATGCTTAACATTTAAAAGTTAAATGTATTGGGATGAGTGATTAATAACTATGTAACTTTTATGTGTACAAGATTATAATTCAACATCTGTATACTCTATTGCATGCTCCCCACCAAATCGAGTTTCCTTCTATCAGCATCTACTCAACCGCCTTTACCCTCTTTGCCCGCCCCCCACCTCTCCCTCCCTCTGGTAACCACCATTCTGTTGTATGTTTTGTTTGTTTTGTTAGTTTGTTTGAGGCATCCAACAGAATGGGAGAAGATATTTGCAAATGATAAGAGGCTAATATCCAAAATATATAAAGAACTCACACAACTCAACAACAACAATCTGATTAAAAATTGGCAAAAAAAAAAAAAAAAACGGGGCAGAAGACATAAATGGACATTTTCCCAAAGAATACATACAAATGGGA
This sequence comes from Pipistrellus hanaki, assembly GCF_964339955.1. Taxonomy (NCBI): domain Eukaryota; kingdom Metazoa; phylum Chordata; class Mammalia; order Chiroptera; family Vespertilionidae; genus Pipistrellus; species Pipistrellus hanaki. The sequence goes on along the minus strand of NC_140507.1, from coordinate 91,330,263 downwards.
AACAGACATATGAAGAGATGCTCAGCATCACTAGTCATAAGGGAAATGAAAATCAAAACCACGAAGAGATACGCCACCTGGTGGAAAACCCCTGAGGAGCTTATGCCTTGCTGAGGCTCATTGGGAGACTGAGAATAACAGCCTGCAGGCAGAGCTGGAGCTCTGGGTTCTTAGAGTCTTTGACTGACCTGCTTCTGGACCTGGAGCTAGGAAAAGCAGACCTTGGTGCACATCTTGATCCTTTCCAAACACACCCAGTCCCAGCAGAGGGAACACAGCTATGGATCATTGATAGCTTGTAACAGGGTACTAAAGGATGGTCACAAACAGCATCTGATATTGGCTTGTACCAGGGACCCTTCAATAAGACTGGGAGTCATAGCAGATCTACCTAATACATAGAAACAAACCCAATTAGGCAGCAAAAATGGTAAGACAAAAAAAGCCCTGAATAAAAGAACAAGAGGATTCTTGAGGAGAAAAGCTAAATGAAATGGAGATAAGCAACTTATCAGATATATAGTTCAGAGTAATGATTATAAGGATGAGCAAAGTTGGAGAAACTAAGAAAGATGACCGGTCAGAAATGAAGAATAACTAGCAGAAATAAAGAACAAATCATCAACAATAAACAGCAGATTATAGAGAAAGCCAAGGATCAGATCAGTGAATTAGAAGACAGTATTTAAAAATCACTCAGAGAATCAAAAAGAAAAAACAAAACAAAACAAAAAAAGGAACAGGACAGCTTAAGGGAGCTGTGGGACACCATGAAATGTAAAATATCTGCATTATAGGAATACCAGAAGGTGAAGAAAGTGAGCAAGGGACAGAAATCGTATTGTATTTGAAGAAATAATGGCAGAAAACTTCCCTAACCTGGTAAAGGAAAAAGTCACGTAAGTTCAGGAGGCACAGAGAATCCTAAACAGGCCCATGCCCAGACACACCATAAGTAAAATACCAAAAATTAAAGACAAAGAGAGAATCTTAAAGGCAGAAAGAGAAAAGCAATTTATCTACAAAGAAACTCCCATAAGGTTGTCAGCTGATTTCACAACAGAAACTTTACAGGCCAAGAGGGATTGCCACAAAATATCTATCAACAATTTAATCTACCCCTGGCTGGGTAGCTCAGTTGGTTAGAATGTTGTCCTGATATGTCAAGGTTGCAGGTTTGATCCCTGGTCAGATTATATACAAGAATCAAACAGTGAATACATAAATAAGTGGTACAACAACCTCTCCCTCTCTCCCTCCCTCCCTCCCTCCCTCCCTCCCTCCCTCCCTCCCTCCCTCTCTCTCTCTCTCTCTCTCTCCCCCTTTCTTCTGTCTCTAAGATAAATAATACAAATTTATATAATTTTAAAAAATTGAACCTAAAAAACAAAATAAACAAGCAAGCAGAACAGAACAAAGTAAAAAATTCATGTACTCAAAATAAACCTTTTAATACTTTTGAGAGACAAAAAAACCCCAAAAGTAAACTTTCAGAAAGTTAGCAGAGAAGAAAGAGGATGGGAGCAGGGAAGGGGTGGTAAAAGGAACGGAGAACCTAAGAGAGGTGTCTGATCAGTGTGTCCCAGACTGAGGGAGAGCGTGGATCCTTGGTGCATGCAGCCAGAGGGCAGGGCAGAGTGGAAACAGGCCCGAAGGATGTGCCATGCTGCAGCACTGACCCAGCTGTCAGGGCGTGGTGCTGTCAAACAGGCGCCCAAGCTGTTAATTAACCCTTGTTAATACGGAAGTTACTATAACTGCCAGTTGTCCAAACTTGGAACACGAATCGCTGCCAGCCATGTGGTGGCTGCAAGAGCAGGGATGCTGGGATGTGTGGCAGGTCTGAACAGGCACTGTCAGCAAGGTGTTTGCAGAGAGAGGGTGGAAACGGGGGCCAAACGTTGGGGCCTAGGGTTAGAAAAGCAGCTGCTGCCCTAACTAGTCTGGCTCAGTGGATAGAGCGGCGGCCTGCAGACTGCAAGGTCCCAGGTTCGATTCCGGTCAAGGGCATGTACCTTGGTTGCAGGCACATCCCCACTAGGAGGTGTGCAGAAGGCAGCTGATTGATATTTCTAACTCTCTATTCCTCTCCCTTCCTCTCTGTAAAAAAAAAAAAAAAAAAATCAATAAAATATATTTTAAAAAAAGACAAAGAAAGAAAAGAAAGAAAAGCAGCTGCTCCTGACCCTGACCCACGTGAGTGAAGACGGAAGCCTAGGCAGCAGCGGCCGGGACCTCCCGCAGGAAGGTCAGGGAGGGGGATGTCTTCACAGCTCAGTCAGCTCTTTCAGGTGACTGGCCACTAACGAAGGACAGTCTTTAACAAATAGAACAACAAACTGGCCACTGACACAGGCTGAGTGGAAATAAACAGATCAGAGACACGAGTCAGACTGGAAAGTCTCTGTAACAGATCCCTAGCACCACCTCCCGGCGGGCACACGGGGACCACACGCAGCTGGCCAGGAAAGCTGGGTAGTTGCCAGGGAGGCCATGCTCCCCAAGAGCTACAGACGGTGGACTTCTCAGGAGCCACGCAGGAGGCTGGCAAATGCTTTAGAAGGCAGAAGCGGGGTGGCAGACATGCTAAGAAATGGCGCCCCTGCCCTGGGACATCCTTCGCAATTCCTCCCCAGAAGACGTATGACTGCCGCCAGCCACTCTCATAGTTTCCCCTCCCCAGACAGGCCTTTCTCTGGTCATCTGTCCCCGCTCCGCCCTGGGTGCTGGTGGGACGGGTTAAGGTGAGAAAGAGCAGGCCTTCTGTGCAGGCACGCCCTCGGAGTGCTGCCACCGCCAGGGGCTGCGGACTTCGAGGATGCAGGGACTGGATGGCCTGTGTGGTGGGAACTACTATGTCTGCCAAGCACCTGCCCTCTCTTCCTATGACGTGTGGCTGAGGAAGGACAGTCGCAGGCGCCCCTGTGGCCGAGCAGCCATATGAGCTGCCCTTTCCTGTGGACTTGCAGGAAGGATGGCTGCTGGTTATGCCTCCTGCTTGAGAGAAGAACCCCAGTGCTGACCTTCTGCTTTTCTCCCCCACCTTCCACCGGCCAGAATGGTGGCATCCAGAGCGGCCCTGAGAGCGGGAGCTGCCATCAGCGGGGGGCCCTGATGACTTTGAACAAAGCGGGTTGGAAATAACTGTAACTAAGATACAGACTTCCGTATTTTTAAGCCACTCTACTTTAGGGTCTGCCAAGTGTTTACAGTAGTTTAGTTTCCTCTAAGATACATGTCACATTGTGTCTACCTACTCACCCAAACCAAATAAAAACATGAAAACATTAAAATAGATAATTTGTTAGGAAGGTGAAATTGTTTTTCTTTTCTCTTCTTACTTTGGTTTTCACTATTGCTATTATAATGATGACCAGTGACCCGGTGCACAAAATTTGTGCACATTAAAAGGGAATTAATTAGAGGAAATATTTTAATATTGCTCTTTGCCCTTTCTCTATAATGGATGTGTCAAAGATGAAAGAAAATTAGTAAAATGTATATAAAAATCTTCCTCCTGACAGAGTCTGGGGCATGCCACAGGAACCAGAGTCAAGTCCTCACCCACCCATGTGCACCTCAAAATCGTGTGAGAACCAGCCCTGGCCGGCCCCACCCGTCAAGCCTTGCTGGGTGGGGGGGCGTGGCCTTAGGTTGCCTGGCCCGGCCCAGTGCCACACAGCCTCAGGTCCCTGCTGATTGCTCATTAAGGCTGATTACGGGAACTTGGCCTCCGTGTGGGTGCAGTCATCTTGTGTTTCGGGATCCCTGCCTCCGCTGTGGGTGCAGCCACTTTGTTATGGTGTGATGGTCAATTTGCATATTCCCTCTCTATTAGATAGAATGAGGTGATCGTTTTAAAGAGACAGGACAAAATAACAGTTTATTTGTACTGCCTGCTCTTACACTGTCTTTGACAGTGAAACTGAACCCACACCCCTGGAAAAGGAAGTGGATGGAGTGGGACTGTTTTGGTAATAAAACAGGAAACAGAACTTCAAAAAGCAAAGTTTTGAGAAGAACACAGAAGCTTTTAAGAAGCTTCCAGACCCTGCCCCGATGGGTTCTTCCCGGGCTGGCTCCCTTCACCACGCTGAAATGACAGGCGAGGCGAGCAGCAGACTGCTCGCTGTGTGGCCTGCAGACTTGAAAAGACAACACAAACTTCTATCTTTAAACCACTTCTCAAGCACTCGCCCTCTGAAGCAGAGGGAACGGGCGGCAGGGAGACAGTGAGGCACCACAGGTAAAGCCCAGGGGCACGTGGTTTACCCACTCAGCTCAGTCCTGGCATTGATGCTTTTCCCATTTTATAAACTCTTCTAGGAGTTTGCTGGGAGACTCAATGACAAACGCAGGGACATGTAACAGGCCTAGGGCACTGGGACCTCACAGATGTGCCGCTTCTCTCCCTCTGCAGGACGGACGTGAGAGGACGGAGCAGGAGCCCAGGCCGGGATGGGGACAGAGCCAGCTCCCACCTGAACTTTGTGGAACATCTGCAAGTTGATCGCCTTGACTTCTTCCAGCTGCTGGCGGAGGGCGACAAGTGTGTCCTGCTTCTCATGGGTGTCCTTTTCCAGGAGCTTCATTGCAATTTCCATTTCGGTTTTCATCCCAATCTGTAATTCCAGTTCTTTTTCTAGTTCCTTGAAAGGATGGGAACAAGGACAAGGCTACTCAAGTAGAACAAAGAAATAAATTTAACAGAAGCTGTCTGGGGCAATATGCAAAATATGAGCGAAAGCCAGAACAGGTTAGGGAGATTTTTGGAAAGTCTGTCTGGAATATAGCTAGATGATGTTTCCCCCTTTTCTTACTTTACAATGAAAACTGGCTTTGCATTAAGTCAACGGAAAGCTGGTAGGTGGCATATGAGCCTGGAGTTCTTGCAAGCATGTTCTTCAAACCGCAAGATCAAAATATATGGTCTGAAAGAACGTGTCTTGTATTCCAGTGCTGAAGCAGTTTGATGTTGCAATGTTAGAACTTCTGGAACGATTTACTGGTTTATGGCAACAAAGGGGAAATCATTTTGAAATGGTTCTGTCCTGGATAACTCAGGACACATGTTCTCCACATCCATGCAAAGAAGCAGGTGCAAGAACTGTATTTAATAAAAAACACGAGGCCCTGACCGGGTGGCTCAGTAGGTTAGAGCAATGTCTCGATATGCCAACATTGCAGTTCAATCCCTGGTCAGGGACATATCAGAATCAACCAATGACAACACAAATAAGTGGAACAACAAGTCAATGTCTCTCTTTCTCTAAAAAAAAATAAAAATAAATAAAAAAAACCACAAAAAAACAAATAAAAACACAGGGCACTGACTCATAGAAAGGATGGAAATGAACAGACCAAGGCTCTGACTGAGGGAACTGTATGGTCAAAGAAACCACGCATCTAATTCACAGCAATCCATGGAAAAGGTTTGTAAAACTGGAAAACTGTGACAGTGCAGACCGAGCGGTAGACATGGCCTTTATTCTCTGTAAGGGGCGCCTGCGGGCTGTGTGGTGCCGCGGGGTGAGCGCTGCGGGAAGTGTGGGGCCGCGGGGTGAGCGCTGCGGGCCGTGTGGGGCCGCGGGGTGAGCGCTGCGGGCCGTGTGGGGCCGCGGGGTGAGCGCTGCGGGAAGTGTGGGGCCGCGGGGTGAGCGCTGCGGGCCATGTGGGGCCGCGGGGTGAGCGCTGCGGGCCGTGTGGGGCCGCGGGGTGAGCGCTGTGGGAAGTGTGGGGCCGCGGGGTGAGCGCTGCGGGCCGTGTGGGGCCGCGGGGTGAGCGCTGTGGGAAGTGTGGGGCCGCGGGGTGAGCGCTGTGGGCCGTGTGGGGCCGCGGGGTGAGCGCTGCGGGCTGTGTGGGGCCGCGGGGTGAGCGCTGCGGGAAGGGCGAGGAAACCACGGCAGGGCTTTGGGGAACCTTTCTGAGGACACCAGGCTCGCACACTCACCAAATGCACCTTTTTCTCCTCCTTCAGCTGCTTCCACACGTCACTGTACATTTTGTCCAGTCCCTGCCGAGTTTGCTTGTAAGTCTCCAGCTCAACTTTTGTGTCCTGTTTTGTTACCTGTATCCAGTAAGAGTACCGGGAGAATTGGCTTTATGGGAAGAGCAAGCCAACTACACAGTATTTAAAAATGCACCATAATTTAAACAAATGTAGCACAATTTCTATTAAGTATAATGAAGAAAGGTTAAAAATTTTAAAGCTAATTTGAAGTATCTTTAAACTTGAGGATGAGAACAATACATTTTTTAAAACTTTTTAAAAATATATATTTTTATTGATTTCAGAGAGGAAGGGAAAGGGAGGGATAGATGGAACATCAATGATGAGAGAGAATCATTGATTGGCTGCCTCCTGCACGCCCCACTCTGGGGATTGAGCCTGAAACCCAGGCATGTGCCCTTGACTGGAATTGAACCTGGGATCCTTCAATGTAGGCCGAGGCTCTATCCACTGAGCCACACCAGCAAGGGCAAGTCAATACACTTTTAGAAAAGAAAATTTAGGTTCAGAAAACAAGTTTACTTTTCTTTATTTCTTTTTGTTAATCCTCATTTGAAGATATGTTTCCATTATTATTATTATTTTTTAAATATATTTTATTGGTTTTTTACAGAGAGAAAGAGAGAGGGATAGAGCGTTAGAAACATCGATAAGAGAGAGTTATCGATCAGTTGCCTCTTGCACACACCCCACTGGGGATGTGCCCGCAACCACGGTACATGCCCTTGCCCGGAATCGAACCCGGGACCTTTCAGTCCGCAGGCCGACGCTCTATCCACTGAGCCAAACTGGTCCCGGCTGTTTCCATTATTTTTTTGAGAGAGAGTGGGAGAGGGAAAGACAGAAAAACATCCATGTGAGAGAAACACATGGATTGGTTACCTCCTGCATGTGTCCCAATTAGGGCCAGGGCCAAGGAGGAGCCTGCAACCAAGGTGTGTGCCCTTGACTAAAATCAAACCTGGGACCGTTTGGTCCACAGGCAATGCTCTCTCCACTGAGCAACACCAGCTAGGGTGAAATTTGCTTTTCTTAACACAGAACAATCATTCCTAGTGGGGAAGGCACCATTCAACTCACCATTCTGTGTTTATTGAGCGTGTTTTTAGCACTGGATAAATTTTGAGAAGAATCAGATATGATCTCTACCTTCAAATTATTAGGTGAGCAAGCCAGCAATTCTATCATACAAAACAGCAGATTCTCCAGAGGAGGGGGCCCAAGAGTGTGGGACACGGAGGAGGGCCCAAGCCCACTGATGGGCGCTGGGGGTGGCACTGGGGGTGGCATCACGGAGGCCCCGGCGGGGTAAGCACGAAGAAGAGTGAACAGGACTCCGTGTGCACAGGCCCAGGGGGAGGGAGCAGGTGCCCGGGAAACCCAGGGGGTTCAAGAGCCTCGAGCGTGACAGAGGCACTGGCAGGAGGCACTCTCTATGAGCCTGACATCTGTGATGGACACGTCCGTCCGCGTGAGACATGCCAACTGTCAGGTCAAGTTCTCACCTCTACGCTCTTCTCACTTCTTTCACGAATTAATTCATTTTGTTCTCTTAATTGTTGCTGTTCTTCTTGAAGTGAAAAAATCCGGTCTGTTGCAGCTGAAAGCTGATTAAGAAAGATTTTTATATCGCTTAACATCAAAATGAATCTTACTGGTCAAATAAAATCTAACATTTAGCACCTCACAACCAAAAATTTATTTTCACATACCAGATATTTTCTCTTTCTTTCTTTCTTTCTTTCTTTCTTTCTCTCCTTTCTATCTATCTATCTATGGTTAATCTTCACCTGAGGATATTTTTTCCACTGATTTTCAGAGAGTGGAAGGTAGGAGGGGAGAGAGAGAGGAAGGGAGGGAGGGAGGGAGGGAGGGAGGGAGGGAGGGAGGGAGGGAGGGAGAGAGAGAGAGAGAGAGAGAGAGAGAGAGAGAGAGAGATGTGAGAGACACAAGTGCCCTGACTGGGGTTGGGATTGAACCTGCAACCCAGATATGTGCCCTTGACCAGGAATCGAACCTGCCACTCTCTAGTGGGCAGGCTGATGCTCTAATCACTGCACCACACCGGCCAGGGCTGGTCATATATTTATTTTATTTCCTTGTTTTGAATAGGTAATACATTCACATTCACAAAATTCCAAAGATATAAAAATACATATAATAAAAGTCCCACTCCTGCCTCTAACCATCTCTGCCCTCTCCCAATTTTCTTGTTTTATAAAAGTGACAACATACCACATAATGGGGGGTTGGGGGAAGATTTATGGATACTAGACTCAGAAATAGCTTGAACATTAAAGAAATAGTTTAATAAATTAAAATGGAGCATATAGCAGAAATATGTAATGACTGAAATGTTTACAAAAGCTGTTAATAATTTGAGAACATTCTTATAAAACCAACATAAAATAAAATCAGCTATACAGTATTTTCTCACCACTTAATTAAAAAAATCTTCTGTGCTAAATGCTTAAGAAATATATATACCACATGATAAAAGTAGCTGCCACTTAGCCAGGGGATTATGTTTTTTTTTCTGATTCTTTGTTCTTTTCTGTTTTTCTAGCCAGTGAACAAAGGATGTTTGATCAGGGAGGGAATTAAAGAGCTCTAGGGTAGGCATCGCCTCCACAAACTTAGCGTTTAGAAATACATCCGTGGAGCCCTCCTTGTCCAACTCCTGAACTCAGCCTGGAGAGAGCGGGGAGGCTGGAGAAAGACATCTGCCCGGGGCCCTGGCTGCTCTCTTAGCAGCAAAACTAACGCCTTCAGCACCGAGCTCCTCCCAAAGGACATTTGCTGACGCACTGTTGGCCGTGGAAAAAATGACGCAGTCGTTTCCTTTCAGAAGGTAGGTCACCCTCCGGCCAAGCAGGCCGGTCCGGAGAACGGTGGACCTGCTGGCTCCCCTGCCGGCTAGCACCCCGAGCGCCGCCGCAGGCCGCCGTGCGCGGCACGTCTGCACGTCTCCACCGAGCGCCCTCCGCCGCTGCCATCCCTGCGCGCTGAGGACTCAGCGGGGCCCGCAGGCCCGGCCACCCCGGCACGGCGAGCCGCTCCAGGCGCGTCCCTCCGCGAGGCCTGCTGTGCCGGCGCTGAGCCCCGTACAGAGCTCCCTCAGAGAGGGTGTCAGGCCGCCCGCGGGGGGCAGGCCGTCTCCGAGCCCACACTGGTCCTCCCCGCAAAGGCTGCCCTGCGGCGCTCGTCGTGGCTGTAACGCCTCCACCGTGCGGGGGGTTCCGCGCTGCGGCCCCCTCACAGCCCTCCGCATCCTCAGAGAGACTGGGTGGGACATGGGAGCAGCCAGGGCCGCTACTGTGGAAACCTCAGAAAGGCTGAGCACCCCCTCTTGCTAACAGGAGACGGACGTGTCCATCAAGGAGGCTGCCAGGCAGCTGGCTCGCCCTCCCTCCTGCCCTTCGCTCTCTCTTCCTAGTGAGAAGGCAGAGAAAGGCCACCCGGAAGCCTGGCTCCATGCTTCCGAGGCCGACGCACCGGAGGGGCGGCTGCTGTCCACCTCGGAAGAGCCTGAGCCCAGGCAGCAGCAGATGAACCGCATCCGGGACTCGGGCGGGGAGAGCCGCTCGCAGGAGCTGGGCTTCTGGGGGAGGCCTGGCTCAGGAGCGGAGGCCTGGCCATGGGCGCCGTCAGGGCAGACACTGGGAGGACATGAATCTGCCTGTCCCCGTGCAGCTCAGCCCAGGCCCGCAACGCAGTGCCAGCAGCAAGCAGCTCTGGTCGGGGACACGGACGCACCATCTCCTTAACCTCAGGCCGGGCTGTTTTAAGAATTTCAGTAAGTTACCAACCTCTTCTTGAAGCTTTGAATTAGTCTTCTCCAAGCCATCTATCTTGGTTTGAAGATCCCCAACTGTGCAGCTATAGAAAACACAATATTAAGAAAATGTGAACTGACAGCGGCCGACCGCCCTGTCAACCTGTAACAACCAGACAGCGATTCCTAGGTTTCCTGCAGGAAGCGGAGTCCAAGGGCCTCCAATGAACTCGGATGGTAATCTAGGTACACACCTATGAGTGTGTACTGTACACTTGTTCTTTGTTTTCTTCCCAACACAATTAATGGGAACTGAAATGCATTGGCAGTCATATATCTAATGTAATATTCAGAACAAGACACTGGTACTTTTGAGTAGTAGGATCAAAGGTGATTTATAATAAATATTGTACTACTTAAAAAGTACATACTTTTATTGATTTCAGGGAGGAAGAGGAAGAGGGAGGGAGGGAGGGAGGAAAAGGAGGGGAGAGGGAGAAGGAGAGGGAGAGGGGGGGAGAGAGAGAGAGAGAGAGAGAGAGAGAGAGGGAGGGAGAAAGAGAGACATCCATGATGAAAAAGAATAATTGAACAGCTGCCTCCAGAATGACCCCTACTGGGGATCAAGCCCACAGCCCAGGCAAGTGCCCTGACTGGAGTTGAACTGTGATCTCCTGGTTCATAGGTTGACATTCAATCACTGAACCACGCTGGCCAGGCAAATCTTGTAATACTTTGCCCCATTTCCCAAAGATTCTTTAAGTAATACGTACTACTTTTCTATGAAAAATATGTAAAGAGCTAGAGAAGATTGATGAACAATACTAATAACGGCCACAGAAATCACAGCAGTCATGTTCCCTTTGGACAATGAGCCAGGCCCTGTTGGTTCTAAGCACTTTAAATGCATATAATCCTCCAATTCTGTGGAGTAAACTTTCTTAACCTGTTTTACAGACAAGAAAACCATGACTTTATGTTACAGACTTTCTCAAGTTCATACCCCTATGAGGGGCGCCGACTGAAGCCTGCTCTTGCGGACAGCGGGCCCTGTGCCAACCCTGCTGCCGTGCGTGAGGGGACCAGCCACAGCCCGCCGAGGCCGGAGACCGAGGCTCAGGAACGCGGTGGGAGCTTTTCAACAACAGGGCAGCGGGGAGATCCGCCAGGCTGAGGATGGCGGACCTGACTGTCCTTCCAGCCCTTTGACCTCCCCGGAGGCCCCCCAATAAAAGGGTTTGATTCATCCCCACCCCAAAGAGAACTGGGTGGAAGAGAAATAAAAATACAAGGACACTAGGAGAATCCAAGATGGCTGCTCGGGTAGGCAACTAGCCGCAGACGCACACAACAATTTCAATAAAATACAACTAAAATATAAAATGGACATTACCCAGAACTACAGGAAAGTCGACTGACTGGAAATCCTACAACAAGAAGCAAGGAGAAAACCAGAAGGAAACGTGGAGGAGCTGTAAAAGCCTAAAGTACGGAGACACGCGGTGCGCGGAGAGGACGGAGCCGGAGAGGAGGGAGGCCGAGTGCCTGGCTGGCGTTCCCAAGCGGGAAGGAGAGAAAAGCTCCGACTGTGCTGGGCCCAGCTCCAACTGCTCTGAACCCCAATTCTAGGCCAGACCCTGGGGACCCAGGCTCACCCATAGGGAGCTGGGCTGCGAGGCGGAACTCCAGGGAATGGCGAGAGGAGGTCCCGGAGGCGCACACAGTGCGTGCAGAGAAGGGCCGGCCGGCTGTGCCGCGGGATTGCCCTGACGGGAAGGAGACAGGGGCTCCAGACTGCTCTGAACGCCACCTCCAACTCCACTTCCAAATGAACTGAACCCCAATACCGGGCTCATTGGGGGAGAGCATAGACAGTTTGGCAGCAGGCGAAAATCGAGGGCACCTTTCTCTCAGAGGCGCTTGCAACAAGTACTGAAGGACCCTGAGTCTCAGGAGTCGCATAGGGCGGGGCTGACGGAAGCCAAGGCTGTGGGCTCCACCCTGAAACCCCGCCCCATCAGAAAAGCTGCCTGCGAAAATGCCTAAACCAAATAGATCACAAACGAAAGAAATGGAGGACAAAAAGCGACTGGATATAGAGTTCAAAACCACACTTATAAGGTTTTTCAAGAGTCTCCTAGAAAAGGCCGATAAAATAAATGAGACCTATGAGGATATGAAAAGGGATCAACAAGAAATGATAAGGGATCAACAAGAAATAAAGAATACATTGTCTGAAATAAAAAATATTTTATAGAGTCCTAAAAACAGAATAGAAGATCGTAAGAATCAAGTCAAAGATTTGGAACATAAAGAGCCAGAAGACACTCCTCTGCAGAAGCTAGAAGGCAAGAGAATCCAGAAAATTGAAGATGATGTAAGAAACCTCTGGGACAACTTCAAACGATCCAACATCAGAATTATGGGGGTCCCAGAAGATGAAAGAGAGCAAGATATCGAAAACATACTGAAAGAAATAGTGACAGAAAACTTCCCCCACCTGGTGAAAGAATTGGACTTACAAGTCCAGGAAGCACACAGAACTCCAAATAAAAGGAATCCAAAGAGGACCACACCAAGACAAATCATAATTAAGATTCCAAGAGCAAAAGACAAAGAGAGAATATTAAAAGCAGCAAGAGCAAAGCAGGTAGTTACCTATAAAGGAACACCTATACGATTGTCAGCTGATTTCTCAACAGAAACCATGCATGCCAGACGGGAATGGCAAGAACTATTCAAGGTGATGAATAGTAAGAACCTACAGCCAAAGATAATCTATCCAGCAAAGCTATCACTCAGATTCAAAGGTCAGATAAAGAGCTTCACTAATAAAAAAAAGCTAAAGGAGTTCATCACCACCAAACCAGAATTATATGAATTGCTGAAGGGGGTTCTTTCAGAAGAGAAAGTAAATAAAGATTAAAAATTATGAACAACTAATACGTAACTATCAACAAGTGAATCTAAAAACCAAGGAAACTAAAAAAAAAAATCTGATGAACAATATTAACTGTTGAATATAATAGAATCAGAGGTATGGAAGGGGAGTGAACTGATGATTCTTGGGGAAAAGGGGAGAGGGAGATGTGGGAAGAGACTGAACATAAATTGTGCACCTATGGATGAGGACAATGGGGGGTGGGGAAAGGACAGAGGGTGGGGTGAGAAGGGGGGGGAAAGGAACATTTGTAATAATATGAACAATAAAAATTTATTTAAAAAATAAACAAATAAAATTGGGAAAAAAAATAAAAAAATAAAAGCAACAAATTAATACCACTTACTAAAAAAAAAAAAAAAAAAATACAAGGACACTAAATGAAAAAGGGAACAAAGCAAATGATATAAAGGGAACTAAAAGTTTAAGAGTCAATAATTGTCAATTCTATACCCAATTATATAGCTTAGAAAATATTACTAACATTATATATGTTTTTGGAAGTATAAGTTACAGAACAGACAGCTCCTCCAGAGAAGAAAACCGAGGTGAACGAAGGGAAGACTGACACACTGGCACAGTGCTGTGCGAACAGGCTCGGCGGCCAGCGCCGGGGAGCAGAAGGCGCTCAGTTCCCAGGTTCCAGGCACAGAACCAGCGCAGAGCTCCCCAGATCTAGCACCCTGAGCGGCGGTCGCCAACCGTTCGGACCTCACGGACCAGCAGGAGGCGACCACTGCGCCAGAAGGAGAGACAGTGAGGTCCAGGTCCCTGGTAAGAGGACAATTAAATTTTAAAACTAGGATCAAGTACGGTCCCGGGTTCGATTCCCGCCAGAGGCATGTACCTTGGTTGCGGGCCAACCCAGTGGTGGGTGTACAGGAGGCAGATGATCGATGTTTCTCTCTCATCCATGTTTCTAACTTTCTGTCTCTCTCCCTTCCTGTCTATAAAAAAAAAAAAAAAATCAATAAAATATATTTAAAAAAAAAAAAGAATTTCTTCAAAGTAACAGCCAACATCACGCTTGAGGAGAGCTCAGAGCAGCACTTCCCTGGGTCGGTCCTGAGGGATGTGGCAGCGCCTTCGCCCGTCTCACCTGCTTCTGGGCGGAGCGCCCCCTGCGGCTCCGCAGTGTGACCGCGCACTCTCTGACTCTGACCCTGTGGCTCCGCAGTGTGACCGCGCACTCTCTGACTCTGACCCTGTGGCTCCGCAGTGTGACCGCGCACGCTCAGAGAACGGGAACCGCCTCCCGGCACTGGCCACAGGGAATCTGCATCCATAAATACCTCTAGCGACTGCTGTTTCGTGAGATACAGCAGCAGCGGCTTTCCAATAAAATGAAAATCACGATGACGATGCTGGCCACGGCTACTGAGAGCTCTCAGAGATCTAGCCCAGTGTTTTCCATCCTCCTTCTCCTGCCCCCAAACCTGGAGGGCTGTGCCGATTCCCAGCCAACAACGCTCCCCAAGGCAGTGGTTTTCAACTGAGTGGCTGAGGGGAGGGGCGCGGAGTCAAGGTTTTACTGATGGGCGCTCTCTAAATTGTGTAACTGCACAAAGCAAAGAACTGAAGAAGTCCCAAAGCTTTTTCTCCAGCCTGTACATGTGAGCAAGACACGATGACCTTCCTGCCCGGTTTGGAACGAAAGTCAGTTGGAAATACAAGGCAACTCAAAGTTCCACGAACAACGATCGGGTGCCGAGACTGCCTGCAGCCCGGGAAAAGGGGGAGCCTTACCTTAAGTGCCGGTTCAGTTCTTCCACATAATTTTTTTGGTCAAGGACATCAGTAATTCTTTCATGCCTTTTAAAAAAGCACAACAAGAAATTCTTTTTACTAAGGGTTGACACTGCGTAACTGTCCCTCAATCTTCGAATCAGCTGGTAGGAGTAACAATATTACCGGGAAACCAAGAGCTAGAGCTTAGCACTGTCTACATGGCCCTGAGTGAACAGAGAGGAGGCCGTGGGGGAGACACAGCGGGGCCTGAAGAGACGTGGAGACACGCCTGGCGAGCAGGCTCCTGCAGAGACACCCTCCACCCCTGCACCTGGCCGGGGATTTGGGAGGATGAAAGCCATGAGCATGCCGGGGGGGGGGGAGCACCAACAGCCACATGCAAATGGCTCCACATGGTGGGTGAAGACACCTTGCTAGACTGAAGGAAAGGAGGTTGGCTTAGAAAAGAAGACCACGTGACTCAAAACACAAAGCTGATGGGTCTGCATTAAATAAACAAAAAGACTTTGCCTGGCCAGCAGGGCTCAGTGGTTGAGCATCGACCTACGAACCAGGAGGTCACGGTTCGATTTCTGGTCAAGGGCAAGTGCGTGGGTTGTGGGCTCCATCCCCAGTGTGGGGCTTGCAGGAGGCAGCCAATCAATGATTCTCTCTCATCATTGCCGTTTCTATCTCTCTCCCTCTTCCCACCTCTCTGAAATCAATAAAAGCACATTTAAAAAAAGACGTTAATATTTTAAAGTTAGCCCCCACAATCCTTTACATTCACACGTTACCAGGAAACCTGCTCGCCAGGCGTGTCTCCACGTCTCTTCAGGCCCCGCTGTGTCTCCCCCACAGCCTCCTCTCTGTTCACTCAGGGCCATGTAGACAGTACTAAGCTCTAGCTCTTGGTTTCCTGGTAACAACGTATGTACATAAGTAGGATCATTCTACACAGGCTCGTTCCATGGGTACTGGATTTGTTTTCTAGTGCATTCACTTTCTTCCTTTTACCTGTTCTCTACTTTACACACTCTCCCAGGTAACCCTAACCCTGTTGAATATATACTATCCTATCTAACAAAGAGGAAGTATGCTAATTGACCCTCATACTGTCACAAAGATGGCAGCGCCCACAGCCAATCAGGAAGGAATGTGCTAATTGACTGTCCTGCCCTCAAAGATGGTGGCACCCACAGCCACAAGCCGGTGGTGCCCAGTCCCCTCAGCTCTGCTGGGGCGGCAGGTGCGGCCATTCCTCGTGCCTGCCTCCTGAGTCCCCCAGTCCCCTCTGCCCCCCAGCCACTCAGGGCCTGTCCGAGACACAGGCAAGCCTCAGATGGCGGCTGCCCAGCTGCCCCAGGCTCAGCTGACCAGGGCCGGCTGAGGCTTGTGCTGCCAGCAGTGGTAGCAGCAGAGATGTGATGGGATGTCGCCTTCCCGATTGCCAGGTCGCCACCCGCCCCCAAGGGTTCCCTGACTGTGAGAGGGGACAGGCTGGGCTGAGGGACCCCCGTCCTCCAGTGCATGAATTTTCATGCATGGGGCCTTCAGTGTGCATATAACCATCTATTGATCGTGTGTGTGTGTGTGTGTGTGTGTTTGTGTATCCACGCATGTGCATGTGTACTATGCAATTAAAATATAAAATATGGACTAGGGATTTTTTGGGTTTGTTTAAAAAATGATATACATATACTTCTCAATATCATACTTTTCTCACTTAATAATAACTTGTGGAAATCCCTCTAAGTCAACTATACTAGTAGCTCATTTTTTAGGTCTTCGTGGAATATTATTAATGTTCCATAATTCATTCAATTATTCCCTTACTGATGGACAATCTGTTTATTTCCATTTTTTAGAACATAAAGAATATATTTTAAGTTTAAAGTAGGTGAGTCCTTGTATTTAGGGTGCATTAAGTACTAATGGGGTTCCTCTGGTCCCTTCCTGGGTAAGGTGTGCTGCCAAGGTGCTGAGCCTAGGGGGAGGGAGGGGTCTTTGTTGGAAGGAAGAGTGAATGACAGGAAACAGACGCGCAGAGTAAAACAGTCAAATATGACCCAGGGTTTACAGTGGATCTCCCTTCGTCCTCTTCCCTCTGCAGCACGTGCCACTCCAGAAACAGTCCGTGGGTGCGTAGGTATAACATATATAAATAGTGCATTTTTTATTGTAAATAAATGGCAGCAGGTTTTACATGTTGTTTGTTTTCTTCTTTTTTAAAAAATATACCAGAGGCCCGGTGCACAAATTCGTGCACGGGTGGGATCCCTCGGCTTGGCGGTGAGCGGGAGATTGGCTGGCCAGGAAGAGGGACTGCAGTAGGTTGGCTGACTGCAGGTTGGCTATGGGAGTACATTGAGCATCTGCCCCCTGGTGGTCAGTGCATCACCACAGCAACCGGGTGACCATAATGGTCACTTACGCTTTTATAAATATATAGATATTTTTATTGATTTCAGAGAGTAAGGGAGAGGGAGATAGAAATGTCAATGATGAGAGAGAATTATTGATTGGCTGCCACCTGCATTGGGGTCAAAGAACAATTCCATGGGCAAAATCCATATATAATAGTACCATCCCATTTACATTCAAACACACTGCATAGCAAAATGCATGACCAATGGCCCTGGCCAGGTAGCTCAGTTGGTTAGAGTGATATCCCAATATGCCAAGGTTGCAGGTTCAAACCCTGATCAGAGCACATACAAAAATCAACCAATGATGCATACATAAATGGAACAAAAAATCCACACTTCTCTCTATCCCCCTTCCTCTCTCTGAAATCAATTAAAACAAAACAAAACAAAAGCACCAGCCAGTGTGGCTCAGTAGGCCTCATCCCTGCACTGAAAGGTTGCTGGTTCGAGTCCCAGTCAGGGCACATGCACAGGTTGCAGGCTCAATCCCTGGTAGGGAGTGTATAGGAGACAGCCAATTGATGTTTTACTTTCTCTCCCCCTCTCCCTTCCTCTCTCTCTAAAAGCCAATAAAAAAAGCTTTATAAAAGCAGCCCTGCTGGTTTTGCTCAGTGGATAGTGTCGGGTTCAGTCTTCGGGTTTGAATCCTGGTCAATGGCACATACCGTGGTTAAAGGTTCAATCACCGGCCCCAGTTGGGGCACAAGTGGGAGGCAACCAATCAATGTGTCTCTCTCACATCGATGTTTCTCTCTCTTCCCTTCTCCCCTCCCTCCACTCTCTCTAAAAATCAATGAAAAAAATATCCTCACTCCTGAGGATAAAAAGAAAAAAAAATCATGATGAACAATGACGTATCTGCGGGGCGTTAATAAAAGGCTTGAAAGGAGACACGAGCAGACTCCTCTGAGGGAGGAGCGGGAGTGGCAGTGGGAGGGAGACAAGGAACAGTATGAATGGAGAAATTTCACTTGTACTCTGCATTCTGTAGAGAACAATTCCTTAAACAATGGGAAAATTAATGTATCACCTCTGTAATTCAAAGCAGAGAAATAAAAACTAGAATTTCAAACAAGGCTAAAACAAATGTGGCATTCTTTGCTGGGATTTCACTAATAATGTGAACAGCAGCATGCAATCCAGTACTTACTCTTTGCCACCATCAAGATCCTGCATATCCTTAAGATAGAGGGAAAAGTCGATCACTCCAACCTGTTCAATGTAAAACGCACACGTTTAACCAAAAAATCACTTTCCACACAAGCCTTACAATCTTTAAAATTCCGGTATTTACATTCCCCGTCTCTTTCCTACAAATACTTAGGTTAAACAGCTCTATAAAATAGCAATCAATCAAACAAGTCAAGAAAAAATTACCCCACCACTCCCTTGTAGAAGAAAAACTTACTAAAAATCAAAATTTAAAGGAATATTTTAAAATGTTACCACTTAGTTAAGATTAGTTTTGTGTTATTTTATTTTTCTTAAAAGATATATTTTATTGATTTTTTACAGAGAGGAAGGGAGAGGGATAGAGAGCTAGAAACATAAATGAGAAAGAAACATCGACCAGCTGCCTCCTGCACACCCCCTACCGGAGAAGTGCCCGCAACCAAGGTACATGCCCTTGACCGGAATCAAACCTGGGACCCTTCAGTCCGCAGGCCAGTGCTCTACCACTGATCCAAACCGGTTTCGGCTAGTTTTGTATTATTTATTCAATAATCAAGTTGCTGACAAAAGATCAACCAAGTTCTTTGGGTGCCAAGTAATAAAAAAGGAGAGACCGTGGCTTTGGACGAAAACGGCGACCTTCGCTAAGACTCTGACCCCTGCTCTGGGACTGGGGGAATGGCCCATTGTACGCCAGGAAAATCCTCCGCTGCTGCGGGCACCGAGTGGGTGAAGGCCCCTCACACGTCTCAAGGTCAAGGGCTTCGTCCAGAAATAAAGCACCTGAGAGAGAGGGAGTGAGGGCCCTAGTCTGCCATCATCCACTGCAGTGTAAGTGAAGCTAATCCTTTTTAAAAATATATATATATATATTTTATTGACTTTTTACAGTGAGGAAGAGAGAGAGGGATAGAGAGTTAGAAACATTGATGAGAGAGAAACATCAGTCAGCTGCCTCCTGCACACCCCCCAATGGGGATGTGCCTGCAACCAAGGTACATGCCCTTGACCGGAATCGAACCCGGGACCCTCAGTCCGCAGTCCGATGCTCTATACACTGAGCCAAACCGGTTTCAGCAAAGCTATTCCTATTTGAAATATAAGAATATTGTGTCCACTGATAAATGTTTAAAATCATTTTACAGCCATATCACAGAACCCTCGGGAGCATACCAAAGAATGCAGCAGATGGAAATGCAGTTACACAAAGGAAGTTCCAGGATAAAATTTTAAGTCAAAGAATAACAAGCACAACATTAAATTCCTTATCACAATTCCACTTGTGTTAAAGCCAAAGCTATGCAGGATGGTTTCTGTAACATCTCTGCAGCACCTCCACTAATCCATGCTCCTGCCCCTTGATCCTGGCGGCCTTCGTGCCGGTCTTGATGAGGGCTCTGGCTGAAAACAGCAGAAACATGCTCTGGCCAGGTGGCTCAGTTGGTTAGAGCCACCTGTATACCAAAATGTGGCAGGTTTGATTCCCGGTCAGGACACATACCCAGATTGCAGGTTCGATCCCTGGTCAGGGCATGCACACAAGGCAGAAGAGTGATGTTTCTCTCTCTCTTTCCCTTCTTCTCTAAGAATCAATAAAAAACGTGGATTAAAACAAATTCTGTGTTGTAGCAAGCAGCAGAAACGATGGCTATGACTCTACAGCAGGCTAACGAGGCAATACCAGCTTCTGCCTAGCCCTTCCTCTCGGGGCACAGACCTTTGAATCCTCGGCTGCCATGAAAGAAGTCTGGCCGAGCTGAAGCCATCATGCTGGACCCCGAGTGGGAAGACCACCAGGGGACTGAGAGGTCAAGAAGCACCTGCTGCTCCAGGCCAGTTCATGGAGCCCCTCGGCCTCTCCCAGCCTGCGTGCTGCCTGCGGCACCAAACAACTGCGCTCATAGGAGGAAGGGCCTCGCTGAGCCCAAACCCCCAATTGTGAGATCAGTGAGTGTTACTGTTCATGTGCCTGATGACTTGTTACACAGAAAGAGAAAAACCATAAAACATTGAATTTGAACCAAAACCTATCCTATATAATCCTATATAATAAAGAGGTAATACGCAAATTGACCTTCACTCCAACACACAGGATGGCCGTTCCCTTGTGGTCAAAGATGGCTGTCCCCATGTGGACACAAGATGGACACCACAAGATGGCCGGCAGGGGTGGGCATTTGTGGGTGATCAGGCCTTCAGAGGAGGGCAGTTGGGGGTGATCAGGCTGGCAGGGGAGGGAAGTTAGGGGTGACTGGGCCAGCAGGGGAGGGCAGTTAGGGGTGACCAGGCCGGTAGGGGAGGGCAGTTAAGGGCAATTGTGTTGGTAGCAGAGCAGTTAGGCGTCAGTCAGGCTAGCAGGGGAGTAGTTAGGGGGTGATCAGGCTAGCTGGCAGAAGCGGTTAGGGGCAATCAGGCAGGCAGGCAGGCAAGCAGTTGGGAGCCAGCAGTCCTGGATTGTGAGAGGGATGTCTGACTGCCCATTTAGGCCCTATCTCACCAGGCCTAAATGGGTAGTCAGACATCCCTTGAGAAGTCTGAGATTGGAAAGGGTACAGGCTTGGCTGAGTGAAAAGGGCAGTTTGAATTTCACTTTTCGTGCTTTTTTTTTTTTTAATATACTTTATTGATTTTTACAGAGAGGAAGAGAGAGGGATAGAGAATTAGAAACATCGATGAGAGAGAATCATCCATCAGCTGCCTCTTGCACACCCCCTGCTGGGAATGTGCCCGCAACCAAGGTACATGTGTCCGCAACCAAGGTATATGTCCTTGACCAGAATCGAACCCGGGACCTTTCAGTCTGCAGGCCGACGCTCTATCCACTGAGCCAAATCAGTTTTGGCTTTTCGTGCTTTTGTATTAATAAATGTTTTTTTTCAAGAAGCATGTACTATTGAAATAATAAAAAAAAAAACACACACACACACAATGGAAAAATATAAATTCAAATGAAAAAACCAACATAAAGAATGAGAAAGAATATCCAAAGTAGAAATGAATGGACAAGTAAATAAAACCTTCCTCCCAAAGCAGAATTAATACAAACAACAGCTGCTTCTTCGAGTTCAACAAAGAAGACTAACCTCTACAAAGTATGATCAGTATTCAGCAAGTGCATATTACATGTGAGAAAGGTGAGATGTTAGGATGTTGTAGGAGAATATGCTCATATGATAATTGATCTGAATGAAACAAATGACTTATGGAAAAATTTAAATGACTAAAAACATAGTCCTAAGTCATAAGAAACCAATACACTACAAGGTCATGAAAAAACTTAATGTGATAAAAGAACTAGGACCAACAAAGGTATTAGAAGTGGTCCTACCAGCAAGCCTTCAAAGAAAAATAACCCTGCTCTGATGAACTGCTGCAGAAAACAGGAAAAAGGATACTGTCCAGCGTATTTTATGAGGTTAACACAATCCTTACACTTTATGGTGACAGATGAGAGGCACTGCGTTAAAGAACAGAACAGGGGCTCAAACACATCTATTATTAAATACAATTCCCAATCTTTATTTTGGAATTTGACAAAATGATGTTCAAGTTGAGCTGGCAGAATGGACAGCCTGAACTATATTGAAAAAAGTGTAACAAAGTGGGCAAGAGGTGAACTACCAGAGTAGAAAACAAACCATGTGGGCCCTGGCTGGTGTGCTAAATGGTTAGAACATTGGCCTGTGCACTGGAGGGTTGTGGGTTCAATTCCCAGTCAAAGGCATGAACCTTGGATACGGGTTCGCTCTCTGCCCCAGATTGGGGCAGGATGCAACTGGTCAATGTATCTCCCTCACATTGATATTTCTCTCTCTCCCCTCCTCCATCCCTTCCTTCTACTCTCTGAAAAGGAAAAATATCCTCAGGTGAGGATTAAAATAAAAAAACACACCAAAAAACCAAAAATAAAACCAAAAGCAAAACATCACCACATATGGCTCTAGAAATTAAAAGCCTGTGCTCCTGGCGTAGGGATAAAGAGATCCAGAGACTAAACAGAGAGTCCAAAAATAAACTCCAGTGTATTTCAGATATTTCACACATGATAAAGATGGGATTTTTTTTTCTTCAGGATACAGAGTTTATTCAAAATCCAGTACACACTGGCCAAACTGCCTTCAACAACATCAATAGAAAGCCTGGGGAAAAGGCAAAGTTGTTATAAAATCACTTTATTTAAAAAATATATATTTTTTTATTGATATTTTACAGAGAGGAAGGGAGAGGGTAGAGAGCTACCATGTTTCCCCGAAAATAAGACATCCTCCGAAAATAAGAACTACTTACAGGTTTCCTTCTGAGTGAAATATAAGGCATCCCCCCAAAATAAGGCCCCCCCCAAGGCTAAACATGAGAGATTTGTTCCACTGATTCTGAAAGAAATGGAGTCACAAGAAATTTACCAGGAAATTCAGGAATTGGATTGTTATGATGATGTTCCAGAAGATGATTAAATGATTGTCATTGAATAAATGAGTAAATTCTTGATACTGTAAGATTCACAGTTTGTCTGGTTTGTGTTGACAACTACCGTATTACCGTACTGTATACAGGTAATAAATTTCCTTTATTTTCATTTAACAATAAATGTGTACTGTATTCTTCTTCATGGAAAAATAAGACATCGCCTGAAAATAAGACCTAGCACATCTTTGAGAGCAAAAATTAATATAAGACGCTGTCTTATTTTCGGGGAAACAGGGTAGAAACATTGATGAGAGAGAAACATCAATCAGCTGCCTCCTGCACACCCCCACTGGGGATGTGCCCGCAACCAAGGCACATGCCCCTGACCGGAATTGAATCCAGGACCCTTGAGTCCACAGGCTGATACTCTATCCACGGAGCCAAACCGGTTTCGGCATAAATTCACTTTAATTCAGTTCTTTCTGTAGACAGAGACTGGGAAGGCACGTGGGCATTCTTTAATTATTGTCAGCTGAACCCAAGGCACAGGCAAGCCACGCCCTGGGAACACGCTTTGCCTTCATTTCTCAATCCCCAGCCGCCTCTCTCCATGCTGGACTCGGAAAAGGATATAAAGGATATAAATAATGGACAAGAGTACAAAGAAGTATGAGGTTGTTCATAATATTGTTAAACAATGGAAACAAGTTAATAAGCATTGGTTAAATAAATATGGTACAGTCATAAAATGGAATACTATGCAGCCACTTAAAATGGCTTACATCTTAGTGACACTGGGGCTATGTGGGATATGTTCCTTAAAAAAATTACTTACTGTGCTTTAAATAACCATATATATTTTTTTAGATAAATAACCGTATTTTGATTAAAAAAAACAAAAAAACAAAACAACTCCGAGATCAACCAAAGGACTTGTGTGCATACATATGGGCCTAGCCAGTGGCCATGGACAACAGGGGGGTGGGGGCATATGTAGGGAGGGGTTTGGGATGGGAATGGGGGGATGAGGACAATTATGTGAGACCATAATCAATAAAACAAACAAACAAACAAACAAAAAACTTCAAACGTCTCTCTCTAAAACCACACACAAACATACGTACAAAGATCCTAATAGGAGGGCTGTAACACCTACTAAAAAGTGACACTGAATTAGTTATCTGTTTGTAATGGGATTATGTGTGATATTTAGTTTCTTTTCAAAAATACACCTCTGTATTTATTTCTACATTTTTGTTAATCCTCACACCAGGGTATTTTTCCATTAATTTTTAGAGAGAGTGGAAGGGACGGGGAGAGACAGAGAGAGAGAAACACTGATGTCAGAGATACACGCTGATAGGCTGTCTCCTGTACCCACCCTGACCACGGCCAGGATCTTCACTGAAATCAAACCCTGGACCCCTCAGTCTGTGGGCCAATGCTCTATCCACTGAGCCAAACCAGCCAGGGCAAAAACATACCTCTGTATTTAAAAAAATTTGTTCAATACACAAAAACAACAAAACTATTGGAGGGGGAAAAAGCTGGCCTGGGTGCAGAGGGATTAGGGAAGCTTTAGAGCACATGTGTCAAACACAAGGCCCACGGGCCAAATCCAGCCCGCCAGGCCTTGCAATGTGGCCCGCACCGCGCTGTCATCACTGCACTCTGCTGTCAATTTATGACATTGTCAGTTTATGACTGTTCAGTAAACCATTCGGCCCGCGATTTAGGCTGGATTTTAGATTTTGGCCCCTTCTCTGATTGAGTTCGACACCCCTACTTTAGAGTCTTCAGGTCTAAACATGTGGTGGGCAGAGGCCCTTCTTGCCCTGAAGAGGGGTCAAGGGAGGGATGGGTCAGGGTGTCTGTCCCGCTCAGGCACCAGGAGTTTACGCCTCAACCCTGGTCACCTGCTCCCATCCTAAGCGGGTTGTCCCACCTCTCTGCTCCTTACTCAATACTTTCATTTGTGCCCCATTTTATTAACCTGACTTCCAAACCTCTCCTGACTCTCTCTCCCCACTTCTCATCCAACCTTCTGGACTTACAGGCTTATCAGCTCAATGTTTTACTGTGTCTGTTCTTGGCCACTTTTAACTCACAGCATGGATGAGAGATTGACTGTTCTCAAGCCCTGACCTGACCATTTCACTGCCTAAAGACCTCCCAGAGCTTCTCAAAGCTCAGGGCCATGTTAAAGCTTCGGCCTGACTCGGGCCCAGCATCTGGACCCGCCTCACCTTCGCCTCCCGTGGTGCCTCTGACTCCAGCCGTGGAGCTCTTCCTGCCCACAAGCACGCGTGCTTTCTGTGAGCCCCTGCCAGCTCTCCTCACCCTTCCCCCTGCTTCCCTGTTTCCCCAGCTCAGCCTTCGGTCAGACGCCCGCTGTGCCTGCCTGAGGTTCAGCACCGTCTGCAGATCCTACATAAAATCCCTGGCCTAGGGAAGTTATTCCATCAGGATCCAAATCCCCGCTTTACCTGAGAATCCAAGTCTTCTCCTTTTAAGCAGAGATTGGCATCGAGAACATTGAGTCCCACCAGCAGACCGACGAGCACCATCCCCTCTTCCTCCATCATTAATGCCTCTGGCTCATAAAACTCACTGCAAGAGATTGGTGGCCAGGGGAGCCATTCAGGAATGTCCTCACCACCCCTTCTCCCCACCCCAACCTGCCTTCCCAAGGCTCAGCTCATGGCCTGACTGCCAGCAGCGCCCTGTGCGAACTTCCTTCCCTTTCACCTCCCTCTCTCGCTGCAAGTTGCCGTTTCCCCTCCTCCTGCCTCTGGTCTGCGGTGAACTCTGCCATCTGGGCCCTGGACCCAGCCCTTCTCCTCTCCTCCTGGCTCCTACATTCCTGACCATCTGCCCCTCCTGTCCCTACAGCCCCTCCTTCCATATCGCTGGGACACTCCCTCAGCCAGGAATGAAGCCCTCCCTCTTCCACAGGCCCCCGGGGCAGCCCCGGCTGCTCGCCTTCCTGACAGCGGCCACCGCGGCTGTTTGTAGTGGGATGTCAGCCCGTCACTGCCTGCATCCGGTCACCACTAATCTGCTAATTTACCATTACATTGTGTGTGTGTGTGTGTGTGTGTGTGTGTGAACTTACTATCTTAAGAATCGATTTTTTAGACAAAATCTGTAACTCAAAGTTACTCAGTGCAACTGTGCTCAGAGTACAAAGGACATGACATACTTGAAATCCGTATTTATCATGTAAAGAATATTCAATAATAAACCATGACTTGAAAACAAAGAAAAATTTGTAGTAGGCCATACTATAAAATTTATTTTTATCTCAATTAGATAAGAGAATTAACTCTAGAGAGATTTTTCCCTTATGAATTCTCATATTTTAGAGAAAATTCCTTTCATAATGATTATTTTTGCTTATAGTTATAAATAACAAATGTAAAACAGTTAGCCCTACTTGGTTTGGCTCAGGGGACAGAGCAGACTGACGGGTCTCAGGTTTGATTCCAGTCAAGGGCACATAGCTGGGCTGCGGACTCAATCCCCAGGAGGGAGTGAACAGAAGGCAGCCAATCAATGATTTTCTCTCATCACTGATGTTTCTAGTTCTCTCTTCCTCTCCCTTCCTCTCTGAAATCATTAAAAATATATAAAAAATATATATGAACTAGTCAAATATCAGAGATAGCCTGTCAGTCTTTACTGATGCTAAGAGATAAAATTTTATAAATTGTATATGGAATCCTAAAATCGGTAAGATATTAAAAAAAAGGCATTTAGTCCTAAAATAATTTTTCCCTGTCATTATCCAATCTAATAAATACAATTTTGCTGAAATTTAATGGAGTATACTGTCAACTACCTAACCTTAGGTATTTCTGAAAAATTATCTTTAAAATGACTTTTATAAAATGAAAAGTAATATAAATCTTCAGCCATTCATATCAACTTTGAGATACCCATGCTCAAAAAAATGAATAGAACTTTTAAAACTAAGCCAGAGAATATTTATGACTAATAATAATTTGAATAAAAGCTCTATACATTATAAACTCTTATTTTAATTCAAAGCAAGACAAGCAAAGATAGGTGATGAATTACCTTAAGAGATGTTTATTGTCTATCAGCACTTTCAGATAATCTGCCAGTTTCTTTTGCATGAGTGCAAGATAAAGCCAAGCTCTGCCTCTTCCCACAGCTGTCCTAGAATTCAAACAGAGAAACAAACTGTTATGGCATAACGAGAGGCCTGGTGCACGAAATTCATGCACTTGGGAGGGAACGGGACCCTCAGAGCAGGCTGTGCCCTCTTACAGCCCAGGGGCCCTCAGGGGATGTCCAACTGATGGCGTAGGCCCACTCCCCGCAATGCCATGGAGGCAGGAGAGACTTCCACCACCACTGCTGCACTTGTCAGCCGTGAGCCCAGCTTCGGAGCGGTGCTCCCCCTGACAGAACGCACTGACCACCAGGGGGCAGCTCCTGCATTGAGTATCTGCCCCCTGGTGGTCAGTGTGCATCATAGCAACCAGTCATTCGCCATTCAGTCATTTGCATACAATCCTTTTATTATATAGGACTAGAGGTCCGGTACACAAAATTCATGCAGGGGGTGGGGAGGGGAGGTTGTTCCTCAGCCCAGCCTGCACCTCTCCAATCTGGGACCCATCGAGGGATGTCCGACTGCCAGTTTAGGCCCAGTTCAGCTAGGGGTCACCTAGGCTAGGTTAGCGCTTGCCAAGGTTAGGCATAGGGACCCCTAGGCTAGGCTGGTTGTCACAAACCAGCTAGGGTGAGGCAGCCGATTGATGATTCTCTCTCATCATTGATGTTTCTCTCTCTCTCTCTCTCTCTCTCTCTCTCTCTCTCTCTCTCTCTCTCTCCCTCTCCTTCTCCCTTCCTCTCTGAAATCAATAAAAATATACTTTAAAAAATAATTGTGGAAGAAAACGTATGAAATAAAATTTATCTTTTTAAGTGGATTGGTTGGTAATGTTAAGTGCATTCACAATGTTGTGCAACCAATCTCAAAGGTGCAAACTTCAAAAGGCCTGTTTTAAACCTTAGAAAACAAACAACAAAAGCCTCCCTACTATAGACCTCACACTGCTTAAGGAAAACAAGATTCTTTTCGAGCAGAGTAAGTGCATTGTGACACTCGGGAGTACAGAGGCACCGCTGTCATCAGTGTCTGCACGCAAGCGCACTCTTAGGCCACAGCCTGGCTGTGCACCCAGTGGCCTCAGGGCTCATCTAACTTCATCAATACGAAACCCCACATCACCCCCCAAAAATAAATGAGGAGGGGAAAAAAGAACCAGAGAAAAGGGAAGAAAACAATATAGGGACAAAGGCATTAATGTTGGGATATGGTGGGAAATGGACACTAACACAGGCTGCTCAGTGGGGTGTAAACTGTCACAACTCTTCCAGCAGCAGGTGGGTGATGGCTGGTTATCCAAATCCTACATCTAGGAATATAGCCTCAGGAAGTGACCAGCATGTACAAGGGATGCTTGGGAGGGTCACCACTGCACTATTTGGAGGATGAGCAGTGGAAGACAGCTATGAAGCCCAAAGAGGCGTTAAATATGAGCTAGATAACATACAGCTATGCCCATTTCAAAAGTGATGTGGATGAGCATCTGATATGGAAAGAGGTCTAAAATCTAATATGAAATGGGGGGAAAAGCCTACAGAACAGAATGTACAGTTTGACTTAAATTTTTCTTACTTTTTTTTTTTTTAATATATTTTATTGATTTTTTTACAGAGAGAAAGGGAGAGAGTTTTTTTTTTTTTTTTTTTTTTAATTGATTTCAGGGAGAGGAAGGAAGAGGGAGAGAGAGAGAAACATCAATAATGAATGAGAATCATCGATTGGCTGCCTCCTGTATGCCCCGCCACCGGACATCGAGCCTGCAATCAGGGTGTGTGCCCTGATTGGAAATCCAACCATGAGCTCTTGGTTTATGGGTTGACATTCAACCATTGAGCCATACCAGCCAGACACTGTCCCTGAATGTGGCTCATGCACTTTGTTTTAAATTAGAAATGTTTTATCAGCAAGGAATTCTAAATATCAAGACCGTGTGATGACTTCTTACTCACTTTAATTCTGGGAGATTTCTGACACTAGTGGCTATATCTGATGCTTCTGGACAAAGTTTCTCCACCATCTCCAAAGGACCAAAGAAAGATTTATTTTGGCCAATAAAACTCTTCTTAACTAAAAGGGAAAACAAAAGTGTTAGTCATAAGAATAGGTGTAAAATGTCTTCAGGGGGTCCATGGTCTCTCTTCCAAAAGCCAAATAAATACTTCAGATGTAATCCTTCTGCTTTAATGCTTCAGATTTAGTCTTGGGACTGGGAGAGCTACTGTAAGTAACAAATGAGCTCTCCCCTCTTCTGGAAACAGGGATTCTCTGATGCACCTACTGTGCTCTTTCTCCAGGTTGTTTACTGCCTAGGAGATAAAATATGATCCCTGTGAAATCCTCCCCTTTTTCCTTCCTACCTGATGCCAAAACCAACACTTCACTTCAAATGGCCATCACTACCATCCTCACCTGAACTGCTGCAACAACCTCCTCCTGAGTCTCCTGCTCCTAATACTGTCACCCTTCAATCCCAACTCCGCGCTGCTGGGGGTCTGTTATGAAAGGAAATCAGATCACGTTTCCCCTTGCTTAAAATCTTCCCAGTACTCTCAGAATAAAACCCAATTCTTCACCTGTAAAGTCCTACCTGTTCTAGCCCGTCCTACTTTCCTCTCAGCACCCTTCAGCTTCCTGATCTCTTCCTCAGGCCAAGGGTGGTCCCACTCAGGACCCTTAACCTGCTTTTTGTTCCTGCTTTTTGCTTCCCCCTGATCTTTTCATAACTGACTCCTCCCTCTCCCGTATGTCTCAGTTGACATTTCACCTCCCCAGAAAAACTGTCCCCTTTTGTCCCAGCTGAAAGGTTTTCTCTTTGATTCTCTATCATTTAACCCATTTTGCTTCCTTGAATTTGTAGCATTTTATAATTACGTTGGTTTGTTCCTGCATTTATCATCTACCTCCTGGTCTGGAACTGTGCTGTCCAAGGGTATCACTAGCCACATGTGCTACTGAACACTTGTTCAAATGCTAGTGCAATGAGACATGCTATAAATGTAAAACACAGCGGATCTTTAAGCCTTAGTATAAAAAAGAATGCAAAATATCTCATTAATAAGGTTTTTAAAGACTGATTATGTATCACAATATTTTGGATATGTTCAGTTCAATAAAATATACCATTAAAACTAATTTTAGTTGTTTTCTTTAATTTTTTAAAACTGTGTACTGGAACATTAAAAATTGGCCCCAGCTAGTTTGTCTCAGTGGATAGAGCATTGGCCTGCAGACTGAAGGGTCCCTGGTTTGATTCTAGTCAAAGGTACATGCAGGGTTTGCAGGCCTGATCCCCAGTGGGGGGCGAGCAGGAAGCAGCCAATTATTCTCATTATTGATGTGTCTGTCTCTCTCTCCTTCTCCCTTCCTCTCTGAAATAAAAATATTTTAAAATTTAATCTGGGGGAGATAAGAGATCAACCGAAGGACTTGTATACATGCATATAAGTACAACTAATGGACACAAAACTCTGGGGAGGGAGGGTATGTATGGGAGGAGGGGCAATATTAAAATATGTACACAGATAATAATTTAATAAAAAAAAATCAAAAAAAATATTTTAAAATTTAAAAAAATGTACATCTGGCTTGCATGACTATTTTATTGGACAGCATTGCTCAAGAATGTCCCATCTTGCAGGCAGGAGCTTGTGTTTGTACATTGCTGTGATCCTAGCACCAGAACAATGTTCTGCACTGATGGATACATGCTGTGAGCTCCTGGTGCCCCAGGCTCACCTTTCAGTCCATGCTTGAGGCAGTGCTCCATCACCACGAAAAACTGCTGCAAGGGGGCGTGGTCCGCATCCAGGCTGCGACCCAGGCTCAGAGCGGACTGGAGCAAGACCTTGATGCTGAGTTTCATCATGTGCATCAGGTTGGCGCGCTCCTCCATCATCTGGCACTTGGAAGCTGCGGGGCAGAAGCAGGGATAGTTTTGTCAGTGGACTGCGTGTGCTCCGGTGCGAGAAGGTTGGATACGGGACAATGGCAAGGCCAGCCAGGTGGAGGCAGGCGGTCAGTGCGGGGTGCAAATGTGCGGATACCGGGTCCGCAGTCACCTGACCCCAGGAGTCACAGCCGCACCGGACAGCCCGGCCCGGGGTCAGACAGCCGAGGAGCGGCAGGGGGTTTGAGCTTGGCCTCACCGCGCAGCGTCCCATTTTCCGCCAGTGACAGCGCAAGCCGCAGGAAGCCCCGCCCAGGCTGGAGAACGTGCCCGCCCGCGGACGTGCCTATTGGACGAGCCCGAGGCCACGCCCACAGCCCCGGGGAGTCACATGGGGCATGAGTGCCCCCGGGCCGGAGCGGGTCGGAGCCGGCTCTCCGGTGAGAAGGTGCCACCGAGTCCCTTCCCGGAAGCACCGGCCGCTCGGTCTGGACTCACATTCAGACTGTCGCCCACCATCCACAACGAGCGGACAATTATGAGATTTGTAAACAAAACCATTAAAATAAACTCAGCTGTCTTTCCATTCAATGCCATTAGTTTCGTCGCTTTGTTTTGGGGTATAAAAACTGATCAATCAGTATTAGATATCCAGGACAGATGCGTGCCAACTGTCCCCTCAAACCCAGTAAACTTACCACAGAAACTTGGTAAAAATGTAGACCTTCAACTACTTATTTTTTAATTAACAATAATCGCGTGTCAGATAAATCTCATGGACTACACCGCCGCGGCGCAAAGCTAGACCTTCAACTTAAGTCCTGCCCCTGCGCCCGGCGTCCTCCTCCCTCTGCCAGCGGCTCCCATCCTGCACCTCCTGTACAGACCCTGGCCTCAGGTTTGCAGGTGGAAACGGGGCGGGACTTACCGTTTTTAGTTTGTAGTTGTCTGATTACTACTGAACTTAATTGTTAAATTCATAATCTCCGAATTGCTTAAGTCTTAACATGGATTGATCTGTATATTCCGGGTGTTGATCCTGTGCTTGCTTGTTTTTCTTTTATGAGCATTAATTAATATGGACAATTAAAAGGGCATATATATGTTAGCTAAATTGAAGTAATGAAGTTATGACTGAATTATATAATAAAGGCATTAACTAAGTAAATATTATTGATACTTGAGACAGCCTGGGTGGGACTAAATATTCTCCTCTCAGCAAAACCTAAGACTACTCTGGGGAGGGAGGGTATGTATGGGGGGGGCAATGGTATATGTACACAGATAATAATTTAATAAAAAAAATTAAAAAACAAAAAACAAACAAACAAACCTAAGACTAGCTCTGGGAAAGGAAACTCCGTCTGAACATTTCATCCTGGTTGTTGAAAGAGAAAAAAATAAAGCACTTGGGTTGGTGGTGGTTTAAATATTTAAAAATTTTTAGAGAATCTATGTATTATATTTCTACATTTGACAATTTTAATGAATTGGATACTGGGCAAAGGAAATAAAAATTATAAAGCCTCCCCGGCCAGCGTGGCTCAGTTGTTGAGCATCGACCTTTGAACCAGGAAGTCAGGGCACATGCCTGGGTTGTGGGCTCGATTCCTAGTAGGTGAAGTGTAGAAGGCAGTGGATCATTGATGTTTCTGTCTCTCCCTCTCCCTTCCTCTCTGAAATCAATAAAAAAAATTTAAAATTATAAAACCTTATCAAGAGGAGTCACTCTGAATAAACCAAATAACCACAGAAACAATTTGTAAAGATTTAACCTTACAGAAGACGGCCCGGTCTATAAACTAGTGGTCTTCCCATTGCAATACACATCCAGGAGGTCTTGCAGCGGGCAGCAGGCCCAGATGTTTTAAGGAACCCATGAACAGACCTTCTGTTTCACAGGCCCTTTCCTCCCATCCCACGGAAGAGTGCTGATTCACTCCCCACCCTCTGGGTGCACCGGCCTGGGTGCAGAAAGCCCCACGGTCCCACGCACCACACGGTGAGTCACCAACGTGAGGAGCTTTCAACCCCTCCCTGCTTTCCTGCACTTTCTTAAGAAACCTGTCTAGGGGGCGAGGGGAACACTTACAGTCCTCCGCTGGGTGTCCTGAATTTAGAAAATTACCCCCCCCCCAATTATATGTAATTATTTTCTGCTAGCCTCAATACTCTAGGATGTGCCATTAACTACATGGACATGTATCATAAATTAAATGAGGCAAACTGTAGCTCCAAGTTTTAGATGAAAATGGCTTTGAAGTACACATAAAATAAGTCTTTTGGTAAGAAAATATTGTTTCGGCCAAAACCGGTTTGGCTCAGTGGTCGAGCGTCGGTCTGCAGACTGAAAGGTGCCAGGTTCGATTCCGGTCAAGGGCATGTACCTTGGTTGCGGGCAGATCCCCGGTAGGGGGTGCGCAAGAGGCAACTGGTCGATGTTTCTCTTTCATTCTCATCGACGTTTCTAGCTCTCTATCTCTCTCCCTTCCTCTCTGTAAAAAAATCGATAAAATATATTAAAATATATATATATTGTTTCGGCAAAGGTGTAATGAAATAATATTTAGATGTCCCCAACCATTTGAGTGTTCTGGGTTAAACAAGATAACTAAGCACATAAAAGAATTACAAGCATAATCATCATTAGGTAAGTCTTGGTAAAGCCTTTGTTGGAAAACTTCCCAGAGGTTGAGATATTTAATTATTTTTAAATTTTGAGAGAATTCTATGTATTATATTTATACATTTGAAACTTTAATGAAATGGATAATAGGCAAAGGAAATAAAAATCATAAAACCTCTCTGCTTTATTGCACTTAGTTAAGGAAACCTGGTTTACCGGGTAGGGGGAACACTTGCAAGTTGTATCTGCTCTTGCAAGTCTGATGATTTTCATTTGCTTTGAAAAAAAAATTAGACAGTAGATCAATGTGATTTGGAGCATATAACTTAGAAGGAGTTCAAAGAACAACTGCTCTAACAAAACTATATTTCTTATTTATACGAATCACGTTTCTCAGGGATTATACCCATAAAAACAAAAAATCTGGAATAAAATTGATGCTGAGTCCTATCACATTTTATTAGTAAGCATAAATATTCATCTACAGATACATGCTAATGAAAAAATCAATACCATTTAGCACATCTTAACAGAGGCAATTGTGCATGCTCACCCGGTGTGGCTCAGTGGTTGAGCATTGACCTATGAACCAGGAGGTCATGGTTCAATTCCCAGTCAGGCACATGTTTACCGTAGGTTGTGGGCTCCATCCCCAGTAGGGGGCGTGCAGGAGGCAGCCAATCAATGATTCTCATCATTGATGTTTCTATCTCTCCCTTCCTCTCTGAAATCAATAAAAATATGTTTTTTTGTTTTTGTTTTTTTAAATATATATTTTATTGATTTTTTACAGAGAGGAAGAGAGAGGGATAGAGAGTTAGAAACATAAATGAGAAAGAGACATCGATCAGCCGCCTCCTGCACATCCCCTACTGAGGATGTGCCCGCAACCAAGGTACATGCCCTTGACCGGAATCGAACCCGGAACCTTTCAGTCCGCAGGCTGATGCTCTATCGACTAAGCCAAACCGGCTTTGGCAATATATATGTTTTTAAAAAGAGAGGCAATGCCATGAAAAACATATGTATGATTATTCATAAAATTATATTTAAATTTCTTGTATTGACTAATCATCACCAATACTTTTAATGGTACATTCCAGAAGAAAAAAATTTATACACTTAGAGCTTTAGTCACAAGAAAAGTTTATTTAATTTTTATTTACATATTTTTGGCTGAGATATATAATAGGATGACCAATAAAAAATTATAAAACATGGAAGTGGAATGGGAATTCAAGTTCAAGGGGTAAAAGACAGGAAAAATGTAAAATTTTTAAATATTAAAAAACATATTTTTAAGATGAATGCTAGTGCTTATCAAATCATTAAGGTATTTACATATCACTTGACACACTTAAAATGATATAATAGTTTTATTTCAAAGAGTCAACATTTATAAGGAGCTCGAAAATGTATTCTAGCCCTAACCAGTTTGGCTCAGTGGATAGAGTGTCAGCCTGCGGACTCAAGGATCCCGAGTTCGATTCCGATGAAGGGCATGTACCTTGGTTGTGGGCACATCTCCAGTGGGCGGTGTACAGAAGGCAGCTGATTGATGTTTCTCTCATCAATGTTTTTAACTTTCTATCCCTCTCCCTTCCTCTCTGTAAAAAATTCAATAAAATATATTAAAATAAAGAAAATGTATTATAAACTTTAAAATTATGATGAAGAATTTTATGTCACTTTTTAAAGTTGGAGTTTCTTGCCCTGACTGGGTAGCTCAGTTGATTACAGCATCATCCTGATACACCAAGGTTGCGGGTTCAATCCTGTGTCAGGGCATGTACAAGAAACAACCAATGAATAAGTAAGTGGAACAACAAATTGATGCCTCTCTCTCTCTCTAAAGTAATAAAAAAAAAAGTTGAAGTTTCTTTAGGGGGTCATGTGAGCAAAAAACGTGGAGACTCATGTGTAGGTGGTCAGAGCTGGGCGGCAGCGGGTCCCACACTGTGGCTGGGAACGGCAGGGCACTGCAGCCAACTCATCCACCCCTGGCTGGTGAGTCACCGATGCCCAACATGCTCGACTCAGAATTATGGAAAGGTGGAGCGGGAGGATCTTCAGCCTGGTATATCTCTCAATTTTACTAGGTTTGTGACCTTGGCCATGCTTTTCACATCTCTAAGCTTCCTTAATAATAACTCAACACATCACACAGAACGTCACAAAATTCTACACTTATGGGATTGCCAAATAAGGGGTCTGATCAGGGATCTCAACCTTGACCCTTTTAGAAGGGTGGGCCTGTGACCCAAACGAGCACAGCAGAGAGGGGCTGAGCTTCAAACCCTCTTGCTGGAGAAATGCTATCAGTAGATGTTTCAAAAACTGGGGTCCTGCATTTTATGTAAAACCTGCTAATTGCCAAAAAACAAACAAACAAACAAAAAACATTTAAAAAATGCTTTTATACCTTCAAGACAGAAACAAATACAAACCAGCAGCCACAAACAGCTCAGAGGGCTGCCAGGGTGTTGCAGCGTCTGGCAGAGAATTAGTGCTCAGGAGGGGGAGGGGCTGAACGGGTTTTTTTTGTTGGGCTCTGAATTTTATAGTGAACGGACTAGATCCTTACAGGTTTTAGTTGAGTAGCCCTTTGATTTCTTGAAGTATTTTCTCTTACAGTATGGTGTCATCTGACACTGACAAGGAAGAAACGGCTTTTACACTTTCCTAATTCACACCCACGTCAATGGCTAACGTAAGGAGGCCAGCAATGCGAAGGGGGAAAGTTATGCTTCCCTTTGGAAAAAGTTGCACCATAAAATAAAATTTGCCAGGGAAGAAAACAGAGAAAGGCGTACCTACCACCTACCCAACGGCAAATATATAATTTTAAAATCAAAGAGTGCCTTCTTCAGTGAGTACCCACGTGCAAGACACTGTGCCGGGCGCGCTAATTCTGTGAACGTGTGTGCTTTGTTATTCATCCTTTAGGAGGAGGATGAATAACAATGCAAGATGCGGAACCTTGTGTGTATGCCCTGTGGGGCGTGTGTGAGAATCGTGTGTGGAGATGAAGGGACGTGCCACAGGCAGTTTCTGGGATGGAGGACTTCCTCTACACGGGTTTTCTTTTGTATGTTTGTTGTTGCTTTACCATGCACATTTGTTATCTTAAGAAAAAACAATCCCCCCAAAACAAGACAACAATGCGAATGCCCTGGGAGCATTGTGGCGCCTGTGCTACCAGGCCTGACACAGGACAGTGCTGTAAGAGATATTCAGAGCGTTCCACAGCATTCCACCCCATTTACCTCTATTACAAAAATAATTCATCTGGCAAGAGTGCTGCTCACATTGGATCTCTGCTCGTCACCACTTCCTCTGAGAAAGCTGTCCTCATGCTGTGGGCGCAGATCGGTGGGAAAGAGGAATGAGATGGATTGGGGGGAAGCGGGGAGGAATGGTGCTGACTTCTCTGAACCTGA
This sequence comes from Pipistrellus hanaki, assembly GCF_964339955.1. NCBI lineage: Eukaryota > Metazoa > Chordata > Mammalia > Chiroptera > Vespertilionidae > Pipistrellus > Pipistrellus hanaki. The sequence continues at coordinate 91,293,707 of NC_140507.1, read as the reverse complement.
CTTTGAGGCCTCTGCTGAGTGTGATGCCCAGGGTCCATGGGTCCACTTCCTTTCCCTACCCCCATTCCTGTCCTACTGAGAGCTTCAAATCCAGGTCACCTCGGAGGCTAGCTACACACTCCTTCCAGTTCCTCCCCACATTCCGGTCCTTGGTAACCCATGCTCACAATTTTACCAGATCTGAGTGGCAGTTATTTACATAATATTTTCTATAAATTGTCTAATTAAAAAGTCCATAAGTATATGTTATGGCAATCTATATAACACACACACACACACACACACACACACACACACACACACACACACACGGCAAATATGCTGCCGAAACCGGTTTGGCTCAGTGGATAGAGCACATCCCCAGTTGGGGGTGTGCAGGAGGCAGCTAATCAATGTTTCTAGCTCTCTATCCCTCTCCCTTCCTCTCTGTAAAAAAATCAATAGAATATTTAAAAAAAAAAAAAAAAAAAAAAAAAAAAAGGGCCAAGGCAAATATGCTAAGTGTCTGACTGTCCGACCGGTTGCTATGACGTGCACTGACCACCGGGGTTGGGGGGGGGAGCAGACACTCCATGCAGGAGCTGCTGAGCTGCAGTGACTTGGCAGCAGCAGTTCTTGGGTGATGCACCCCGAAACCAGAGAGGAGAGAGCCCGATTCCTCACGTGACCACATGATTCCACCTTTGGCCGTGGGTTATATTGTTGCTGTGGCTCTGCCAGCCCGAATCCGGTTTACTGCACACTTGCGTTTGTGTTCCACACCTCTCACACTCCAGGACCCCTCAGGGGATGTCAGAGAGCTTGTTTCAGCTCAATCCCCGCAGGCCAGCCCCAGGGAACCCCCTGCCAGAGGCACCCCGCTCACTTTCAAGCCACGGTGTCACCCCGGTGCGGCAGGCAGGCAGGAACAGCAGGAGGTTGGCTCCAGGGCGTGTCTGGCCCATCTCGCCCAATCCCACCCTGCCAGCCACCTTCTAACCAATTTCCTTTCAATGTGCACAAATCCGTGCACCGAGTCACTAGTCTATAAATATAAATATTATATAAATAAAAGGCTAATATGCTAAGTGTCCGATCTGTCCCTATGACATGCACTGATCACCAGGGGGCAAATGCTCAACACAGAAGCTGCCATGACATGCACTGGCCAGCACCATGGACCCAGCGCCAACAAACCAACACTTGGCTTCCCCCAAGTGGGACACAGGCCCCGCCACTACCCCGGGGTGACACCCCCCCAAAATCGCAGCCAACACTGCCAAGACCCCGTGGCCCCACCCGGAAATGGTGACTATGGGCGCCGGGTGATGATGTCACACAGCAACGCCTGGCTTCCTCTCCCTAGTGACTAGCCTCCTTGGAGTTTCTTCAGCTCAGAACACGACTTGCTTTATAGCAGGTGCAAACATTTCACACTTTAACCAAATGTCTGTGAAGCATTTTCCCATGCTTCATCTCATTTGATCCTCACAGAGTCCTGGAGTAGGTAGATAAAAGACTTGGTGGAATCCTATTTTCTTTTCATTACTTGGAAAACAGAGGTTTATAAAGCTTAGAAACTTGACCCGGCTATAAAGAAGTAAGAAATGGTGGACCTTGAAAATGACTTCAGGTTTTCTCACTGCACAGAATATATTGATAGTCAAACACTGCTGCTATTGTCCTAACCGGGTGGCTCAGTGGATAGAGCATCGGCCTGGGGACTGAGGGATCCTGGGTTCGATTTCGGTCAGGGGCATGTGCCTTGGTTGTGGTCAATGTCCCTGGTGGGAGATGTGCAGGAGGCAGCTGATCAATGTTTTTAACTCTCTATCCCTCTCCCTTCCTCTCTGTAAAAAATCAATAAAATATATTTAAAAAACAAAACACTGCTGCTATTAAATATTTTACCTTTTGTTCTCCTTGAGTGATCTACAGTAATAATCTGCTTTGTGCTGATATTTACTACTGCGTTGCTAACAATTACCTGAAAAAGAGGTTAGGCTGGATAAAGTTTAGCTAAGTCAGAAAGCAAGTTTAGCCGAAACCAGTTTGGCTCAATGGATAGAGTGTCGGCTTGGGGACTGAAGGGTCCCGGGTTCGATTCCAGTCAAGGGAACCAACGTATCTTGGTTGCGGGCATATCCCCAGTAGGGAGTGTGCAATAGGCAGCTGATTGATGACTTTCTCTCATCGATGTTTCTAACTCTGTATCTCTCTCCCTTCCTCTCTGTACAAAAACAATAAAATGTATTAAAAAAAAAAAAAAAAGAAGCAAGTTTATTCTTATATCTTTAAAAGGCTAAGTTGACGCATGCATGCATGATACATACAAAGTTCTCGCTGGCGCCAATCCCACGTGTGTTTCGATCTGTCATTGTTGGTTGTGAATTTGGTTGACACTTCTATTATAAAGAAAGGGTAAAGAGCAATATTAAAATATTTCTTCTAATTAATTTCCTTTCAATGTGCACAAATTCATGCACTGGGCCACTAGTCATACTAATAAAGAAGGGTGATATGCTAATTAGACCGGATAGACTGGTCATCTTCCAGACGCCTTCTGGACAAAGCTGGGATGGCTGCCAAGGCCGAGGGCATATGGCTGCAATGGCCGGCAGTGGCAGCAGCAGAGGGATGATTGGGGCGGTGCCTTCCCCTGATAGGCCAGGTTGCCTTTCACAGAGGGAGGCCAGACTGTGGCTTAGGCCCGCTCCCCAGGCCTAAGCTGTCAGTAGGACACCCCCTGAGGGCTCCCCGACTGTGAGAGGGGCCAGGCCGGGCTGATGAATAAGCTCCTCCACCTCTGTACATGAATTTCCGTGCACCAGGCCTCTAGTTTACTTATAAAATTAGAGGCCTCGAGGCACTGAGGCATTCTTACTGAGAGCATGGTCTCGAGAGGCAGATGTCTTGGTTCCAGTACTGCCTCTGCCATGTCGACGTAACCAAGTCAAGTTACTTCTCTAATTCAGTTTCTCTCTTTATAAAACAGGAAACAGTGGTACTATTACCTGGGGCTGGCTACCGGGCAGAGACGAGGACGTCAGTCTCCCCTTCGTAGGGTCGAAGGCATCACAGCTTGTCTGGTTGGGGTGGTGTGAGGCCCCTGCCCAGTTGCCTGCTGTGTGCTGTGGTGCTGCCAGCCTGACTGCCCTGCCCTGAGACTCAGAGGTGTGACCTCCACCCCCCACCCGGGCCAGCAGTGGTCACGGAGTAGCGTCAGGGAGGGGTAGAGACAAGCCTCAGGGCAGTCCTTACTGGCCCGGGGTGGAGGGCGGGGGGTGGAGAGTCTGTCCCAAGGAGGCCGTGGAAGGGGGAACCACACATGCGCCCAGCTCCAGGCCCCGCTTCCCCACATGCTCCTTTGTCCCACGGGACTTCACTTACAAAACACAAATTCAGAGATATAATTCCTGAGGCTGTCAAGCATGGGGTACAGCTCAGAGCCAGTCCTGGGTGGCCACACTAACCACCGCCTGCATCGGCTGTACACCATGCTATCAGGTAGTATTGTGAAGATACAATGAATTAATGCACGTAGAGTTGAGATAAAATCTGCCCTTAGGAAGCACAATGTAAGTGTTGGCTATTATTCATCTACCATAAATGGAAAACAAGTATTTTTTAAATACAGTCTGGGGCAAAAGTAGGTTTACAGTTGTGAGTACACAAGCGTTTATTCTTCTATTATTGTTTATTAATCGTTGTATTATTTTCCGTATGAACAACTGTAAACCTACTTCCCCCCAACCTTGTATGCATTTGTGTGCTAGGCCCTGATGAATTTATTCGCTTACTACATGCCATGAACCATCTGAGAGGCGCCAGAAGACCCCAGCCCTCGCTCTCAGGACTGCCAGTGCGTGGGGTAGACACACACCAGGGGCTGGACAAAGTTGGCAGGCTTGTGGGAACCAGAAATCTGGGTTGAACAGCCTTTCTCATGACCTTCTATAACTATTTTCGTTGTCAGAATCTCAAGTCCAATTTTAATTTATTTTTTTCTATGTATTTTATTGATTTTTTTTAGAGAGAGGGATAGTTAGAAACATCGATGAGAGAGAATCGATCAGCTGCCTCCTGCACACCCCCCACTGGGGATGTGCCCACAACCATGCCCTTGACCGGAATGAACCTGGGACCCGAGTCTGCAGGCCGACGCTCTATCCACTGAGCCAAACTGGTTAGGGCTCAAGTCCAATTTTAAACTTGACTCAATTTTTCTTAACCCCTGACATTTTCACTATTCACGATTCCGGTGTCAGGTGACTTCTACAGCAAGTTTACCGGTGGGAAGGGCAGATCGGGGAAACCTCCCGGGCACACTGACACCTGCTGGAGCGCAGCCCCGCGGCCAGCCCCACCCCCTCCGGGAGGAAAAGCCTCACGCCGGCCTCGGGCAGCCCCAAGCGAGCCGCATGCAGCCCGAGAGCCACACCGGTAACGTTTCCATCTCCTCACAAAGGCGCGCAAACGCTTTCTGGACACGGGCTGTGAGGACTGGAGATCCTGGGGTGGGAAAAGCAATGTCCCCGTTTCCTGGTGTGCCCTGGGGAGCGCGGTGCTGGGTGCCGCTCCGCCCCGCGGCCCAGCTCCGTCCGCGGGAGGCGCGGAGGGAGAACCGCCTCGCCGGTAATTACCACTGCACCGTCCGTCCAGGTAACCTAAGCGCAAACACTCCTCCAGCCGTCCGCAGAGTGAGGAGGGTGTTGTTGTGGGGACGCACGTGGGAGCCACACCCGCCCCAGCCACGTGTTCCCCTGGGCGCGGCCACGGCGCGGAGCAAACCGGGCCAGTCCGACCGGGAACTCCCCAGCCAGGCCCGGCCAACCGCGCCGTGGCCCCTCCTCCGCCGCCCCCCCGCCCGGCCGGCCCCCTCCCCCGCCGCGCCCCCCCACCGCCCGGAACGCGGGGCCGCGCAGCCCGCCCACCTACCTGCGCGCGCCGCGCCGTCCGCGCCGTCCGGACCCTCGGCCGCGCGCAGCGCGCTCCCGAGGCTGGCCGACAGGTTGCCCGTGGCCCGGCGCGCCAGGGTGAGGATAGGCGCGGACCAGCCCTCCGCCGCCGCCCGCCGCCTCGCCGCGCTCGGCAGGTCCCCCGGGCCTGGCAGCTGGCTCCGGTCCACCACCTCGAACTCTTCTCCGGGGTCCGGCTCCGGCCCCGGCCCCGGCGTCCACTCCGCCGGGCCGCCGTCGCCCCTGCTGGCGGCCATCTTGGCCACGTCACGTGGCCGCCTCACGTGGCCGCGCGGGCGGCACCCCCCGCGGGCGGGCGGGCGGGCGTGGGCGCCGTGCTGCCCCGCTTTCCTGGGGGCGCGGCTTTCTCCGCTCCTCGCTCCCCCTCGGCAGGTTTGGGGGGCGGGAGGGAGGGGGGACACCGGCCATAACCTAAGCAGCGCCTGGGCTTCCTCCCCTTCGGGCCCCGCCCGGCCTGGAACACCGCCCGGATGCGTTTTCTGTGACGCGAGTTCCTCTTTTTTATTTTCAGTTCATATTTTCCTTTCTCTACTTGGTCATTTTTCTTCAGGACAAGCCCTAAAAAGAGCGGGAAAGGAAACGAAGAGCAGAGGCAGGAAACAGGATTTTTTAAAAAATTAAATACAACCGGTTGGCAGGAGAGAGCGCCCGGAGGGAGGAAAGCGGGGCTCTGTGGTCAGTGGGACAGACCCGCTCCTGTGAAGGAGGTTTCGCAGGAAGGACTCGGGGCAGACGCTCGCCTAGTGTGACTTACCCACCCTGAGGCTTGGCGCTCTGCACTTGTAAGAGGTTACCGACTATTTTGTCACTTGGAAACGAAGAAAATTTGACAAAATAGAAACCCAAATTTCGCTAGCATTTGACTTTTTTTTTTTTTTTTTACAAAGTGCTGCATGTGGCCTCATCAAACCAGAACTGTTTGGTTTGATTCCCAAAGGGCTTAAATTTAAAAAGATTGATTGATTGACTGAATTTTTAGAGAGGGAAAGGAAAAAACATTGATTTACCTACATATGCATACATTGGTTGATTCTTGCATGTGCCCTGATGGCATGGATCCCACTACATTGGTGTGCTGAGCAAAGCTCTAAACCAATCGAGCTACCGGTCAGGGCCTTAAATTCAAATATTTTAAATTGTTGCAGATATTTAGAAATTAAAAGATTTTTGCATAAAAATCTGGACTTTTAAAACTGATTTTTTTCTTTTAAAATTTTAACTTAATTATTTTTTCCCCCTCAGCATTTATCCCTCTATACTCCTTTCCCCCTCCAGCCCCCAAACATCTGGACTTCGTACTTCTCTTGACTGCTAGAGTGGACAATGGCTGCCCCTTGGGTGTCTCAGGCATCTTGGTCTAGTCCCTTCGCCAGTTTTCAGAACCTGGCCGGCTCCTGAAGGCAGTGTTTTGAGGGGGGGAGTGAGTGGGGCATTGGTGGGGAGGGTGTTAGAGTTGCCACAGTGGTTGAGGATTGGGATGAGCAGGGTGTTAAGGAGTCTTGAATGACTAACCGTTGTCAGGACCCTTCAGGACTCTCCAGTCCCCTGGACACTCACATAAGTGAAAAGCTTGTTTATCATGACCAGAGGCTGGGTCCTAATTCCATTTTGCATAAAAATATAAACTTTTTGAGGGGAGGGGAGGAACAGTTTTCACATTGTATCAGGCTGTGCTTCAGTAACAGCCCCACATCTCAGGGGCTTGTCGCTCATCACCCTTCACGGAGCACCTGGGCTCTGGAGGGTCCCTCGTCTGGAGCAGAGTTTGGCATCAGCATTAACCGTCCCAGTACGTAAGGGACGGACTTCACTTACACACATTGCACATGCCACCTCTCACTTCAAGGGAGCTAGAAGGTTAAGTCCTACTAGTGCCTGGAAAAGGAGTATTGTGAACATTGGTGAGCAGTAAATGTAGCCTGAATTTTCCCAAAATGTAACTGAATTGATTTGTTCAGAAACTAAGAGATAACCATTTCAGAACACCTCATCACCCACAACACTGTTGCTTTTGGTATTTGAGATGTTAAGACAGTGCCTGTGGTGTCGAAATCATGGGGATTTTATATAAAGGTGCAAATGTCTGGTTACAGTATTTTAGTTGTAGCTGTACCTCATTTGCATATTGAAATACATATTATAGACTTCTCTCTTATATTACAGTTAGGACAGACTATTTTTAATTTTTAAAGTCTTATTAGGTTTATTGCCAAGACCGGTTTGGATCAGTGGATAGAGCGTCGGCCTGCAGACTGAAGGGTCCCGGATTCGATTCTGGTCAAGGGCATGTACATTGGTTGCGGTCACATCCCCGGTGGGGGGTGTGCAGGAGGCAGCTGGTCCATAATTCTCCCTCATCGATGGCTCTCTCTCTCCCTTCCTCTCTGTAAAAAATCAATAAAATATATTTTAAAAAATAAAGTCTTATTAGGTTTATTATGAATTTTATTTCAGAATTTTAAATGGGGCACTATAAAATATGTATTCCTGATAAGGTAGCTAATTGAGTGTGCTGATAATAACCTTAATTCTCCTGGCAACAAACATGGCAATTCTAAGTGCTTTCAAGTTTTACTTTAAATGAGATCAACTCTGGGTAAAACTTGGTAAGATGGGTTTTGATGAACAGGATGTGTGTGACTACTTTAGGTCAAAACAGATTTAGAAGACACTCTAACATATTTATGTTATTTTCTATAACCCAGGCATGTGCCCTGACCAGGAATTGAACCGGGACCTACCAGTACATAGGTTAAAACGAAGCCACACTGGCTGGGCTTTATAAGATACTGATCTGGACCTTCCTTACAAGAAATGCTAAAGTAGGTTCTTGAAGTTGAAATGAAAGGACATTAATAAGTAACATGACAACATATGAAAGTATAACTCACTGGCAAAGGTAACTACATTGTCAAAGTCAGAATACTCTGCTCTTGTAATGGTGATGTGTAAAACTCTCTTAACTCAAGTATAAAATATTAAAAATAACTATAGGTACAATAATTGGTTAATGGATACATAATATAAAAATATATAGATTGTGACATCAAAAAATGTGGTGGGAGACAAAAAGTATACAGTTTTTGTATGCAATTAAAGTTAAGTTATCATCCAAAATAGATTGTTATATCTATAAGATTTTTAAAAAATATATTTTTATTGATTTCAGAGAGGAAGGAAGAGGGATAGAGAGATAGAAACATCAATGATGAAAGAGAATCATTGATTGGTTGACTCCTGCACCATCCACACTGGGGATTGAGCCCCAAACCAGGGCATGTGCCCTTGACTGGAATTGAACCCGGAACCCTTGAGTCCGCAGGTCGACGCTCTAGCCACTGAGCCAAACCAGCTAGGGCTATAAGGTGTTTTATATAAGCCTAATGGTAACTGTATAAAGAAAATTTACTGATATTAAACACACAAAGAGGAAGAGAAAGAAATCAAAGCATACCACTATGGAGTGGATGGCTTGTCTGTTTCAATACTGCCAATGTTTGGCTCCATCTAATGGTCTATAATGGATTTGCATTTGGGTTTCTAACCATCCAGGATTTGACAGTTTATATCCATTCATCCTTCCTTCCTTTAAATCTAATCTTGCATTTGTATAAATTTGTAATTTAAAAAATATTCAATAATTGTACTAGATTGTATGGAGGTATCTTCATTTATTTTTACCAATATCCTATTGTTGGATATATAATTTTCCAATTTATTTTATATTTAACATTTTATTGATTTTTTACAGAGAGGAAGAGTGAGGGAGAGGGACAGAGAGTTAGAAACATCCATCAGCTGTCTCCTGCACATTCCCCAATGGGGATGTGCCCGTAACCAAGATACTTGCCCTTGACCGGAATCGAACATGGGACCTTTCAGCCCCCAGGTCGATGCTCTATCCACTGGGCCAAACTGGTTAGGGCTAGTTTTCTAATTTAAAATATTTAAACAACACTATATCTTTGTGCACTTAACTCCTCAAGGTAACTACCTAGGAGTGGAATTGTTGGGTCAAAATAATAACATTGAAAAAATCCTAAATTTCATTATATTGCCTAATAAGGATTGCGCGCTTCTACCAACAGGCTGTGAAATGTTCACTTTTCTCCAACTTCTAACAGTAGATGTGAATATTTTAAAATTTTCCCAATTTGCTAAGCAAAAAGATCTCTTATTTTAATTTGCATTTCTTTGACTATTACTGTATGAGACACACAGACAATTGTATGCTCTGCCAGTTCCTGTCCTGTTTTCCTCACTGGATCTTGATTTTGTTAATCAGGTCAGCCCTAGGTGAGATACTCATGCTGACAACCTCTCTGCCATCCAGGCTGTCATGTGGCCTAGTTCTGACTAAGGAGCTGCAACTGGGAAGTGTTTGGTTTTCCTGATAAACAGAACAGTACAGCTGACGATCCCTGCCCTGGTCCCTTCCTGCCCTGGACGGAGACATGATGCTGGAGTGAAGGCAGCCACTTTGTTACCACAGTGTGACCAGCATAATAGGACCAGTCTGTTGAAGCCACAGTGAACCACTTTCTTGTAAGTATTTCTAAGTGAGGTACCCAGTGAAGTTGAACTTCACTCTGTGCTGGTTGGCCATGCGAGCATCCTGCTGTGCTAGTGTAATAGTCGTGGTTTGCCTGTCTGTCTCCTCTCTGTAGTGGAGCTCCTTGAGGTAGGGGCCTCCTCACAGTAATACCCACTTCTCTGTGTCGGACACACAGAGCGGGTGCTCATGACGTGTGTTTTTTGAAGGACTGAGTGATGTAATTTAGTTCCATAAGCAATTATTTTTAAAATGGAGAGTCCGGGACGGACATTTACTTTCTAGGGTAGGAGGCTCCTCTAGGTCAAACGTTTTGGTCTTTTCGTTTCTTTATCAGAACCAGAGATTCTCATTCTCTAGAACTGTGCCTCCTCATCTTTACCTCATGCCCAACATAGCACATGATCGTGCTGGATGTATAAGACGGCATCACAAATAGACGGAGGCTGCTTGCTGCGGACGTGACGCTTGGGGTGTCTGGCTTCACCAGACTTACTCCATCACCCGGAACCAAGGGCTTCAGTATCTCTGCCGGCCACCGGCCCAACAGCTGTACTAGCTGAGAGGCTCTGCTCCCGCTACCGAGTGGATGGCTTGTCTGTTTCAATACTGCCAATGTTTGGCTCCATCTAGTGGTCTAAAATGGATTTGGATTTGGGTTTCGAACCATCCAGGATTTGACAGCTTACATCCATTCATCCTTCCATCCTTCCATCCTTCCATCCATCCTTCCTTCCTTCCTCTATCCTCCCATCCATCCTTCAGTCCGTTCGTACATCCTCCCATCCACGTAGCCATGCCATCGTGCACCATGAGGTCCCATGGGACTTGACACCTGCCAGTCTTTTTTACTCCATTTCCTAACATTTTATCTGCATTTGTTAAGCCCCACATGGTTTCTTTCTGTTCCTTAAACACACCAACCTTATTCTTTGCATGTTTCCCCTTCTGCTTGGAGTGACTCCCCGCCCCCACCTCCCCACCCCCAGTTTTAGCCTGACTGATTTTGTGTCGTCATCCTTCTTATTCAAGCTCAATTCAGCTTTCACAGAGACGTTCCATAAACACTCCAGGCCCTCGCTGTCACTGTGTGAAGTGTCACGGAACTTGTCTCTCCTGTTGGAGTTGGAGTTGGTGTGTCTGCCTCCGCTCACTGGAGCGCAGCGCAGAGGGAGGCCTGCCTCTCTCGTCGCTGCCGGATCCCCGGTGCTCAGAGCAAACTACACCATGTGTTAGTGACTTTAACACAAGTCTGGCTCAGTAGTGGAGCATTGACCTGTAATCCAGGAGGTCAAGGTTCAATTCCCGGTCAGGGCACATGCCCAGATTTCAGGGCGTGTGGGGTGTGCAGGAGGCAGCTAATCAATGATTCTCTCTCATCATTGATGTTTCTATTTCTCTCTCCTGCTCCCTTCCTCTCTGAAATTAATAAAAATATATTACAAACAAACAAGCAAACCAAAACAACACAAGTCTATATTGGTGGATCTATTTTTCTCATCAGTTTGTTCTGTTTATTAGATTCCACATATGAGCGAGATGAGACTTGTCTTGCTCTGACAAATTTCAGAGGGAAGGTGGTGGTGTGTGGGATGGATGGGGAGAGGTTAACCAAAGAATTTGTATGCACACTAAAGGCCCAGTGCATTTGATTTATGCGAGAGTGGCCCTTTGCAGCTGCGATTGCCTCTCTCCCTCCCTCATAGCTGTGGTGGCTGCAGCAGGCTTCGTCCCGGAAAGACGTCTGGTCTACGAGTAATTATCAGAAATAAAAATCACTTTTATTATATATATATGCATAACCCATGGACACAGACAACAGTGTGGTGAAGGCTAGTGGAGATGTGGTAGGGGCTTGGGGAGAAGGGGTTATGGGGAAAGGAGGGCATCTGTAAAGCTTTCAACAATAAAGTTAAATTAAAAAAAAAAAAACAAGCACAGGATACAAAACCATCTAGTTCTGAAAAGAAAAAAATCTGGAACAAATCGATGTCAAAAGTACTTTCTGAAAGGAGAAATCCTTTGAAAGACATTCAAATGTGAAAAGTAAATTTCTTTTTAAAACTGTGGAAGTACCTAGGATAAAAAATAGCAACACAAAAACTAAACTTATTTAAAAAATATATTTTATTGATTTTTTACAGAGAGGAAGGGGGAGAGAGAGAGGGAGAGAAAAGAGAGAGAGAGAATTAGAAACATCAATCTGCCTCCTGCACACCTCCTACTGGGGATGTGCCTGCAACCAAGGTACGTGCTCTTGACAGGAATCGAACCTGGGACCCCTCAGTCCACAGTCCGACACTCTATCCACTGAGCCAAACAAGATATGCCTAAACTTATTTTGTAAATGAGTTTTGATCCATAAGCCTTTGCCTAAAATTATTTGTAAATAAAAAACAAACAAAATCCCCACACAAGTGTATGCCATGCTCGCATCACACTGCCACTGTGTGGATGGTTGGCAGATTGCTCCCCATTCTTTCCACTTAGAGACCCTGCTGGCTGAGACCTATCCTCTGGTACTTCCTTCACCACATCAGCGGGGAAGGGACAGAGAGAAAAGTGACCTGCTCCTAAGGGCTTCCTCATTGAAGTGACCATTTCTTGTGCTCATGTTTCACTGGCCAGAGTGAACTCGTGGTCATGCCTAGCTTCACGGGGAGGGATGGGCAGTGCAACCCCACGTGTGCCCAGGAGAGAAATCAGGTTGGAGGTGCTCGAGGCCGATGGTTCCCCACCTTGGTGAGGCAGACACAGCGAGGAGGTCAGGAGGGGCCAGGCTGGAAGGGATAGCAGAGCACACCACCTCATGGTGCACCAAGGAGCCATGCTCAGCCTCCAGGGTGGTGATGGAGGTGCTGGAAAGTGTTCGTAGAGAAGCTCACATGGCTTGGGCCTGGGAGGATGAGCAGTTGCTCACCTGTGCAGAGGGCTGGGGCAGGGAAAGCATCCAGAGCAAAGTGCAGAAGCCTGGAACGGCTGAGATCTGCACCTTGTGCAGATAAGCTGTGGGCTTTGAGTGGTTCAATGGGTAAGGTGAGTCTACAAAGTGGTCTCAGTGCAGGCCTTGGAAGATGTCAATTGAGACTCAAAAGAGTCTAGACTTTATCCTGTAAGCAACAGGGACAAGGATGCTTTAAGCAGGGGAGTGACATGTTCAGAAAGTGCTCTGGAAATTAAAATATGGTGGCAGGTGGCATGGTTCAAGGGCATACATATGAGATCAAAGAGAAGTGGACCAGTTGGGAAACCACTCATGGTCATCCAGGCCTATACTGAGAACAGTCTGATGCCACAGCTGTCGGAGGAGAGTCAGAGGACTTGTGAGACAGGAAGGAGCTTTCTTTTTCTTTTTCTTTTTAAAAAATATATTTTATTGATTTTTTTTACAGAGAGGAAGAGAGAGGGATAGAGAGTTAGAAACATCGATGAAAGAGAAACATCAATCAGCTGCCTGTTGCACACCCCCTACTGGGGATGTGCCTACAACCAGAATCGAACCTGGGACCTTTCAGTCCGCAGGCCAACACTCTATCCACTGAGCCAAACTGGTTTCAGCCATGCTCAGCTTTCTAACCTGGTGAGTGGATGTGTGGTGGGGAGCAAGGAGAGGACATGTGCGGGGACATCCAGTTAGTGTGTGGACCCAGAGCTGAGAGGAGCCTGACTGAGCACCTCCTGGCACATGAGTAATAGGGTTAGGGTTAGGGCTAGGGTTAGGGCTAGGGTTAGGGCTAGATTTAGGGTTAGGGTTAGGGTTAGGGCTAGAATTAGGGCTAGGGTTAGGGTTAGGGTTAGTGAAGGAATGCTTGTGGTAAATGCCCACTCCAGTTACCTGTGAAGGCCTTGGACCAGGGGCATGAGATGAACCACTGATGCCTTTCTGTTAAGGCCTCTTCACCCGAAGAATCACAGGGTCTGGGCTTTCATCTTGGTCTCCCTCTGCCTCTGTGTCATTTTAGATGGACTGCTGCATCTGTCTGGCCCTCAATCTGTCCTTCTGAAGAAGAAGTCTGCATTGTATATCTGTGGGAAGCACATATCAATTTATTCTTTTTAAAAATGTTTTTATTGATTTTTAGAGATAGAGGAAGGGCGAGGGAGAGAAAGGGAGAACATCGATGTGAGTCACATTGATTGGTTGCCTCCACATGCAGAAATTAGGTGCCCTAGCCCTAGGCTGTTTTGCTCAGTGAATAAAGTTTCCGCCTGCTGTCTGAAGGTTCCTAGGTTCGATTCTGGTCAAGTACATGTACCTTGGTTGCGGGCACATCTCCAGTGGGAGGTATGCAGGAGGCAGATGGTTGATGTTTCTCTCTCATTAATGTTTCTAATTCTCTATCCATCTCCCTTCCCATTTGTAAAAAATCAGTAAAAATATATTAAAAAAAAGAGAAAGAATCTAGGTGCCCTTGATTGGGAATTGAACTGGAGACCATTTGGTGCATGGGCCCATTGTGCACACTGGCCAGGGCTGTAGTTCCTTATTATTGCTGAGTAGTTTCTGTTGTTTGGCTTCACTGAAATTTGTTTAGCCATTTATCCTGTTGATGGACCCTTGGCTGTTTCCAGTTTTTGCAAACAATCCTGCTGGAGAAATTCCAGTCATTTGGATCATTGTTTCCCTTTGTGCAATGAGTCATTTTTGTAGCTGATTTAAACTTTTTCATTGTCTTTCATTTTCAGCAATTTGATGATCACATTTCTGGACATGGATTTCTTTGGGTTTATTCTGCTTGGGGGTTCACTGAGGATCAGTAGATTTATGTCTCATACCAAATTTGGGAAGTTTTCACCCATTTATTTAAATACTCTTTTAGTACATCCTTTCTCCTCTTCTGCATTTCCCAAGACATGGATGTTAGGCCTTTAGATATTATTTGACAGGTCCCTGAGGCTGTTCATTTTTTATCAACTTTTAAAGTGCCTGCTCTTCTGATTGGATAACATTGATTGGTCTAGCTATTAAGTTCACTGACTCTTTCTACATTCATCTACAGTCTGTTTGTGAGCTCATCCAATACATTTCATTTCAGTGACCATACTTTTCATTATAATATTTTCACTTGGTTTACTTTTTAAAAGCTTCTTTTTATCTGCTCAGATATTCTATCTTCTGTTTGTTTCAAGAATGCTTGACCTAAAAAAAAAAAAAAAAAAAAAAAAAAAAAAAGAATGCTTGACCTTACTTCTTGGAACATGTTATAGTAACTGCTTTAAAATATAATAATTCCAACATCTGGGTCATCCTGAAGTTGGTGTGTTAACTGTCTCTCTCTCTTTTTTTTTTTTTGCAAATAGATCACAATTTCCTGGTTCTTTGCATGCCAAATAAGTTTGGATCTTATCCTGGACCTTTGAAATATAATATATCATGAGACTCTGGCTGTTGTTTAAATCTTGTGGAAATTTTTTTCTTAGCAGCCGGTTAATTGAGGTGAGGTTTAAGTTCCAAGTTCCAACCTGCCCTCTGTGGGTTCCGGTTCCAGCAGTGGTTCAGTTTCACAGCTGATCTGAGTTCTTGGATAACATGCCATTCAGTTCTCACAGCTTTTGGTGTTCTGCTTGGGGTCAGGCCCATGCCTGTGCAGGGTGAGCAGGAGCCCAGGAGTTCACATACACGGGGGATGCCTTTCTAAGCGGCCCCTCCTCACAACCTTCTCCACTCCCTGCTCTCGGGAGCCCCGAGAAAGCCAGAGCTGCAGCCTCCCCGCCCTGCACACCTTCTGTTGTGAAGCAGAGAGAAAAGAGAGAGAAATAGAAGAGCTGAGCGCTGCAGCTTCCAGCCAGGCGAGAAAGACCAGCCAGCCAGCGCAGGGGACATTTGCCACTCCCTCTGCTCTTTAGGGGTTTTCTTTCTGCTTCTCAGACAAGAAAAGGAGGGCTTGTTCTGGAGCAATTTTTGTTGGCACTCGGTGCGCAGTTCCAGGGTCTGTGCTGCCTTTGAATTCAGACCAGGAGGTAAGGGAGGCAACTCGCCTGGAAGCCACTGCCCGATCATGTGTACCGTGAGATCTGGTTTCGTCTCCAGTCTGTTTGATACCACTTATTTTTCAGAGCCCCCCAGAAAGCCAGACTGTGGGTCCAGGCCCAGGGTTTCAACTCCGTTCAGTGAAAGAGGAGTGGACTATGCTGACTCCATCTTACTTGCAACCAGACTGTCTTAATTGTTTTTACAACGAGAAAGAGACATTGAAAACTGCATTTAATGTTTTCCCAGTAGGAAGCTTTGTTTGAATACACTGGTTTGCTATTACTAGAATCAGAATATTTCAGAGTAAGTCTATCAAGTTCTGTAATCAATCCAGTTGGAATTATAATGAGTTGCCTGAACGTGGTAGGTTAATTCGAGAGCCCTTGGAGTGTATCTTCCCATGACCTTTCATGTCCTTTAAAGGAGTGTTTAGCCCTGGACGGTGGCTCAGCTGGTTCAGTTGGTTGGAGGGTGGTTCCGTGCACCAAAAGGTTTCTGTTGAGACATTCTCCTTGGCTTGCAGGCCACTTACTGCCTTCTATCTGTGTCCTCACATTCCCTCTCCTCTATGTCTGTCCCTGTGTCTCTCTTTTGTATTCAAATCTTCTCTTTGTAAGGACACCAGTCAGATTGGATTAGGGCCCACTCTACTGGCCTTATTTGAATTTAATCACCTCTTTAAAAGCCCTGTTTCCTATGCAGTCACATTATAAGGTACTGGGCATTAGAAATGCAACATGAATTTTAGAGGGCACAATTCACTCTATAACACCGTGATTTTATGTTCTATGTGAGAAACATTGACTTAACATTTTTTATTCTTCCCCCGCCCCCAGTTTTATTGAGGAATAAATGACAAGTAAACACTATATATTTAAGGTGTGCAGTGATGCTTTGATATATGTAGATATTGTGAATTGGAAACATCAGCATTCTTTTTTTTTTAAATGTGTGTTTTTTGTGTGTTTTTTTTTTTTTTGTACAGAGAAGAGGAGAGAAGGATAGAGAATTAGAAACATCGATGAGAGAGAAACATTGATCAGCTGCCTCCTGCACACCTCCTCTTGGGGATGTGCCCACAACCAAGGTACATGCCCTTGACCAGAATCGAACCTGGGAACCTTCAGTCCTCAGGCTGATGCTCTATCCACTGAGCCAAACCGGTTTTGGCCACATCAGCATTCTTGCTGCCTGTCCCTATCAGGACCAATAAGTAGAGAAAAAGACTGAATCTTTATGGGTGCTTCACTGAGAGATGGCTGGTGATCTGAGAAGACAGTGGGCACCCTAAAGACAGTCCTACATCTCACCTCAATCAACCTTTTTTTTTTTTTTTTTAATCTTCACCGGAGGATATTTTTTCCATTGATTTTTAGAGAGAATAGAAGAGAGTGGAAAAGACAGGGAAATATTAATGTGAAAGAAAACCCATCAGTGGTTGACTCCTGCACGTGCCCTGACCAGGGCCTGGGCCAGGGAGGAGCCCAGGACCCTTTGGTCTGCAAGCTGATGCTCTATACACTGAGCCAAACCAGTATAAGGAGAAGAAAAGTGTAGGTAAGGGGTTTGGAACTCATAAAATAGTAAGTAAGGGGTTTGGAATTCAGGGAAAAGGTTAATCAGATAAAAGCTGCAGTCCTGCCAGTTTCCTGGCATTCCTCCATCTGTTGACCGGTGATTCTTTATCTGCTCATGTGCGGGGATGTTCTCCCCCTGAGCACAGTGGCTCAGATACCAGATGAGAATCTGTTAGGCTAATCGTAAAATTTCCCAGTATCAGTACCATCCATCGTCATCATCTCTGTGGACGAAAGGGGCCACATGCTAACCCGACAAGCTCAGGGAAGACCTGCATGACAGTCTTGCAAACTCAGAGACCTAAAGTAACCACAGAGGATGGTCTGAAATTAAACTTTAACTAAAGCAATTGTGGTGGGCAGTTATGTCCTAGTCCTAGGCTGGTATCTTCACTGACAAGGTCAGCCTTTACCTTAACTGAGCCTATTGTCCTTTTGTATCTATGCTAACGTATTCTTGAAATGTCTGGGTCACTTGTAATTTCCCTTTTTCTGGACCCCTTGAGGCACAACCTAATGTGCCTGGGCACCAGTACAGATCCCAAAAATTCCTTTGCTATTATTGTTATGTTAATTGTTGAGCATTGACTAGCCTGGACCCACCTAAATATGTGTCTAACATTTTACTCTTTATCCAATCCCAGGGGTTTCCCTGCTTTGCTTTCTCCCGCCTCTCTAGTCTATCACCAATGGATTTCATGTGACCCACCTACATCCCCTCCTTTGATTGCAATGTATAAAAATAGACGAGAACCTCTCATTCTCTGGAGCATTACCCCAATCCGCTGAGGTTCTGCTTCCCGAAATTGTCGTCAGGTTGGCTCAAATAAACTCAAAATTTCCTTACAGGTTTGAATGTTTTATGTTAACATCACCAAACAAACAATTGTGGGAGAAAAAACACACCTACCTTCTTAAGTATTTTAGTGACCGCAGACCTGTGAACTGAACTGACAAGAGACAGATTAATAGGGGAAAAGGCATATGGATTTATTAATTGTTATAATAACTTTACATGTACGGGGACATCACAGAATGAAATGAACGCCCAAAGGAGCAGAGAGATGAGAGAGCTTGTATACCGTCTTGATAGGAGAAAAGGAGGGGACAAAGCCACTTAGAGTGGAGGACATGCTTTCAAGAAAGAGAAGTGGGCCTGCAGGGGGACAGAGGGAGAGATGGGAGCTGGTGATGTCTGTTAGGTGTGGTACAAACTTCTCACCGCAATAAGTCAATTTTTGCTGTGGATGAAACGCCTGGGGGTAGGATTAAGGACAATCGAGGGTTTTTTTTTTTGTTTTTTGTTTTTAAATATATTTTATTGATTTTTTACAGAGAGGAAGGGAGAGATAGAGAGCTAGAAACGCCTATGAGAGAGAAACATCGACCAGCTGCCTCTTGCACACCCCCTACCGGGGATGTGCCCGCAACCAATGTACATGCCCTTGACCGGAATCGAACCTGGGACCTTTCAGTCCACAGACCAATGCTCTACCACTGAGCCCAACTGGTTTCGGCTGTGTTTTTTTTTTTTTTTTTTTTTTTTTAAAGAATCTGTTTTTAAGTAGATAATGGGTTCAGAGAAAGCCTCCACAGCATTTTCCTATCTTCAAAAGTCTGTTATGCCACACAGGCACATTTTGTGGTGTATTTTGTGTTCCTACCCAATCATGGCTTTACCTTCTCCCAATTTTGAAATAATTTCTTTTTTTTTCATACCATACATATATCAAATTTAAATTTACTCAAGAAATGACATTAGAGTCCTAGCCGGTTTGCCTCAGTGGATAGAGCGTCAGCCTGTGGACTGAAAGGTCCCAGGTTCGATTCTGGTGAAGGGCATATGCCTGGATTGTGGGCTCCATCCCCAGTAGGGGATGTGCAGGAGGCAGCCAGTCAATGATTCTCTCTCATCATTGAAGTTTCCATCTATCTCTTCCTCTCCCTTCCTCTCTGAAATCAATAAAAATATTTTTTTTTAAAAAAAGAAAAGAAATGACATTGGAAATAATTGAAACCAAATACTCAATTTGTTGGAATGTTAACTTTTCAATGCTTAATATCTTATTCACCATTTTTTTCCAATAAAATATTTGAGTCAGACTTGAGGATCTGCTTCCCTACCCTGTACTTGAGTAAAGAACTGGTTTTAGTTGCAATATTATCTGCAAATGAGCAGGAACTAGCTACTAACAGAAACTGTGTTACATCTCATATGCTCAGTCTAGCTCTAAGCCCCATGGAAGCAACTGAGATCAAATTTCCCACACTTTGGGCATGCCAACATGTTTCAAATGTATATACTTCTCATGGTGGAATATTTGCAGCTAGTATTAGAAATCTTAAACATCATAGGCAATACCATGTCAAGACTTATTTATAAGAATGTTAATTGCAGATTTTTTTAAATAGAAAAACTGGAAGTAACCAAAAAAGATGTTGAAAATTTATATATATAAAAGCCTAATATGCTGTGTCCAACCATTCATGACACGCACTGACCACCAGGGGGCAGACACTCAACGCACAGGCATGGAAACATGGAACAGAATGATGAATCTCAGAGGGAAGGGGGAAGGGGGAGGGCGGGAAAAAATTAACCAAAGATCATATATGCATACTAAAGGCTCGGTGCATGGATTCATGCACTGGTGGGCTCCCTCTGCTGGCCTGCAGGGATCAGGCCAAAACCAGCAGCCTGACATCCCCGAGGAATTCTGGATTTCAAGAGGGCACAGGCCAGGCTGAGACCCCATGAATCTGTGCACCAGGCCTCTAGTAATTATACAGTGAAATACTTTACATCCATTAGTAATTGATTACTTTAGCCAGATATCATCTGTGCCCAGGAGCCCTCCTTGTTCGCATGAAGGCTTTCAGGACTCCAGCTCATCCACAGGAGTAGACATTTCTTATGTGGCCTCTGCTGGCCCAGAACTGGTCCCCCTTCGTCTGCCCCCACCCTTTGCCTATAGCTACTGTAAATTCTTTCAGACTACCTCCCCCTCCCCCTTCCCGCTCCCTCTACTTCATCTAAAATGCTAGCAAACTCTGGGATGAGGAACAAGTTGTCTTTTATCCCTAGACATGCTGGTAGGGGTTTAGACTCTATGCCTCCAGTGGGTCTTGGGCTCAATAAAACCTTACTTAAGAAAGACTTCAGTCATGCAAGGTGAAGGTTTTTAGTTTCGCAGAGGTGATATGTGATGTGGTTTTAGTTTGCATTCCCCTGATGATTAGTGATGGTGAGCACCATCCCGTGGACCTGTTGGCCATTTGTAAGTATTCTTTGGAGAAATGTCTCTTCAAGTTTTTTGCCCATTTTTAAATTAGGCTATTTGTTTCGTTATTTTTGCTTTTGTTATTAAACCACAGGAATGCCTTAAAAGTTTTGGAAAATAACCCCATTTGATTTGCCATATTATTCACTTAAAATTTTGTTAGAGGGTAAATCTCATGTTAAATGTTCTATACACACACACACACACACACACACACACACATATATATATATATAAAACAAACAAACAACACAAAAAAACAAAAAACCTGTTGAAGGTGATGGATCTGATTATTACCTTTACTGTGGTGATGGTATTGAAGCATAGTCCATCTTGTTCCAGTAACCTCTATGTTGTGAAAACTACTGTTTGAAATTTTCCACTGAAAGGTCCTTTGTTCTGTGAATTAACTTTGCTATTCTTAGCTTCTGTAAACACGCTTGCTGGTACAATAGGGAAAATGAGCTCACTTATCTGGTCCTGCAAGACCTGTTTACTTAAGCACTGCTTCCATTTTGTAAAGGCCGTGAACCATACAACCCCCAGACGGAGTTACCAATTCTGGCACCAGGCCAGGCCTTGAGATCTAGTCTCACGGCCCCTCCCAGCACATGGCGGTGGTTTTTGTTTGTTTGTTTTGTTTTTTGCAAAGCCTGCGAAAGGTGCGGAAACCCCATTCCATATTTGGGAGACAAAGAAGCTAGCAAGGGCTGAAACCGGTTTGGCTCAGTGGATAGGGCATTGGCCTATGGACTCAGGGGTCCCGGGTTCGATTCCAGTCAAGGGTGTGTACCTTGGTTGCAGGCAGGAGGTGGCTGATCGATGTTTCTCTCTCATCAATGAGAGATGTTTCTAACTCTCCCTCTCCCTTCTTTTTCTCTGTGAAAAATCAATAAAAATATATTAAAAAAAAAAAAAAAAAGAAGCTAGGAAGGTAAAAAAGGGAAAATTTTCTCCATATTATTTTGCTCAGACTTTGAGAGACAACTCCTCTGAGACCTCTAGAGTAATAAAGGCTCCAAATTAATTTGGCTTATTGATTAAGGCGTCTTCTGTGTAGCTTGCTGATTTACAATATAACAGTATCAAGAATATACACATATGTTCAAACTTATCAAATGGTGTACATTAATTACATTCAGTTTTATATAGGAATTGTACTTAAAAAAGCTGGAGCCGGGACCGGTTTGGCTCAGTGGATAGAGCGTTGGCCTGCGGACTGAAAGGTCCCGGGTTCGATTCTGGGCAAGGGCATGTACCTTGGTTGCAGGCACGTCCCCAGTGGGGGCTGTGCAAGAGGCAGCTGATCGATGATTCTCTCTCATCGATGTTTCTAACTCTCTATCCCTCTCTCTTCCTCTCTGTGAAAAATCAATAAAATATATATTAAAAAAAAAAAAAAGAAATCTCTCATCGATAAAAAAAAAAAAAGCTGGAAAAAAGAGAAAATGATCTTTGAAAACCCATTTAATGGTGTAGAAAGACATGTTCACAAAATACTCTCCTTTTTGAATTCTTTAAACCCAATGGGTGCATGTGTGTATTCCCAGAGCAGATTATAAGCATACATCAAAATACACATAAGAATTGTTTCTGGGTAGTAGGATTCTGGGTTAGTTCAATGTTTTTATGTTATTTTATTTGCATGTTTTTAGATTTTCAGTACCAAACACATACTTAACAATAAGAAAACTATATATTATTGACTTTGAAAGTACACTGTGAGATGATGATACTCTATCAGAGTAAATAGAAAGCATTGTATGTCATTTTTAGGAGAAGTTCAGATGAGTAAAACCTAAACTTATTGGTAGACAGGAGACCAAGTAGAAAGAACAGACGTATGAGCAAGTGAGCAGAGAACATCAACAGAGGGCACCCCTGTAGAGGAAAGAAATGACCTGCGTCTAGTGGGGCGTCTCTTCCACACAGCCCCGAGACTCCAGCTGATGTGGTTTAGGGTGCAACCCCGTGTGTTCAGTCAGCAGTCACAGCACTGTCACTGGAAGCATTCCGGTTCACCAAAATCTCACTTTGCTTTTACCTGACCCATTCCAGGAAGCTGACTGCTGAGCCTCACAGTGAAAGGGAAGTCTTCTTTTCCGGATTGGTTCTCGCCAGTATGGGCAGCGGCGGAGGGAACGAGGCTGAAGGAACTGGACATCTTTGGTGTTACCATGTCTCTGGTATTTGGTGACTGGGACCCAATCGGGACCTGCTTACCCGAGCATTTGGAGAGTGATGAGTTTGTGATTAATAAATGGTTTATTGCCCTGGTTCTCAGACGTTACCAGACAACAGGGAGAACAAACCCGCAGTTTCTGATTCAGGAGGTGTGCGCTAAGGGCTGCGAATGCACATTTCTAACCAGCTGTCGGGCGCCTCCTGCTGCCCCGGGGCCATGCTTAGAGGCTCCCTGATCTAGCTCCTTGCTCCTCCAAGGGCCCGCGGGAGAGGCATTGGAGCGAGCTCATTGGAAAGGCAGAATGCTGACCTGGTTATTTGACAGGACCCTCCAATGATCAGTGTGGATGTGAGAGTCTGGGCAGCAGGACTTTGGGACAAAGTTCTGAAAAGTGAATCAGGTGAGCCAAAAGCAGGAATAGTGTGTGTGAAACTCTTGCTTCAAATATAATTTTTCTCAAGCTTATGATTAAAACATGAAGTTTAAGTACTTGGATGATGGGTAGCAGTAACTTAAATTTCATCAACCTTGGAATCCTTATTTGATAAATAGTTTTAAAAATTGGCACTGCTCTGGCTGTGTGGGTCAGTAGTTTGAGGATTGTCCCCTACACCAAAACGCTGTGGGTTTGTTCCCCGGCCAGGATGATACAGGAGGCAACTGACTGAGGTTTCTCTCTCTCTGTCTCTCTCTCATCAATGTTTCTCTTTCTCTCCTTTCCTTTCTCTCTAAAATCAATAAAAGCATGCGCTCAGGTGAGGATCGTTTCTGAGTTCAGCACGTCAATTTTGTGTTGGATGCAAACTGAAGGAAATCAGGCACCTGTTCTGCACGCCGCTGGGTGGAGCCATGATGAGTGAGACATTTCGCCGCCTGGCCAGCAGCAGCTGAGTCAGCAGCCAGCCAGTCGCCTGCTTATCTCTACAGCCAGCCTGCGCTCTGTGGCTCTGCTGGGCGGGGCGGGGAGGAAGTGCGGACGAGATGAGCAGATGAGTCTGTCAGGCCCTGTTCTTCCCCTTGTGACTTTAACTTTGGAAAAACAGGAAGAACGTTGCTCTGTGGCCTACCTTGAACCACATCAAGACCCTTCCATTGCCACACTCTTCCATGTAGTCTTGTCTCTCGTAGTATCAGGCCTCTGAGGAAAGGTGTTACATATGATTGGGTTTTTATGGCTGGATTCTCTTTTTGCTTTTAGTTTTCTTATAAAAGGCTTTCTTCTTTTTTTAAAAAAAATGTATTGATTTTTTACAGAGAGGAAGAGAGAGCCAGAAGCATCAATGAGAGAAAAACATCAATCAGCTGCCTCCTGCACACCCCTCACTGGGGATGTGCCCGCAACCAAGGTACATGTCCTTGACCGGAATCGAACCTGGGACCCTTGAGTCCGCAGGCTGTCAATCTATCCACTGAGCCACACCAGCCAGGGCTAAAAGGCTTTCTTCTTGAGTGTTTGGAAGAGAATAAAATATTGGGAGTCTTGACATCAGATTTCTTGGGAATAGGAAAGTCCGTACCCGATGTGACCCTGTGACCCTGGAATGGCCTTAAAGCCAAGTGACTCCAGCATGTTACTTAGTCTCCCATGGCTCAGTCTAATGTTTTCTCACACACACACACACACACACACACACCACACACACTCACACACTCACACACACACACACACCACACACACTCACACACACACACACACACACACACACCACACACACTCACTCACACACTCACACACACACACACACACCACACACACACACACACACATACACACACACACACACACACTCACTCACACACACCACACACACACACACCACACACACACACACACACACACACACTCACTCACACACACACACACACACACCACACACATATACACACACACTCACACACACATATGCACACACACTCACTCACACTCATACATACACACACACTCACTCTCACACACACACACCACACACATACACACACACACACACACTCGCACACTCACACACACACACACACCACACACATACACACACACACCACACACACATATACACACACACACACACACATACACACACACACACAGACACACACTCACTCACTCATACACTCATACACACAAATACACTCATACACTCACATACACACACACTCACTCACTCACTCATACACTCACACACACAAACACACTCACACACACATACACACACACACTCACACTCATACATACACACACTCATACTCTCACATACACACACTCATACTCTCACATACACACTCACACACACACACACACACATTCACACACACACACTCACACAATGAAAAAAGCATGCCTTTCTTCTCCCCTCCCCTTCAGAACGGTTCCTTCCTTCTCTAACACGCCCGTCCCCTGGCTGCGGTGGTGGGTGGGAGCACAAGTGGTCAGAAGTCACATCCTGCCCCGTGTTGCACCCCTTGTCGCTTTGGTCAAGACTAACCAAAGTGGAGTGAAACTCAGGAGCTGAGAGACGGTCACTCCGAGAGGATGGGGAATTGTCTCCGGAGAGAACGCAGGTGAGTCCTGACGGCACCGCGCCCTTTGGGAGGAAGAGCACAGGGAGGAGGCGGGCTCTCACACTGGGGGGTGAGACTGCGTCCTCTGAGCGACCTGCCCGCCACTCCTCTTTCCTTACTTGGAACCACAGTCGTCGGTTGCCAGATTTAGAAAATAAAAATACAAGGTGCCAAAGCAGATTTGAATTTCTGATAAATAGATATATTTTTGTATAAGCATGCCCCATGCACTATTTGGAGCATTAGTGCATGGATCATACTTACACTAAATAAATAAATAAATAAATAAATAAATAAATAAATAAAGAATCATTGTTTATCTGAAGTTCAAATTTAACTGTGTATCCTATAGTCTATTTAGCAAGCCTAGGCTATGGTCACTTGAACCTTCCTACACATCTATTTTCTTTTTTTTTTTTTTTTAATATATTTTATTGATTTTGTATAAAGAGGGAGAGAGATAGGGAGTAGGAAACATCGATGAGAGAGAGTCATCGATCAGCTGCCTCTTGCACACCCCCTACTGGGGATATGCCCGCAACCAAGATGCATGCCCTTGATCGGAATCGAACCGGGGACCCTTCAGTCCCCAAGCTGACGCTCTATCCATTGAGCCAAACCGGTTTCGGCAACATCTGTTTTCTTATTTGGGTATAGAGATTATCTTCCCATACATCAGCATTAAGGAGTCGGCATTAGAATAAGCAGTCTGGTTGTTGGAATTATGGATGCACAATAAATAATGCACGCAAGTGCTCTTGATATAAATAGTGCCTTTTAAATCAATAATACATATATGTATTATTGATTTCAGAGAGGAAGGGATAGAGAGAGAGAGATAGTAACATCAATGATGAGAGAGAATCATTGATTGACTGCCTCCTACATGCCCCCAGGGGAAATGGAGCTGCAACCCAGGCTTGAGGCCTGAATGGGAATGGAACCATGACCAAGATTGATGCTCAACCACAGAGCCACATTGGCTGGGCTTAAGTAGTGCCCTTTATTGATGACTTTTACCTCATTTACAAATGCTTTTGAAGTAGAACAGATATGGATAACAGGCATTATTCTTTTTACATCTTTCTTAACCTTAAAGAATTGTCCTCACAAAACCCGACTCCCCATCCACTGTTTCTAATCCTTCTAAGAGTCTAGTTATATTATATTATTTTAAAAGACTATTTTTTAAAATTGACATATAATCTTACCTAATAAAGGAGAAACATGCAAATTAACCATAATTCCGCTATGCCCACAGCCAATCAGAGTGAGTATGCAAATTAACTCAACAAAGATGGAGGTTAATTTGCATATGCAGGCGTGGAGCTAAGTGAAGCCTGCTATGAGGGGAAGGAGGGCAGTGAAAGGAGCTACTGGAGTGGTGCCCAGACAGAAGTGAGGAATTGCCGGCTCCGGGTAGCCTAGGGAGGTGCCAGCTCCCGGTTGGCCGGGGAGCGTGAACTTGCCAGGTCCCGGGTGGCTGGGAGTGAATCCAGGGAAAGAAAGGCCTATTCTTGCACGAATATCATGCAACAAGCCTCTAGTCCTATATAATAAAAGCCCAATATGCAAATTGATGGAATGGCAGAATGACCCCCAGAATGATGGTTTGCTATGATGCGCACTGACCACCAGGGGGAAGATGCTCCATGCAGAAACTGCTATCAGCCTGCAGGCCCTAGGCCAGCCAAGGCAGGTGCCAGCGGGGGATGGGGAGGTGTCCCCTGATCACCAAGCTGGTTGCCCCACATAGGGAGGTGACCGGTGATGGTGGCAGCGGAGGGGGTGGGGGTGTAGACAAGGGGATGGTGCCAGGCAGGCCAAGGTGGGCTCCAGTCACCCTACAGATTGGCTCTGATCTCTGACCAGGCTTAGGGACCCTACCTGTGCAAGAATTTCATGCACTGGGCCTCTAGTTGATGTATCACACTATATAAGTTTAAGGTATACAGTGTGTTAATTTGATACATTTGTATATTGTAATATGGCTATCACCATGGTATTAGCAAACACCTCTATCACATCACATAATTATAATTTTTTCATGGTGCAAACAATAAGTTTTAGTCTCTTAGAAGCTTTGAAGTTTATGATACAGTACTGTTGTCTGCGATCACTACACTGTACCTGAGACCTCTCAGACTTATCTTTGAGCGGGAACTTTGTACTTTAACATCTCCCCATTTCCCCCTTGCTCAGCCTCTCTTAACCACCATTCTCTCTCTGCTTCTACAAGTTCACCGCCTTTAAATTTCAAATCTAAGTGAGAGCATACTGTGTCTCTCACTTTGCATAATTTCCTCAGGGTCCATTCACGTTGTCACAAGTGGCAGGATTCCCTTCTTTCCTGTGGCTGAGAAACATTCCATTGGTCAGGGGTGTGGGACGTCAGCCAGCGGGCCCTGTGAGGCTGAGAGAACGTTTGGTCTGGTCTGCCAAGGCGATAGGGTGAGTTTATTAAATGTTTGGCCAAAGAGAGCAGGCCAATGTTTAAGTTGGTAATTTTGTGTGGCCCTCGAGTGATGTTATAAAAATCCAAATGGCCTTTGGCAGGAAGAAGTGCCCCACCCCTGGGCTATGTCGATATGGATGAGGTAGAGCCACATCTTAATCTGCTCACCTGTGAGAGACACTTAGGCTGTGACTAACATGTAATGACCACGTGAGTGCACATATCTCTTTGAGATCCTGTTTTCTTTCTTTCTTTCTTTCTTTCTTTCTTTTTTTTTTTTTTTGATAAACAATGGATTGGTTCTCAAACTTAATTCATTCTGGAAGGCTGTTCAAGAAGAGATTTTTAAAAACCAAATCATTTTTTCTATTAGAAAAAATGTAAATTGAATTAATTCATTCCAGTCCCCCAAATGATCCCCTGTTCTAACCTTTTTTATGTACAGTACACATACAATGTACTGTTTAATCTCGGAGCAAACACCTCTTTTCTGAAATCATCGAACCACCCGCCCAGCACTGCCAGCAGCGGCCCGGCTGTCTCTCAGGACGCGCAGCACCTTCCCTTTTCACGTGTCATTGCCCCGAGATGCTGTCACCAGCGAGCTGCTTCTCCTTTATCCAAACCAGCAACAGTTCTCCTACCCCCCCAATGGCCTGTGGTCAGTGTTTCTTCCACACCTTAGCAACGCTAGCACTCTTGATGGCCTCCATTTCACCAGCAACAAAAGCAAAAAGTAAAGTAAAAAAAAACCACAAAAGCATTCACAGCACAACCACCTGAGAGGTTTGGCGGTAAACTAACTCCCAATCTGTCCTGTCCTGTGTCTGTGGCCTGAGATACACGTTTTGTCATGCTTATGTCCAGAGCAGACGTATTGGCCAAAGACCGAGCCATTTGTTTTGGTGAACAACTTGGTTGAGAACCGAATTGCTTGAAGTAGGAGATGGTTGAGAAACGAGGTTTGACTGCACACTGAGAAGTGAGATTGCTGGATCACATGATAGTTCTTTTTTTAATTTTTGTTTTTGTTAACACTCACCAGAGGATATTTTTTCCATTGATTTTTAAAGGGAGTGGAAGGAAGGAGGGGAGGGAGAGAGGAAGAGAGAGAAGCATCAATGTGAGAGAGACACATCAATTAGTTGCCTTCAGGATGCGCCCTGACGGGGCCAGAAACTGAACCTCCAAGGCCAGGTGTGCGGGCTGACGCTCTAACCATTAACACGCAGGCCTTTTATATTTTTAAAAATTGTTTTCCATAGTGGCTGAACCAATTTATATTCCCGCCAACAGTGTGCAAGTGCTCCATTTTATCTACATCTTTGCAGATACGATATTTCTTGTATTTTTTTTTTCTGTCTTCTTGATGGTAGCCGTCCTAACAGGTGTGAGGTCATATCTTATTGTGTTTTTTATTTGCATTTTCCTGATAATTTAAAATATATATATTTTATTAATTTTTTACAGAGAGGAAGGGAGAGGGATAGAGAGCTAGAAACATCAACAAGAAAGAAACATCAATCAGCTGCCTCTTGCACACCTCCCACTGGGGATGTGCCCGCAACCAAGATACAAGCCCTTGACTGGAATTGAACCAGGGACCTTTCAGTCCGCAGACTGACGCTCTATTCACTGAGCCAAACCAGCTAGGGCCCCTGATAATTTTTTAAAATTTATTTTTGTTGTTGAGAGTATTACAGATGTCCCCCTCCCTCCCCTCAAACATTGCCCCCTCCCTCTTGTTCCTCCTGTTTAGCCCCAGGATGATTAGTAATGTTGAGTACCTTTTCATGTACCTGTTGACCATACAGATGTGGGGTTTTTTTTGTTTGTTTTTTTTAACACAACTAAATTCACTGTGTTCCAGTGAGTATATCCATTTCCCACCAGCTAACATGTAGACTGCAGACCACTGGTTTGGAATGTAAGGTCCTGTATATTCTGTTTAATCACTCACTCCTCTTGTTTTCTTCTGACTTTGGGTGTTGCCTTCACTGCCTTCCTAGCAATCACCTCTCATTGTTACTGCCTCCTGGCATGTCCAAGGCCATTGCTGCTCTGTCTTTTCAGCCCGATGCCTGCAGGTCTCTGGCACAGCAGGCATCTGAGGAATGTGTGCTAGCTAGTTTACTTCCACAGCTCTTCTGCCCTTCCTGCCTCAAACAGGGCATGGCCTGTGGCCTTGTCAGGCCGGCCCTTCTTTTTTTCTTTTATTTATTTTTAAATAAATCTTTATTGTTCAGATTATTACAAATGTGTCCCCCCCCCCCCAGTTGCTCCCCTCCACCAGGTTCCCACCCCACCCTCTGTCCTTTTCCCATTCCCCACTGTCCTCATCCGTAGGTGCACAGTTTTTGTTCAGTCTCTTCCCGCACCCCCCACTCCCCTTTTCCCCGAGAATTGTCAGTCCACTCCCCTTCCATACCTCTGATTCTATTATATTCAACAGTTAATATTGTTCATCAGATTTTTTAATTCCCTTGGTTTTCAGTTTCACTTGTTGATAGTTATGTATTTGCTGTCCATAATTTTTATCTTTATCTTCTTCCTCTTCCTAAAGAACCCCCTTCAGCACTTCATATAATTCTGGTTTGGCGGTGATGAACTCCTTTAGCTTTGTTTTATTTGTGAAGCTCTTTATCTGGCCTTCGATTCTGAGTGATAGCTTTGCTGGGTAGAGTATTTTTGGCTGTAGGTTCTTACTATTCATCACCTTGAATATTTCTTGCCATTCCCGTCTGGCCTGCATGGTTTCTGTTGAGAAATCAGCTGACAATCATATGGGTGCTCCTTTATAGGTAACTACCTGCTTTACTCTTGCTGCTTTTAATATTCTCTCTTTGTTTTTTGCTCTTGGAATTTTAATTATGATGTGTCTTGGTGTGGTCCTCTTTGGATTCCTTTTGTTTGGGGTTCTGTGCACTTCCTGGACTTGTAAGTCTATTTCTTTCCCCAGTTGGGGGAAGTTTTCTGTCACTATTTCTTCCAGTATTCTTTTGGTATCTTGCTCTCTCTCTTCTTCTGGGATCCCCATAATTCTGATGTTGGTTCGCTTGAAATTGTCCCAGAGGTTTCTTACACTATCTTCAACTTTCTGGATTCTCTTATCTTCTTGCTTCTGCAGAGGAGTATCCTCTGGCTCTTTGTGTTCTAAATCTTTGTCTTGATTCTTGCGATCTTCCAGTCTGTTTTTAGGACTTTGTGTAATATTTTTTATTTCAGACAATGTTTTATTTATTTCTAGTTGATCCCTTTTCATATCCTCATAGGTCTCATTTATTTTATCGGCCTTTTTTAGGATATTCTTGAAAAGCCTTATAACTGTAGTTTTGAACTCAATGTCCATTATTTTCTTTTCCTCCATCTCCTTTCTTTGTGTCCTGCCTCTTGTCTGCATTTTAGTTGTTTTCCTGATTTGATGGAATAGTTTTATGTGCTAGGTGTTCTGGTAGAGCCCAGTAGCACAGCCTTCCCAGTTACCTAGAGTGGACAGTCTTGATGTAGCCCTTTGTGGGCTGTGTGTGCAGTCTTGTTGTTAAGCCTTGCTTAGTATTGGTTGATCTCCAAGCCAATTGGCTGTGAGGATCAACAGTGTTTCAGCTAGGAGGGCTTCTATACTCTGCTTGCATAGGGCGGGGTCTTGGGGTGCACAGACAATCTTTGGTTCCCTGTTAGACTCGCCTTAGAAAAGTCCTGTTCACAGTGAGTATCACAAGATTGGTTGCAGGCACGCACACCTCTTTGGTAAAGGCGCAGACAAGCTTTGGATTCTGGCCAGTGCCTCCTTAGAGAAAGCCAGCCTCTGGGAGAGCTACTGTGCTCATCTTGGATTGGTGTCTTGGGTTGGTGCAGACAAGCTTTGTTTCCCTGCCCCACAGTAATGGCCTCTGGCTTCACACACCTCCGAGAGATCTCTGCCCGTTGCCTGACAGTCTGGCCTCTCCCTGACTGGGGCCGTCTATCAGAGCAATAGGGTGATTCTGTTTTCCTCCCAAACAAGAAAGCCAGCCGTGCATTATCTGTCCGCCCTCTCCGAGTGCCGGGGATTAGTCAGTAGCAAACTCAGCCCGGCCTGCCCTCTCTGCGCACCAGGAGTAAGCCAGGGCCTTTTCACGCGCACAGTTCTCTGTACCTTCACAGTTCCTGAGGTTCAGTGTGCCTCTCTCTCCTTCCCAGATGGCAGAGCCTCCTCTCAGCTAGCCATCCGGTGCTTCAGGGCAATGCCTCCCCTGTTTTGCTTTGGGACACTGAGACCCTAGAAGCTTCTCGTTCTGAGTAGTTTCACTGCCTGTGCTGATTTTAAAGTTTCCCCACGTGTATCTATTGGCAGAGGCTAAAAGGTCTCCAGAACAAGCCATGAGGTTACCTTACTTCATAAACTTCAAACCAGCAGGAGGATTTTTAAAATATATATATTTAATTGACTTTTTACAGAGAGGAATAGAGTTAGAAACATCAATGAGAGAGAATCAATCAGCTGCCTTTTGCACACCCCCTACTTGGGGATGTGCCCACAACCAAGATACATGCCCTTGACCGGAATCGAACCCAGGACCTTTCAGTCCCCAGGCTAACACTCTATCCACTGAGCCAAACCAGTCCGAAGGCCGATGCTCTATCCATTGAGCCAAACCAGTTTCAGCACGGCAGGAGGATTTTGATGGAATCCAACCATGTCAGACTCAGGGAGGTGGCAGAACTTGAGCTCATTCTGCTCTTGCGAAGCTGCTCTCCCTCTTGCTAGGGTCCTCTGCTCACTCTCTGAGAAAGCCTGTTTGCTGGATTTCAGTTCTATGTTAGAGAAATAGTGAGATTCTTCTTTTTTTTAAAAAAAAAATCTTCACCCTAGGATATTTTTTCTCACATTGATTTATTATTATTGATTATTTTTTAGAGAGGGAAAGACAGAGAGAAATATTGATGTGAGAGAAACACATCAATTGGCTGCCTCCTGCATGCACCTTGACCAGGGCCAGGGAGGAGCCTGCAACCAAGGTACTGGCCCTTGACTGGAGTTAAACCCAGGACCCGTCCATCAGCAGGCCAACGCTCTATCCACTGAGCCAACTGGCTAGGGCCAGTTCTCCTTTAAAATCCAGGCAAATGTGAGAAGAAAGAGGAAGACATTGCCTGAGGAGGTCTCACAGTTGCTTCTATGAATGAGGCCTCCACAGTCCTGGTCTCTTCTTAGTCCTCCCCGCCCACGACTGCAAGATCCCCGGATCCAACAGCAC
The DNA here is from genome assembly GCF_964339955.1 of Pipistrellus hanaki. NCBI lineage: Eukaryota > Metazoa > Chordata > Mammalia > Chiroptera > Vespertilionidae > Pipistrellus > Pipistrellus hanaki. The sequence continues at coordinate 91,260,932 of NC_140507.1, read as the reverse complement.
TCAGACACGAGGCTGAGCAGAGTCAGCCCGTTATCGGTGATGACGGCTGGTGATTGCCTCGAGCTCCCAGGGCCATCAGGTTACTTTCCCTAACTGCCGTGTGAGCTGGGCAAAGTGCAATTGTAAATATAAAAGCGGGTCTCCTCTTTGGATACATTTATTCATTGGTGATGAGAGAGATTTTACTCCCGGTAAGAAATTTGTGTAATTTCTGTGTAGAGTACCACGTGCATTAGTGAACTTGGGAAGGCAGGTCAGCAGCATTGCTTGGAGGTCATACAATCTGAGAAAGGGGATGCGTGTTTTCTGATGCCTAGTTCACCCAGGAAATCATGGAGCCGGATGAAGCTTGTGTTCGGCCCTGGTCGTGCTTCCCTTGCACATGTTCTCCTAAGCCACGTCTTCGTGTGCACGACGAGGATAAGAACACCCCGGCAACCTGGTTTCGCTGTGAAGGCAGGAGGAGACAGTGCAGGAACACTGTGGTTATCAGTGCTGGCTGCTATTGAACTAGCTCCGGGCTCCAGAAACGAGCGGCAGTGCATGGTGCTCCTGTGAACTCCTCAGAATGATTCCGTCCATGAGGAACCTCCTCCAAAGCCCTTCAGACACGACTGGAAAGGAGACAGAGGAAACCCACCTCATGGCGTGAACTGCAGCAGGGGCCGGGACAGCGGGCAATCACGTCAGTCATGCAGTTTGGGTGGGAACAAGTGCTAAAATGAAATACAGCAGAGGAGTGTGACATCATGGAGACCTGACCTCTGAGGACAGACCTGGGTAACTGAGAATGAACAGGTTATGCAAGGCTCTGCGGGATCAGAGAAACCTTAGGTGCAGGTCCGAGGAGGATCTGAGCAAGTATGCTGTGGGATGGTGAGGGTGAGGGGAATATGAGCTTAATGACATCACTACATGACTATTTCACATCCACAGCTGATTTCTTAATTTTTTTCTAAGAGTTTTTGAGGTATATTTGATATACCAAAATTGCATATATTTAATGTATACATTATTTTGAGCTTAGACATACGCAAACTCCCATTAAATATATCCCTCAACTCCAAAAGTTTTCTCATGTTCTTTTGTGGGTTTTGTTTTAGTTTTATGTTAAGAATACTTAACATGAGATCTCTCCTCTTAACCTGTTTTAAAGTGCACAATATTGCCCTGGCTCAGTGGATAGAACATTGGCCTGTGGACTGAAGGGTCCCAGGTTCAATTCTGGTCAAGGGCACATGCCCAGGTTGCAGGCTCGATCCCCAATAGGGGATGTGCAGGAAGCAGCCTATCAATGATTCTCTTTCATCATTGATGTTTCTATCTCTCTCCCCCTCTGCCTTCCACTCTGAAACCAATAAAAACATATATTAAAAAATATTTAAAGTGCACAATATCATACTACTAGAGGCCCAGTGCACGAATTTGTGCACCAGTGGGGTCCCTCAGCCTGGCCTGTGGGATCAGGCCAAAACTGGCTCTCTGACATTCCTCAAGGGGTCCAGGCCAGGCCAAGGAACCCCACCAGTGCACGATCGGGGCCAGGAGGGGACTGTGGGAGGGCTCCAGTACATGTCCGACCCATTTTGCTCAGTCCCAAATTGACCGGATCCCATCAGCAAGCTAACCTACTGGTTGGAGTATCTGCCGCCTGGTGGTCAGTGCATGTCATAGTGAGTGGTTGAGCGGCCTTAGCATATCATGCTATGATTGGTTGAACTGCCAACTGATCAACTGGACACTTAGCCTATTAGGCTTTTATTATATAGGATTAAGTATAGGTACTAAGTTGTTAAGCAGATCTCCACAACTATTCATGTATCATAATGGACATTTTGTATCTATTGAGAAACAACTTCTCATTTTCCTCTTTCTCCAACCTGTGGCAACCATCAACCTCCTCTCTGCTTTTGTGAATTTGCCTACTTTCAATTGATCACAAAAGTGAGATCACACAGTAATCGGCTATCTGTTACTGGCTTATTTCAGTTAGCATAGCGATATTGTAGCATGTGTCAGGATTTCCTTTTTAAATAATATTTTTTCATTGATTTCAGAGAGGAAGGGAGAGGGAGAGATAGAAACACCAATGATGAGAGAGACCCATTGATTCGCTGCATCCTGCACGCCCCACACTGGGGATGGAGGCTATAACCCAGGCATGTGCCCTGACTAGGAATTGAACTGTGACCTCCTAGTTCATAGGTTGATGCTCAGCCACTGAGCCATGCTGGCCTGGTAGGATTTCCTTCCTCTTTGAGGCTGAAAAATAATTTATTGTGTATATATACCACATTTCCTTTGTTTATTGTCAATGAACGTAGGCATGGTTTTCATATCTTGGCTATTGTACATAATGTTTCAGCGGGGACACAAGCATCTCTTTGAGATCCTGATAATGATCACTTTGGATAAATATTAAGAAGTGGAGTTGCTGAATCATATGGTAGTGTTAATTTCTTAAGGAGAGCGCCGGCACCATTCCATGCCTGTGAACAAGCTTTCCACTTTTGCCAGGCCGTTGCCCACACTCATTATTTGTCTTTCTCATGATAGCCATCCTATAAGGCGTGAGCTTCTGCCTTGTGGTTTTGATTTGCATTTCTGAGGATTAGTGATGTTGAGCACGTTTTCAAATGGCTTTTGGGCACTTACCCTATGTCTTGTTGGGAGATGGAGGACAGATGACACAGCTGTGCTCAAAGAGTTGAGTTCAAACATGTGCTCTGATAAACATGTTTCACTCTCTTTAGGGTTAATATTTATGGAAAGCCTGTATGGAACGGCATTTTTGGCCTCAAAAAAAAAAAATTAAACATAAAGGAGAAACTCCAGTGAGCACTAATTTTAAACATTGGGAAGCCCCTTTAGGAAACACTGTAATGAATAGCATTTTACAAAAGGAGACTGTACAGCTGAGAGAGCACCAAAAGGTGACCAGTGAAGCCTCAGGGAATACATGCTACATGTGGAGGATTCCTCGGGTCTGATTTCCGATGCCAGGTCTGTGCTGTTCCCCCAACACCTCAACAGCATCTTTTGCAGGGGGCGGAGGTGAGTGTGTGCCGGGTAGAAGCACAGACCCTGAGCTACAGAAACAAGGGGAAGAAATGAATGGGGTTCTGGGTGGAGTGGAGGGAAGGAAGTCCACTGTTTGGACTGGGATGAGCATGTTAGGCAGGCTTCCGAGAGGAGGAAAAGAGTTTCCAAATTGGAGGAACATGTGAAAACACATGTGTTTGAAGCGTATGGCGGTTCGGGGATGACAATGAGGTTGCCGATAACTGGAGCACGTTGTTCAAGGACAAGTCCAGCAGGAGAAGCTGAAAATGCAGTTTAGTGTTCGATGGTGGAGAGTCTTCAGAGGCACACAGGAAGTATGTGGACACTTATGAGTTAGAGAAAGATGTAACGTGGCTTATAATGTAGGGAGGAATGTCTGTCCTCACTGTGTAAGGTGGAATGACAGGGAATAATGAACAAAGTTAAGAAACTTAACATGTAACAAGCAAGAGATGGTGAAGGGCTGAAATTCACAAGAACAATCAAAATGGAAGGGGAAAAAAAAACCCTGAGAGATTCCGTAAGATACACTACCAATGATTCATTTTGGTGCTTGTCAGCTGTTTAGATCACAGATATGGTGAGAGAAACTTAAATGATACCATCTCCCCACCTCCCGCCTCCCGCCACCACCAATGAAGGTGGTTACTCCTGGCCTTTCTCGGGGACCTCTTCATCACTGGAGGATCTTGGAATACGCTCTAATCTTGGAAGATGAAGGCGATGCTGAGTCTGGGAGGGGAGTGACAGATCTCAGAGAAAGTGGTTCTGGGAATTTCCCACTTCCTCCTGCAGCTATCAGACAAATCTCCTTCAGAACTACCAGATGGAGGAAACAAAAATGATAAGCAACAGACTCAACCCAACCCATGAGTCACTTTTGTTTTTTTTTTTAATATTACATATGTCTCCTCCTCCCTGCCCCCACCCAATAACCCCTTCTAGCCTGCCCCTCTCCCCTCTCCCCAGGTCTTCACCTGAGTCTGAGTCCATGGGTCATGTATATTTGCATACAAGTTCATTGGTTGATCTCTTCCCACCTACCCCCACCTTCCCTCTGAGATTCAACAATCTGTTCCATGTCTTATGTCTCTGAATCTATTTTGCTCATTGGTTTATTTTGTTCATTAAATTCCACATATGAGTGAGATCATGTAATACTTGTCTTTCTCTGACTGGCTTATTTTGCTTAGCATGATACTCTCCATGTCCCTCTATGCTGTCTCAAAGGGTAAGAGATCCTTTCTTTTTACTACTGCTGCATAGTATTCTATTGTGTACTAAATATACCACAGCTTTTTATCCACTCATCCACTGATGGGAACTTGGGTTGTTGCCAGATCTTAGCTATTGTAAATTGTGCTGCTATGAACATAGGGGTGCATACATCCTTTCTGATTGCTGTTTTGGGTTTCTTAGGATATATTCATAGAAGTGGAATCACTGGGTCAAGTGGAGCTTCCACATTTGATTTTTTAAGGAAATGCCATACTGTTCTCCACAGTGGCTGCAGCAGTCTGCATTCCCACCCGCAGTGCACGAGGGTTCCCTTTCTCCACATCCTCACCAGCACTGTCATTTGCTATTTTGTTGATGGGAGTCATTCTGGAAGGTGTGAAGTGATACCTCATTGTCATTTAATATGCATCTCACCTAAACCGGTTTGGCTCAGTGAATAGAGCAACGGCCTGTGGACTAAAAGGTCCCGGGTTCGATTCTGGTCAAGGGCATGTATCTTGGTTGCAGGCACATCCCCAGTAGGGAGTGTGTAGGGGGCAGCTGATAGATGATTCTTTCTCATTGATGTTTCTAACTCTCTATCCCTCTCTCTTCCTCTCTGTAAAAAATCAATAAAATATATTTAAAAAATATACATCTCTCAGATGATCAGTGACTGAGCATTTTTTCATATGTCTCTTGGCCATCTGTATGTCCCCTTTGGAGAAGTATCTAGTTAGGTCCTTTGCCCATCTCTTTCATTCTTAAAAATATATATATATTTTATTGATTTTTTACAGAGAGGAAGAGAGAGGGATAGAGAACTAGAAACATCGATGAGAGAGAAACATCGATCAGCTGCCTCTTGCACACACCCCCACTGGGAATGTGCTTGCAACCAAGGTGCATGCCCTTGATTGGAATCGAACCTGGGACCCTTCAGTCCGCAGGCTGACGCTCTATCCACTGAGCCAAACCGGTTTCAGGACGTTTCTTTTTCTTTTTTTCCTTTCTTTTTTGCATGTATCTGTAGAACTTTCCCAACACCATGTATTGAAGAGACTGTCTTGACTCCATTGTATGCTCTTGCTTCCTTTATCAAATGGCTTGGGTTGATTTCTGGGTTCTCTGTTCTGTTCCATTGATCTATATGTCTGTACTTGTGCCAGTACAAGGCTGTTTTGATTATGGTGGCTTTGTAATAAAACTTGAAATTAGGTATTGTGATTTCTCCAACTTTGTTTTTCTTTCTCAAGATTATTGTGGCTATTTGGGGTCTTTTATGGTTCCATATAAATTTTTGGAGTATTTGTTCTAGAGCTATGAAGTGTGCCATTGGTATTTTAATAGGGATTACATTGAATTATAGTTTGCCTTGGGTAGAATGAACATTTTAATGATGTTGATTCTACCAATCCATGAACATGGTATGTTCTTCCACTTTTTTTTTTTTTTTTACATTGCATGTAATTTGAATTTTTAAAAAATGTTTTAAAATTTCTTTATTGATTAAGATATCACATATTTGTCCTCAACCCCCCTATTCCAATTCCCCACCCCTACCCACTCATGCCCCCACCCCCCTATTGTCCTTGACCACTGGTTAGGCTCATATGTATGCACACAAGTCCTTTGGTTGATCTCTCCCTTTTATCCCCACCCTCCCTTTGAGGTCCAACAGTCTGACCCATGGCTCCTTATCTCTGGGTCTGTTCTTGGTCATCAGTCTATGTTGTTCACCATTTCCCCTAGATGCTTGAGATCATGTCCTACTGGGAATATACTTATAAGAATAAAAAATGAGACAAGCAATAATGGTTATGCCGAAAGGCAAATGAATCAGTCTATAGTGAGTTTCTTTCTGGGCCAACAGTTCTTTTGAGACCCAATTTCAATGTCAAACAGTTCCTTATGTGTATATGTCAGCAATGATATTTCAGTTCTGGATGGTGGATAAATGGTGGTAATGCAGGTCCGACCTTTTCTGGTTTGGTCCTGAGCAACCTGCAGTGACGCACAGCTGCTGACTGCTAGTATGGCAAAACATAGTCAGCGATTCCATCTCTGAACTGTTTCTCTTCTGTTTTCATGGTTGGAGTAGTCCTGTCAATTCCTCTCTGTTGCCAGAATCCACATGGTCTTGGAGTTGTTTTCTGAAAATATACAAACATATTCTCGACCAAAAGTTAATAAAGGAATATTTTCTATAAATTCGACTTGGGATCCTTTTTCATTTTTGCCCAAATGATTTTCCTCTGGCTTGTTTTTCTTCCACTTGTTTATATCTTCCTCTATCTCTTATTTCAATGCCCTATAGTTTTCTGAGTACAAGTCTTTTACCTCCTTGGTTAAGTTTATTTCTAAGTACTTTAATATTTTTATTACAATGGTAAATGAGATTATTTGTTAGTTTCTTCTATGAGAATTTATTATTGTTGTATACAAATGCCATCAATTTCAGGGTGCAATTTTGTGTCCTGCTACATTGCCAAACTCATTTATTATTAAGTCTAGTAGTTTTTTTTTATGGAGTTTTTAGGGTTTTCTATGTACAATATCATGTTATCTGCAAATAATGAGAATTTTACATCCACCTTTCCAATTTGGATGCCTTTTATGTTTTCTTCTTGTCTGATTACTGTGGCTAGGACTTCCAGTACTATGTTGAATAAGACTGGTGAAAGAGAAAATGGTTTTAGTTTTTGCCCCTTGAATATACCGTGTTTCCCCAAAAATAAGACATTCTCTGAAAATAAGACCTAGCGCATGGAAAGATAAGACATTCCCTGAAAATAAGACCTAGAGCAACTTTGGGAGAAAAAAGTAATATAAGACACTGTCTTATCTTCAAGGAAACAGGGTTACGTTGGCTGTAGGTTTGTTATATATGGCTTTTATTATGTTGAGGTATGATCTCTCTATTCCCACTTTGCTGAGAGATTTTATAAAAAATGGGTGTTGGGTTTTGTTGAATGCTTTTTCGGTGTCTATTGATATACTCATGTAATATTTGTCTTTCAATTTGTTTATTTGTATCACATTTATTGATTTGCAAATATTGCACTAGCCTTGCATCCCTGGAATAAATCCCACTTGGTCATGATGTCTGATATTTCTAATATATTGCTGGATCTTACTAATATTTTGTTGGGGATTTTATCATAAGTTTATCAGGAATATTGACCTGTACTTCTCTTTCTTCATAGTGTCTTTATCTGATTTTGGAATTAGGCTCATATTGGCCTCAAAAAGGAGGTTGGAAATGTTCCTTCCTATTTGATTTTTTTTTTTTAAAGTTTGAGGAGTATAAATGTAATTTATTCTTTGAAAGTTTGGTAAAACTCTCTGGTAAAGCCATCTGGACCAGAGCTTTTGTTTGCTGGGAGGTTTTTTTGTTTGTTTGTTTTGTTTTGTTTTGTTTTGTTTTGTTTTGTTTTGTTTTTTCCTGCTTCTATTTCCTCAGTTGTTATTGGCCTATTTAGGTTTTCTGATTATTCCTGATTCAGTTTTGGGAGATTGTATTTTTCTAGAAATTTCTCTGTTTCATCCACATTGTCCAGCTTGTTGACATATAGTGGTTCATAGTATTTCCTCACAATCCTTTGTATTTCTGTGGTGTCAGTTGTTACATCTCTGCTTTTATTTCTGATTTTATTTATTTAAGTTCTCTCTCTTTATTTCTTTTTTTTTTAAATACATTTTATTGTTATTTTACAGAGAGGAAGAGAGAGGGACAGAGAGCCAGAAACATCGATGAGGGAGAATCATTGATCAGCTGCCTCTTGCACCCCCACACTGGGGATGTGCCTGCAACCAAGGCACATGCCCTTGACTGAAATCGAACCTGGGACCCCTCAGTCCGCAGAGCCAAACCGGTTTTGGTCTCTCTCTTTATTTCTTGATGAGTCTGGGTAATGGTTCATCAATCTTGTTTATCTTTGTAAAAAAACTGCTCTTGGTTTCATTGAATTTTTTTTGTATTTTTTTAAAGTCTCTATGTAATTTATTTCTGCTCTAATCTTCATTATTTTCTTCCTTCTACTTATTCTGGGCTTTTCTTGTTGTTCTTTTCTAATTTTTAAGTGGAAGGGTTAAATAGTTTATTATTAAGTTTTCTTGTTTTTTGAGATAGTCCTATGATGCTATTAACTTTCCTCTCGGGATTGCTTCCTGTGTCCCAGAGATTTGGGTTGTTGTGTATTCATTTGTTTTCAAGCATTGTTTGATTTTTTTCTTTTTAGTGCATTGATAACCCATTCATCCTATATAATATAAGCACAATATGCAAATTGACTGAATGGCGGAACGACTGGTGTGCACTGACCACCAGAGGGCAGGTGCTCAATGCAGGAGATGCCCCCAGCCTGCAGGCCCCAGGACAACCAAAGCGGGTGCCAGTGGGGTCCCCCAATTGCCCTGCCATCACCCCGCAGAGGTGACCGGTGGGGTCAGCAGGGTGATAAGGGGGCAGGGCCTGCCAGTGAATGGGCAGCACCACCCCCATGATCGCCCTGCCAATTGCCTCCAAGGTGGGTGCCAGCAGGTCCCCCTGATTACCCCGCTGGTTGCCCTGCAGAGGAAGGTGACTGGTGGCGGCAGTAGGGGGCAGGGCTGGCAAATGGTTGGTGCCAGGTCAGCTAAGGTGGGTGCAGCAGGGCCCACCAATTGCCCCTTCAGTTACCTCATATATTGGCCCTGATTGCCCGCCAGACCTAGGGACCCTACCCATGCACAATTTTGTGCACCAGGCCTCTAGTTGTTTAATAATATGCTATTTAATCTCCATGTGCTTGAACGTCTTTGAGTGTTTTTACTGTAATTGATTTCTAATTTCATTTTACTATGATCTGAGAAGGTGCTTAATATGATTTCAATCTTCAACTTGTAGAGACATGTTTTGTGTCCTAATATGTGGTCTATCTTTGATAATGATCCATGAGCACTTGAGAAAAATGTATATTCTGTAGTTTTGGGGTGAAATGTTCTATAAATGCCAATTAAATCCATTTGATCCAGTGTGTCACTTCGAGTCACTATTTCCTTATTAATTTTTTGTCAGGGAGATCTATCCAGTGAAGTCAGCAGGTTTTAAAGTCTCCTACTATGATTATATTGCTTTGATCTCTCCTTTAAAGTTCTCTAGAAGTTTTTTGTTTTTTTAATGTATCTAGGTGCTCCTATATTGGGTGCATATATGTTTACCAGGGTTATATCCTCTTGTTGGATTGATCCCTTTAGTAGGAGAAGTTTTTTGTTTTGCCGAAACCGGTTTGGCTCAGTGTAGAGAGTGTCGGCCTGTGGACTGAAAGGTCCCGGATTCGATTCCGGTCAGGGGCATGTGTCTTGGTTGTGGGCACGTCCCCAGTGTGGGGTGTGCAGGAGGCAGCTGATCAATGATTCCCTCTCATCGATGTTTCTAACTTTCAGTCCCTCTCTCTTCTTCTCTGTAAAAAATCAATAAAATATATATTTTAAAAAAAGAAGTTTTTTGTTTTTTAATATATCTAGGTGCTCCTATATTGGGTGCATATATGTTTATCAGAGTCATATCCTCTTGTTGGATTGATCCCTTTAGTATTATGTAGTGACCTTTGTTGCTCTTGTGATGGCTTTCATTTTGAAGTCTATTTTGTCAGATATGAGTATTGCTACCACAGCTTTTTTTCATTTCCATTTTTATGGAAAAATTTTTCATATTCCTTCATTTTCAAGTCCTTTTTTTTTTTTATAAAAATAAATCTTTATTGTTCATATTATTACAGATGTTCCTCATTTCCCCCCCCCCATTGCTCCCCTACACCAGGTTCCCACCCCACCCTCTGCCCATTCCCTACCCCCGGTTGTCCTCACCATAGATGCACAGTTTATGTTCAGTCTCTTCCCACACTCCCCCTCCCCTTTTCCCCAAGAATCGTCAGTCCACTCCCCTTCCATACCTCTGATTCTATTATATTCACCAATTAATATTGTTTATCAGATTTTTTAAAATTCCCTTGGTTTTTAGATTCACTTGTTGATAGTAACGTATTTGTTGTTCATAATTTTTATCTTTATTTACTTTCTCTTCTGAAAGAACCCCCTTCAGCAATTCATATAATTCTGGTTTGGCGGTGATGAACTCCTTTAGCTTTTTTTAATTGGTGAAGCTCTTTATCTGGCCTTCAATTCTGAGTGATAGCTTTGCTGGATAGAGTATTTTTGGCTGTAGGTTCTTGTTATTCATCACCTTGAATATTTCTTGCCATTCCCGTCTGGCCTGCATGGTTTCTGTTGAGAAATCAGCTGACAATCGTATAAGTGCTCCTTTATAGGTAACTACCTGCTTTTCTCTTGCTGCTTTTAATATTCTCTCTTTGTCTTTTGCTCTTGGAATTTTAATTATGATGTGTCTTGGTGTGGTCTTCTTTGGATTCCTTTTGTTTGGAGTTCTGTGTGCTTCCTGGACTTGTAAGTCTAATTCTTTCACCAGGTGGGGGAAGTTTTCTGTACTATTTCTTTCAGTATGTTTTCAATATCTTGCTCTCTCTCATCTTCTGGGACCCCCATAATTCTGATGTTGGTTTGCTTGAAGTTGTCCCAGAGGTTTCTTACATTATCTTCAACTTTCTGGATTCTCTTGTCTTCTTGCTTCTGTGGAGGAGTGTCTTCTGGCTCTTTATGTTCCAAATCTTTGACTTGATTCATGCGATCTTCCATTCTGTTTTTAGGACTCTGTATAATATTTTTTATTTCAGACAATGTATTTTTTTATTTCTTGTTGATCCCTTATTATTTATTGTTGATCCCTTATTAGTTCTTGTTGATCCCTTTTCATCTCCTCATAGGTCTTATCGACCTTTTCTAGGAAATTCTTGAAAAACCTTATAATCGTGATTTTAAACTCTATATCCAGTCTCTTCTTTTGTTTGTTATTTCCTTGTCTCGGCATTTTCACAGCTTCTCTGAGTTGGTAGGATAGCTTTGTGTGCTACGGTGTCCTATATGGTTCAGTGAGTCAGCCTCCCAGTTACCTGAGGTGGACAGTATTGGTGTAGTCCTTTGTGGGCTGTGTGTGCAGTCTTGTAGTTAAGCTTTGCTTGTTGTTGGTATCACTGGGAAGCGTTGATCTCCAAGCCAATTGGCTATGAGGATCCTCGAATTCCTTCATTTTCATTCTGTGTCTTTTGTTCTGAGGTGGGTCTCTTGTAGACAACATTTAGTTGGGCCATGTTTTTGTATCCATTCAGCTACTCTATGTCTTTTGATTGGAGCATTTAATCCATTTACATTTAAGGTTATTATCGACAGGTACTTATTTATTGCCATTTTACCAGTAATTCTCTATGTCTATATTCCTTCTCTCTCTCTCTCTCTCTCTCTCTCTCTCTCTCTCTCTCTCTCTCTCTCTCTCTCTTCTTCTTCTTCTTCTTCTCCTCCTCCTCCTCTTCCTCCTCATTACAGCAGTCCCTTTAGCATTTCTTGCAGTGCTGATTTGGTGGTGATAAAATCCTTTAGCCATTTTTTTTTGGTCTGGGAAGCTCTTTTTTTAAAATTTTTAAATACATTTTATTGATTTTACACAGAGAGGAATTGAGAGGGACAGAGAGTTAGAAATGTTGATGAGAGAGAAACATCGACCAGCTGCTTCTTGCACACCCCCTACCGGAGATGTGCCCGCAACCAAGGTACATGCCCTTGACCGGAATCGAACCCAGGACCTTTCAGTCCGCAGGCCGACGCTCTATCCACTGAGCCAAACCGGTCCCAGCGGTCTGGGAAGCTCTTTATTTCACCATCTATTTTTAATAATAACTTGCTGGACATAGTAATCTTAGTTTCAGATCTTTGAATACTTCATGCCATTCCCTTCAGCTCTATAGAGCTTCTGATGAGAAATCAACTGACAGCCTTATGGGAGTTCCTTTGTAGATAACAGTTTGCTTTTCTCTTGATGCCTATAATATTCTCTCTTTGTCTTTAATTTTTGGCATTTTAATTATGATGTGTCTGTGCATGGACTTATCTGGGTTCTTCTTGATTGGAGTTCTCCGTGACTCCTGAACTTGTGTGACTTTTTCCTTCACTAGATTAGGGGAGTTTTCTGCTATTATTTCTTCAAACACCTTCTCTATCCCTTGCTCACTTTCTTCTCCTTCAGTCAGACCTATTGTGTGAATATTGTTATGTTTCATGTGTCCTACAGCTCCCTTAAGCTGTCCTCCTGTTTTTCAGCTGTTGTTTTTTTCTTTTTGGTTCTCTGATTGAGTGATATTTTCTTGAGAGAGAGATGAGTGATATTTTCTTACTCTGACTTCTAATTAACTGACCTGATCCTCAGCTTCCCCTAATCTGCGGTGTATTCCTTGCAATTTGTTCTGTATTAATACTATGTCATTCTTTATTTCTAACTGGTCTTTTTTCATAGTTACTATATCTTTTCTCATGATGTTGACCATCCTTGCCATCATTATTCTGATTGTTATATCTGATAAATTTCTTATCTCCATTTCATTTAGTTCTTCTTCTGAAGAATTCTCTTGTTCTTTCATTTGGGGCTTATTTTTTAGTCTCCCCTGTTTGGTTGCCTGTTTGGGTTTGTGTCTATGTATTAGTTAGATCTTCTATGACTCCCAATCTCTAACGCAGGACTATGTCAGAGTGCCCTGTTTGGGGCTCTCAGCAATCTACAGCTTGTGGCTCCCTCTGCTCGGGCTGGGTGCCTTTGGAAAGAACCAAGATGTGCACCAGGGTCTGCTTTTCCTAGCCCAGGGCTCCAAATCAGATTGGAGAGAAGACTTAAAGTCTCCAGAGATCTGCCTCTGCCTCTGTCTGACTGTTATTCAGTCTTGATTAGCCTTAGGGTATGGATTACATACTTAGGGTATGCAATGAGAGGTTTTCCAACAGGGTGAGGCAATTCTTCTCCCCCCAGGCAAAAGCTGCCTAGATCAGTGGTCCGCAAACTGCAGCTCACGAGCCACCGTTTGCCGCTCTGTTGACTAATGAGTTTGCCGACCACTGACCTAGACTCTTGATTCCAATAATTACAGGCTGTTATTGCTTGTGATTAAGCCCCTATCCCAGTGGTCAGCAACTCATTAGTCAACAGAGCCACGTGCAGCTTGCAAGCTATAGTTTCTGACCACTGGCCTAGATGATAAAGATGTGCTGTAGGAAGATGTCCTCTGCAATACGTGGGAATGACAGCACAGGAAACAGGGGTTTCTGCCCTCTAAGCTCTTAAGCCCTGAGTCCCCAACTCTGACTTCTGCTCACACAGCTCAGTCTTCCCTCTGCTGGAGCTTAAGGTGCGTAGCTGCACACAAAACTTTGTGATTGGCCCTGTAAGAGGGTGTTTGCATTCCAACAATCTCTCCCTGGCAGATAGCACTCTGCTGCTTTTCACAGCCCGATGATATGTGGGCACCTTTCTCAGTTCTGGTGCTCTGGGTTGGGGAGTCCAGCATTGGGTTTAAATCCCAGGGTCTCAGTGGAAACCCCCCATGGCTGAGATATCCCTCTGGAACTTCAGCTGCTGTCTATGGGAGCTCAGATGGCCCTCATGCCTCCACACTTCCTACTGTCTGTATTCAATCTCTACTTTTTGTTCTTGGTTATCAGGGTTCTCTCCAGCTAGTCTTCAGTTGGTCATTCAGGATGGCTTTTCTGTATTTAATTGTAATTTCAGTTTGGTCCTGGGAACATGTCAGTGTGGCTTCTATTTATTTCACAACCATTCTGCAATCTCAACATTAAAATTTTTTTTCCTTTTTTTTTTTTTGACCCTCTCAAATGATTTATTTTCAATATAAACATATAACCTCAATATGAGATATCTAACTATAGCAAACACCACCAAGACCAACACAGCATCTCTTCTTCTATGGTTTAGGTTTTGGTTTTGCCCAGAATTCCTGATACATGGAATAGCCCATACCAATAGTCATTGCAGCCACAACAAAACCTTGTGCTGCCACACGCATGTGGATCGGGTGAAGGGACATTTTAATATCTCCCCTGTTCTTCAATTTATATAATCCATATGCAACAATGGCTCCAAAACCCGCCATTCCAATAGGGACAAATGGTGCCTCTTTAGCTTTTCGGATAAATTTAGATCCTTGACCTTCATCATATGAAGAAAGAGAAACATCTGTGTTGGATGACATACTGATTGAAGAATCTTCCAAACCCTACGGAACCTCTGCAACTCCGGCCCTCAACATTAAAATTTTTAATTAAAAAAAAATCCTATATAATAAAAGGCTAATATGCAAATAGACCAAATGGCGGAACAACAAAACAACTGGTTGCTATGATGTGCGCTGACCACCAGGGGTCAAACACAGAATATAGCGGGTGTCGGCCAAGGAGGGATGATGGAGCAGGTGATCGAGGGCACCATACCAAGGCAGGGCACCGGTCACTGTCATTAGGGTGAGCATTTGGTGATTACTGGAAATTCTTTGCTCCCAGGTGCTATGGTCCTGCCTGGCCCTCGCACCTGCTGCTGTTGCTGGTCTGCTTGCACCTGCTGCCAGGGCCGGCGCTGCTGCTCATACCCGCTGCCAGCCCTCGCGCCCTCTGCGGGCTCCGATCACCCTGAGGCCTTCTCCACTTCCCCCTACTTCTGAGGGGCGATCAGGGCAGCAGCTGCCGCTTGCACCCATTGCTGGTGCCTGCCTCAATTGCTCTGTGCCATCAGTGTGTGGGAGCTGTGGCAGGAGCAGGGCTGCTGACAGACAGGGGACTGGGGGCCATGGCAGGAGGGGCTGGGCAGGGTCTTGGATGATGGGCGGAGACCCATCCCTGTGCCCACTGCAACCTTGTGGCCCACAATCCCTTTCAAAGTACACGAATTTGTGCACTGGGCCCTAAAATGTGTTTATATACATATCACTGTGACAGACCAAATAACTAGAAAAGAACTACAAGTACTTACCCAAACAAAAAAATAAAAATATATTTAAAGTATACATTGTGATTTGATATATGTATATATTGTAAATGATCCCCTTCATTGAGTTAATTAACACATTCACCACTTAACATATTTATCATTTTTTTGTTTTTTGTTTGTTTTGGTGAGAGCATTTAAATTCTACTCTCAGCTAATTTATATTATACAATACAGTGTTATCAGCTATATTTCATGTGGTGTTTTTTTTTCAGAAAGAAAAAAGCAAAACAGGGTAAGTATGCCTAGCCGGTGTGGCTCAGTTGGTTGGTATCCTCCCATGTGCCAAGAGGTTGCCAGTTCCACTTCAGGTCAGGACTCATGCCCGGACTGTGGGTTCTTCCCCCAGCAGGGGGCATGCAGGAGGCAGCCAATCCATGTTGCTCTCTCATTGATGTTTCCATCTCTCTCTTTCTCTCTCTTTCAAAAAGCTGAACAAAAACATATTTTTAAGAAACAGGGTAAGCAGGATTTCAATTTTATTTAACTTTTAAATTGTCAATCTAGCAATGGCCTTAGGTTAAGAGCAATGAAAGACTTCTTTCAAGTACAATTTCAGCTTTGGAAAACTGCAGCGTCTCACACTCTCTCTTTCTCTTATAGGCAGGAAATGACTGCACTTGAGAAAGAAAATCGAGGTCAAGAGCGGGAAAGTAAGTCATTGCTTCACAATGTTTGTTTTACTCGGGAAGCTGTAAGTTAAACATCCAAATTAGCTGAGATTCTGTACTCCATCAGGACTGGAGGAAACGTGGCTGGGAGTCTTCACAGAAATGTCTTAGCACTTCATTTTTTGTCTCACACACCTGATTTTATTTTTCTTTGTATTATAGTAGTATCCATACATCATTTCTTTCAAGCAACACTTTGTATACTTCTGTAGGAAGCAATTAATCAAAACCCTATGGATTTTAATTTCTATATTGTTATTTTTAAGATAGAGCTATTTGGAATATTGGTTGGTGTTAAATGCATCTTTTTTTTGTTCATGCGTTTACTCTGATTTAGTATCTGTATGTAGTAATCATGTGATTACTTTAAAATGGACAACTATAAATAACAATGGTTAGTCCCTTGGGACACGCATATTGAAGGAAACTAACTTTTCTCATTACTGTTGCTTCAACTGTCTTCTCCTCTTACAGTCAAACTTCTTCAAAGAATTGCCTATTCATGTCATTTGGAAAGTTTCACTTTCCAATCTGTCAGCTCCACTGAGTGTACTTGATGATATATGTATGTATGTATATTCCTCACCCGAAAATATTTTTCCATTGATTTTTAAAAATATATATTTTATTGATTTTTCACAGAGAGGAAGAGAGAGGGATAGAGAGTTAGAAACATCGATGAGAGAGAATCATTGATCAGCTGCCTCTTGCACACCCCCTACTTGGGATGCGCCCGCAACCAAGGTACATGCCCTTGACCGGAATCGAACCCGGGACCTTTCAGTCCACAGGCCGACGCTCTATCCACTGAGCCAAACCGGTCCCGGCTTTTCCATTTATTTTTTTAGAGAGAGTAAAAGAGAGAGGGGAAGACAGAGAGAAATATTGATCTGAGAGAAGCACATCAATTGGTTGCCTCCTGCACATGCTCCGACCAGGGCCTGGGCCACGGAGGAACCTGCAACTGAGGTACATGCCCTTGACCAGAATCAAACCTGGGACCCTCTGGTCCACAGGCCAAAGCTCTATCCACTGAGCCAAACTGGCTAGGGCAATGAAATAAATATTCTTCCAATATCATCATTACAATATATAGACTAACATATTTTTTTAAATCATAGTATAAATCATATTGCACATAAAATTGTCATATGAGAGTTTTTTATAATTAAATTTATTGAGGTAACTTGGTTAATAACATTATATGTTTCAAGTTTACAGTTCAACTGTATATTGCATTGTGTGCTCACCACCGAAAATCTAGTTTCCCTTCATCACCATGTATTTGACCCTCTATACCTGCTTCATCCTCCTTCCACCTCCTTCTCCTTTGGTAACCACCATTATGTTTGTCTTTGTCTGTGAGATGTTTGTTCATGTGTTGCTTTTTGTTTTATATCCTACATATGAGTGAAATCATAAGGCTCTTGTCCTTCCTGATGAAACAATTATTTGATTGTATTATATTTAGTTGTACTAGCATTGGTCATGTTAAAAAAAAGCCAAATGCCTCTCGTCAAAGATAACTACTGCAGACATTAAAATGCATTGTTCAACCTTAATCTCAATTGCTTTATCTCCAGCACTTACAAATGCTGCCCAACAACTCCCTCCTGAAATCACTTTTTTCTCCACTTTATCTCTTTCCTGAAATCGCTCCTTCCTGTTTGACACCACATGTCCTCACTCACAGCCACATCTCCATCACCTAGCAGTACCCTTTCCTGGACACATTTAAATGCTGCTGCTCCTTGGTGGTCCAGCCGTAGAACTTGTTTTACTCTCTTGAAAAGTTTGTGATGGTTGACCTTATGTCTCCTAATATTTGGTGGAAGTTATAGAGTATTCACATTTTCTGTTTAATTTTGTAAACTTTATAATACACATTGTTCTTAACAAATTTGTCCTTTTTCATTAAAAATGTCAAAGTCTTAAGCTTAAAATTGGTCATAATATGCTTATATGTATCCTATATAATAAAAGGCTAATATGCAAATGACCGAATGGTGGAATGACTCGTCACTATGATGCTCACTGGCCACCAGGGGGCAGACACTTAATGCAGAAGATTCCCCCTGGTGGTCAGTGTGCTCTCACAGGGGAGTGCTGCTCAGTTAGAAGCTGGGCTCACAGCTGGCAGGCACATTAGCAGTGGTGGGAGTCTTTCCCACCTCCATGGCAATGCTAAGGATGTCTGACTGATGGCTTAGTAGGCCTAAGCCATCAGTCAGACATCCTCCCAGGGCTCCCAGACTGTGAGAAGGTGCAGGCCAGGCTGAGGGACCTTCCCCCAAGTGTATGAATTTCGTGCACCAGGCCTCTAGTCCTATCTAATAAGGAGGGAATATGCTAATTGACTGCCCCACCCTCAAAGATGACTGTGAACAAAGCCACAAGATGGTGGCACCCAGTCCCCTCATCCCCACTGGGGTGGCAGGCATGTAGCACAGCCAGACCTGCTCCCAGGCTGATCCAGCCACTCCACATGCCTGCCTCTGGAGTCCCCCATTCCTTTAGCCCCCAAGATGCCTAGAGCCGGACTGAGGCACAGGCAAGCCTCAGATGTCAGCTGCCCAGTCGACGCCTCAGGTGCAGGCAAGCCTCGAATGGCAGCTTTCCAGCTGCCCAGGGCCAGCTCGAGGGATAGCCAAACCACTGATGGTGGCTTCCCAGCTGCCTAGGATCACCCGAGGCTCAGGTAACCAGGGCTGCCTGAGGCTCAGATAACCAGGGCCAGCTGAGGGTTGCGCTGCCAGCAGTGGCAGCAGCAGAGCTGTGATGAGGCATTGCCTTCCTTTGATTGCAAGGTTACCTCTCACCCCTGAGGGTTCCCAGACTATGAGAGAGGGCAAGTTGGGCTGAGAGACCCCCCTCCAGTGCATGGATTTTCATGGACCAGGCCTCTAGTTTTATTATAATTTTTAAAATTTTAATTACAGTTGACATATACAGGTAGTACTATATTAGTTTCAGGTGTACAATGTAATGATTAGATATTTATATACCATACAAATGATCACCCCATAAGTATAGTATCCACCTGACACCATATATAGTTATAATAATACTAGAGGTCCGGTGCACAAAATTCATGCACTTGGGGGCAGATAGGGGGTCCCTCAGCCCAACCTGCACCCTCTTGCAGTCTGGGAGACCTCGATGGACATCCGACTGATGGCTTGTCTATAGTTGTCCTTAGCCCTGCTGTGGAGCAGGAGAGGCTCCCATCACCGCCGCTACCCTCGCCAGCCATGAGCCTGGCTTCTGGCTGAGCAGTGCTCCCCCTGTGGGAGTGCACTGACCACCAGAGAGCAGCTCTTTCATTGAGCATATGCCTCCTGGTGGTCTGTGTGCATCATAGTGACCGGTAGTTCTGCCATTTGGTTGATTTGCATATTAGCCTTTTATTAAATAGGATTATTGACTGATTTCCCCAAGCTGTACTTTGCATTCCTTTGACTGTTTTTGTAACAGGTAATTTGTACTTCTTAATCCCTTCAACAGCCCCTAGCCCCCTAGAACCCCTCCCACCTGGCAAACATCAAATTGTTCTCTGTATTTATGAGATTCTTTATGTTTTATTTCATATATTTCATTTTTTAGATTTTGAACATATAAGTGAAACCATATGGTATTTTTCTTTATCTGTCTGACTTATTTCACTTAGCATAATACCCTATAAGTCCATCCATAGTGTCACAAATGGTAAGATTTTATTCTTTTTTATGGTAGAGTAATATTCCACTACATAAATGTACAACTTCTTTTTTTATTAAAATTTTTTTTTTCCAGAAAGGAAGGAAGAGAAATAGAGAGATAGAAACATCAATGATGACAGAGAATCATTGATTGGCTGCCTCCTGCTTGCCCCCTACTGGGGGGATCAAGCCTGCAACCCAAGCATGTGCCCTTGGCTGGAATTGAACCCAGGACCCTTTAGTCCTCAGGCCAATGCTTCATCCACTGAGCCAAACCAGGCTACAACTTCTTTATCCAATTGTCTATCAGTGGACACTTAAGATGCTTTCTTATTTTTTTTAAAAATTATTTTTTTATTGTTGACATTATTATAAATTATTATAAATGTCCCCTATTCCCCTCCCCCTCACTTCCTCCCTCACCTAAACTCAGGCCTTCACCACACAAATGTCTGTGTCCTTGGGCTATGCATATATGCATATAAATTCTTTGTTTAATCCCCTCCCATCACCCCACAACCCCCCCTCTGAGATCTGTCATGTCTTGGCTATTGCTGCAATACACTCATGTTTTGGATTTCTTTGGATAAATATCCAGAAGTGAGATTGCTGGGTCATGTGTTCTAGTTTTTACTTTTATTTTTGGAATTGTCACACTATTTTGCATAGGGGCTGCACCAATTTACAATCCCACCTACAGTGCACGAGGATTTCATTTTCTCCACATTTTCACCAACTCTCATTTGTTAGTTTATTGATGATACCCTTTCTGAAAGGTGTGAGGTTTTAATTTGCATTTCTCTGATGTTGACCATTATTTCACATGTCTATTGGTCATCTGATGTGCTCTTTGGAGAAATGTCTATTCATATCCTCTGCCCACTTTTTATTGGGATTTTTTTTTTTTTTTTTGGTGTTAAATTGAACACCTTTCTTTTTTTTTAATTTATTTATTTAAAATATATTTTATTGATTTTGTACAGAGAGGAAGGGAGAGAGACAGAGAGTTAGAAATATCTATGAGAGAGAGTCATCGATCAGCTGCCTCTTGCACACCCCCTACTGGGGATATGCCCGCAGCAAGGTACATGCCCTTGACTGGAATCGAACCCAGGACCCTTCAGTCCCCAAGCCGACGCTCTATCCATTGAGCCAAACCGGTCTCGGCTGAACACCTTTCTTTTTAAAAAAATATATTTTATTGATTTTCTACAGAGAGAAAGGGAGAGAGATAGAGAGCTAGAAACATCGATGAGAGAGAAACATTGACCAGCTGCCTCTTGCACACCCCCTACCGGGGATGTGCCCGCAACCAACGTACATGCCCCTGACCGGAATCAAACCTGGGACCCTTCAGTCCGCAGACCGACTCTCTACCGCTGAGCCAAACCGGTTTCGGCGTGAACACCTTTCTTATATATTTTGGATATTAACCCTTCAGTGGATGTCCCATTGGTGAATATCTTCTCCCATTCAGTAGATGGCCTTTTCGTATTGTTGATGATTTCCTTTCCTGCACAGAAACTTTTTAGTTTGCTGGAATCCAGTTGGTTTATCTATCTTTTGTTTTCCTTAACTGAGGAAGATATATCCAAATAAATATTACTTAGAGTGATGTCACAGTGTTTATTGCCTATGTTTTCTTCTAGGAGCTTTATGGTTTCATTACGTCTTTACTCCATTTTGAGTTTATTCTAGTATTGGTGTAAGAAGGTGGTCTAGTTTCATTTTTTGCATGTATCTGTCCAATTTTCCCAACACCATCTTTTTTGTTTTAAAAACAACATTAGTGAGATAAAAATCATCTACAAAAAACCGCATCCATTTAGAATGTGTTTTGGCAAATGTGTATACCCATGGAACCACACGGCAACAACACAGAACATGTCACCGCCCCCAAAGTTTCCCCATGCCATTCTGTTGTCCATCATTGCCCCCCCCTCTAGTCCCTGACAACCACTGATCTATTTTTTGTCATTATATATTAGGTTTCATTTTCTAGAATTTCATACAAATGGAATCATCCAATAGGCACTATTTTGTGACTGACTTCTTTCACTCAGCATATTGATTTTGAGATTATTCAAGCCTATAATTCATTTTTTGCTTATCCACTCTATTTTCCATTCCTGTGTTCCTCCTTTAATCCTGTCTTTGGATTACTTAAATATGCCTTTTCCCACTACTTTTATTTTATTTTAAAAAAATGTTTAATGAATTTATTAGAATGGTTAATAAAATTATATAGATTTCAAGTGTACAATTCTATAATACAGTATGTGTATATTATATTGTGTGTTCACCAGCCAAAGTCAGTATCTTTCCACCACATTTCATTTTTCTGCATCTACCTGTCCAATTTTCCCAACACCATTTACTGAAGAGACTGTCTTTACTCCATTCTATGCTCCTGCCTCCTGTCAAATATTTATTGACCGTAAAAGTGTGGATTAATTTGTGGGGCCTCTGTTCCATTGATCTATATGCCTGTTCTCATGCCAGTACCATGCTGTTTTGATTACAATGACTTTATAGTATAGTTTGATATCCGATATTGTGATCCCTCCAACTTTGTTCTTTTACAAGATTGCCAAGGCTTTTTGGAGTCCTTTTTAGTTCCATATAAAATTTTGGAATTGGTTCTAGATCTGTGAAATATGCTGTTGGTATTTTAATAGGGATTGCATTGAATCTATAGATTACTTTGGGTAGTATGGACATTTAATAATGATGTTAATTCTTTCTGTCTATGAACATAGTGTATGCTTCCACTTATTTGTATCTTTCTGAATTTCTTTCTTTAATGTCCTATTATTTCCTGAGTATAGGTCTTTTACCTCCTTGGTTAAATTTATTCCTAAGCACATTTTTTGTTGCAATAGTAAATAGTGTGCAAACCTGCTATACAGGTAGTCTCGAGGTGTCTTATGGGCTCAGTGGCACAATCAGTAACTCTTCGGGCTGGGTGTCTATAGAGGTAAAGTTTTATCACCATGAATGAGACACTGTGCAGGGGCTTCCCCAAAAAACAGGGGTGATCCCAGCAGGGTGTGGCACCTGCTGGGATCCACTTTTGGGTGTGCTATTTGTGTATCTAGTTGGGTTGAGCTCTGGTGTGGTCTGAGGCCCACCTCTTGCTGTGTTGGTCCTGGGTCCTTTTGGATGGGTTTCATATGCAGATGTCATGTATAACAGGCCTTGGTCTGCCTTTGTGTAGTTACCACTCTGTTCACTTAGTCTCTGCATCTACCAGACCTGTGTGTGCATGGGAGGGACCAATCTGTGTAAATGGGTCAGCTTCTTTTAGCTTTGACATCTGTGTTCAGACCAGGGCTCTCTAAAGTCCGCCTCCACCTGCCAACTCCTTCTCCTCCTCCTGAGGTTGCCTGGTCCTCCCCCAGAGTCTTCGAAGAGAGCCTGTAGGCTGAGCCCAGAGAGGCTAACTCGGGCAAGTGGGCCCCTGCTTGGAGATGAGGCAGCTGGCACTCAATAGGGGGAGGTTAGTCTCTGCTTCAAAGCCGAACTCCTCAGCCTCTACCAGAGGCTCCAACTCTAGCTCCCCGGAGGGCTGCTGCTCTTAGGGAGCAGGCTCAGCTGCCCTGCGCTCAGGGGGATAAATCAAGACTCCCGGGTTGAGGATATTGCCGGCCCGCCTACCGAGGGGCCTAAGCACTTCTGGTCCCAGACAATAGCCTCGGTGGGTCTCTCCCGTTAACTGCCCCCTCTGAGCTGCTCTCCTGTCCCCCACAGAACTGCACCCAGTGGGGCTATCCTGGACTTCAGAGAACTGAAGCAAAACAGTCTCTTGGGAGTGGGGGATGCCTGCCGCCTTGAGGGGTGGGGCATACATGGTCCACTCCTTCCCAAGGATGCCTGCAGAACTCACAGAGTGAGAAGTAAGACGAGCCCCCAAATTCAGAGGTCCTGGTAGAACCCCCGGGAGCCAGGCAGCAGGCAGATGTCTCTCCTCCTGTGCAGAAGGTGTGCACACATGGCCTGGGAGCACCCGCACACCCAGCAGGCAGTCTGCTCGGCTTTTTAATCCTGACCCACGTGACCTGTCTCTCACTCTTGATTGGGTTCAGGTTCACAGTCTTTCACGATGGCTAATTCAAAGGGAGGGGTTGGCCTTTGCTGTTTCAAGATGGGGAACTGCAAGTCACGCGGCCAACATGGAGGCTGTCTAAACTGCTCTTTGACGGAAAAGATGGATTGTTCATTCTCACAACAGGAGCTTGAATCAGCACTCGCCGTCTGTGTCCCCGACAGGAGCCTCCACAGGGGATGCAGTCCATATGCCCAGGCTCTGTGTGGCACAAGGGCCCCCGCACCCCCAGCCCCCAGTCGGACACCAATCTCTCCACCAGCTGGTCTCAGCCCAAATTCCAGGCTCTGCTGGGGTGCTGAAGTCCGCAGTGCAGGCCCCACATCCGCTCCCCCTGCTGCCAGCCCCGCAGGCGTGAGGCCCTGAGGCCCGCAGTGGGGGTGGGTTGCACAGGAGACACTTTGTCCTTTCCCCAGCCACAGGGTGGTCACTGATGGGCTCTGCACATGCCTTTCAAGAAAGTGGAGGGTCCCTCAAAGCCGCTGCTGGGTGCAGCCCGCAGACTCCTCCTCCAGACGGAATCATGGCAGCGAAGCCCCTCCAGCCTCAGAGCCTGGAGCCAAGTTCTCAGCTGGGCCGCTGACAGAGCTTCTCCCCTGGGAAGGCGCAGACCGAGGCTCCCAGGCAGACAGAGCCCCCCTCCACACCCCCCGTTCCCTGTGCCCAGTGCTGCGCGGGCCCTCCCATCTCTGCTGCTCTGCGTGTGGGACCCCTGTGTGGGGTTGAGACAGAGGGAAGGAGCTTTGCAGCCATGATATCCCTCCTGCTTCTCAGCGGCCACGCATGCTGGGCGAGGGGCGGGGAGCGGAGGGCTCCTCCCTTTCCACAGCTGCAGTCCTCCTGTAGGTCTCCACGCGCTCCTTCTGTGCTCCCTGGTCAGCTGCACTTCTGCACTGGGGTTTTCCAGTTGATTGTACTGTGGTTTTGCTGTAGATCTGTGCCCTGGCTGGGAGCAAGGGGACCCAGTGAAGCATAGTAACCTCCATCTTGGGTAAAAACTGCTGTTTAAAATTTAACCCTGCTATTCTGGCTTCTGTAAACGTTTGCTTGCTTAGCCGGGACCGGTTTAGCTCAATGGATAGAGCGTCGGCTTGGGGACTGAAGGGACCCGGGTTCGATTCCGGTCAAGGGCATGTACCTTGGTTGCAGGCATAACTGGGGGTGTGCAAGAGGCAACTGATCGATGACTCTCTCTTATCGATGTTTCTAACTCTCTATCTCTCTCCCTTCCTCTCTGTACAAAATCAATAAAATATATTTAAAAAACAAAAACAAAAAAAAAACCCGTTTGCTTGCTTAAATAATAGGCAAGTCTCGGCCTGCTAGCGCTAGGGAAATAGGACTCCAAATAAATTTGGCTTATTGATTAAGGCATCTTCTGATTTACAATATAAGAGCATTCAGCTAGTCTACAGCCATCTTGCTTCTCACTTGTTTTCTTAGTCCCTTTACCTTTTTCACCCAACCCCATCCCCTCTGATAACTGGCAGTTTGTTCTCTGCACCTATGAGTCTGTGTTTTTTTGGGGTTTTTTGTTTGTTTGTTTGTTTGTTTTTTACAAAGAAACAGACTCATAGGTGCAGAGGAAGGGAGAAAGGCAGAGAAACATTGATATGAGAGAAACATTGACCTGTTGCCTTCCACATGCTCCCCAGTTGGAGACTGTGAGAAATTCTCACCTGTCCGAGTTCAAATGAGGGATTTGGGGACATGAAGGATGGGAAACCAGACCTTTAATACGTTGTTGAGAGCTGGTGCCTGCAGGCAGGCACACGCAGAGCAGCGGCCACAGGCAATTGAACCTTATGGTGCCAGAGTCCCTCCTCAGGTCCTCACTGGCTGAGTGCTATGGAGTTAACAGTCTCTCCCCCGAGTCACCTCAGTCATATTGTCTCCTGTTGGATTATTTTAAAAATGGCTGAGGCCTTTTCTAGTTGTCTCCACCTCCCTTTGTCTAGGCGGATCTTCCTGGAAAATGTGCTTCTGGTCACATGCACAGTTCTTTGTTCTTATACCCTCTCCCTCTGTAACCTGGGGAAATTCAGTAACTTGTTTTCTAAAAGTTGACCATGCTGAAGACTTATCACAGAGGCCTGTCTCCTACAGAGACCAAGCCTGCATCCCAGGTATGTGCGGGGAATCGAACTGGCAACCCTTTGGTCCAACAGGACAACACCTACCCAACAGAGCCACTCCAGCCAGGCTCTATGAGTTTGTTTCTATTTTGTTAGTTTATTTCTTCCTTAGGTTCCACATATAAGTAAAACCATATTGTATTTGTCTTTCTCTGATTGACTTATTTCACTTAGCATAATACACTTGTTTTATCCATGCTTTTGCAAATGTAAGATTTTCTTTTCTACGGTGGAGTAGTATTCCATTATGTGAATGTACCACAGCTTTTAAATATATATATACACATCCTAGAGGCCTGGTACACAACATTTGTGTACTCTGAGAACGGGCAGGGGAGTCCCTCAGCCCAGCCTGTGCCCTTTCTCAGTCTGGGAGCTCTTAGGGGACATCCAGCTGGCAGCTTAGGGAGCGGGCCGGAACTGCAGTTGGACATCCTTAGGGTTGCTGTGGAGGCAGGAAAGGCTTCCGCCACCACCACTCCCCCCTCTGCTGTGCTCATCCTTGTAGGAGTGCACTGACCACCAGGGGGCAGTTCCTGCATTGAGCGGCTGGCCCCTGGTGGTCAGTGTGTGTCATAGCAACCAGTTCTGCCATTTGGTTGATTTGCATATTACCCTTTTATTATATAGGATAGGATTTTTATTGATTTCAGAGAGGTAAGGCAAGGGAGAGAGAGATAGAAACATCAATGATGAGAGAGAATCATTTGATCAGCTGCTTCCTGCATGCCCCCTACTGGGGACTGAGCCTATAACCCAGGCCTTTGACCAGAATTGAACCAGGAACTTTCAGTCTACAAGCCAATGCTCTATCCACTGAGCCAAATAGGCTAGACTGTACCACAGCTTCTTTATCCACTTATCTACTGACTAGAAGCCTGATGTATGAAGACTCATGCAAGAATGGGCCTTCCTTCCCCTGGCTGCTGGCACTGCCTTTGCTCTGGCTCGAAGCCACCTTTCTGCCTTCCCATGCTGCCCAGAGGCCCAGAGCGGCTGGGACAATGTGGAACGCCTGCCACCAGTTGCTCAGCACCTGCATATGCAAATTAACCCGCCATCTTTGTTGGATTAATTTGTATATTCGCTACTGGTGGGCATCGTGAAGATATGGTCAATTTACATCTTTCTCTTTTACTAGTGTAGATGGGCACCTGGGCTGCTTGCAAATTTTGGCCATCAAAAATAATGTTTTAATGAACATATGGCTGTATATATTCTTTCCATCAGTGGGATCACTGGGTCATGACAGTTCCATGTTTAATTTTATGAGAGAACTCTATTCTGCTTTCCAAAGTGGCTGCACCAATCTGTTAGGGGAAGAAATAGAATATTGGGACCAGTGGCAATTATAAGAAATATTAACCATGCTCTATGATCCATGACGGTTCTGTTCTAACCTCGCTGAGAGTGGTACGCCCTGGGACATGGGAGCTAACTTCCTCCTTCTGAGAACTGCCTATCATTATGGAAAGAGTTACAACCTCATGGCTGAAACAATCTAGTTCAGGAGGCACCTGCTCTTTACAATCCCAGCCCCTATTGCCTGTAATCTGGTCCCAGGTGCACAGAGGTGCCTATCCTCTGCAGCCCTCCTCCCCAAGCCCACATGATGATAATTCCGTGCCTACTTTCCCATGCCTGTAATTCCTACTTTTCCACGTAATCTTTGTCCTTCTACCCAATATAAGCAGCTGGCTTATGGGGAGAGGCAGAGCAGATTTTTGTGGATGACCTGTTGTTCTCCCATACTGCCAGCAGGACTGAAATAAACGCTCATATATGATTCAACCCTGTCTCTGCTTAATTGGCTAAAGTAGTGACAGGCAGTCTGGACTGGTTGGTTGTCCAGTTACAAGTCTGCATTTCCACCAGTCTGCATTCTCTCTTCTCCTTAAGGTACCCATATGATTTGGATGTTGTTATGCTTGACGTTGTCCCAAGGGTCCCTTATACCATCCTCATTTCTTTATTTTTTATTTTTTTAAAATATATATTTTATTGATTTCTTACAGAGAGGGAGAGAGATAGAGAGCTAGAAACGTCAATGAGAGAGAAACACCAACCAGCTGCCTCTTGCACACCCCCTACCGGGGATGTGCCCGCAACCAATGTACATGCCCTTGCCCAGAATCGAACCTGGGACCTTTCAGTCCGCAGACTGACGCTCTACCGCTGAGCCAAACCGGTTTCGGCCATCCTCATTTCTTTAAATTAAATTTTTGCTACTCTAATTGGGTGTTTTCTGCTACCTTGTCTTCCAAATTGCTGATTCAACCTTTGGCTTCATGCACCCTATGTTTATTCCTTTGTGTGTATTCTTTATTTCAGATACTGTGTTCTTCATTTGTGACTGGGTTCTTTTTGGGGTCCTTTCATGTCCACTTCATGCTGTTGAAGTTCTTACTAAGTTCCTTGGCACTGGTTCTGTCTGTTCTGGGGCCTTTTGGGAGGGACTCCGGTGCTGGTCAGTGTCTGGCACTCCCTGTGACAGGCCCTAAACCTGTTTAAAAACTACCAGGGGGACCTTTGCAGCTGAGATATCTCCCTGGAATCCCAGCCGCCACCCAAGGCCAGCTCTTTCACACCTCCCCCCTTCCTACCATTCATGACGTGGCTTCCTCTTTAGATCCTTGGCTATAAGACTTCTGTTCAGCTAGTCTTTGGTTGGTTATTCAGTTGATTGTTCTACAGTAGAACCTCAGTTCTTGAACTTAACTCATTCCAAACAGCTGCTTAAGAAGCGATTTGTTTGAAAACCAGATCATTTTTTCCCATTAGAAATAATGTAAATTTGAATTAATCCATTCAAGACCCTCAATGGCTCCCTGTTTTAACCTTTCTTGTTTACAGTGCATGTCTAATGTACTGTTTAATCTATAAACACTTTAAAAAAACACATAAAATGGAAATTAAAATTTTACAAAAATGAAATAAAATGTACAGTAAAAAATGAAAATGTATGTACAAACTAGAACTTGCCTTTAATGTTGAGAGCTATTAATGATGGAACATGGAGAAGTGGGATGGAGGGATGGAGGGATGTTATTGTTTATCCCCTTCCATAAAAACACACCTGAGTCTGTCTCGGATTTCTCCCTGACCTTGGCAGAGCAGGGCTCTAGTAGGCAGGTGGGTGGGGCCTCTGGAGCCCAGAAGTTGGGAGGGTGCTTCTATTAGATCTCTCATGAAAGGAAAGCACCAGTCAGGTTCGTGGGCAATTGGAAGGCATGACATAGTCCCACAGCTAGTCACTGATATACCCTGAGTCTGCCCAGACTGCTATGTCCTAGCTGGTGCCACTGACTCCCCAGCAGAGTTAATATTTGCTCTGTGGGGAGCAGGATTCCAGAGGGTGGGTTAATTGCTTTTCCCCAGGCTGATACTGCGCAGACAGGACCTCTCTGCCCCAGTATTGGAGGATGACTCAGTACAGGGATCCTGATGGCTGTTCCTCCACATGTCCCCCAAAGCCACAGCCCCGGATTCTCCTCGGGTGACAGACATGAGTCACCTGAGCCCAGGGTGAGTGGCTACAAACAAAATTTTGTAAGTTGTCCCCTTAAGAGGGTGCCCTTGTCTCAAATGGGCTGCACCTCTCCTTGGCATACAGAAACCCTGCCACCTTTTACAGCTGCATGCTATATGTGCACCTGTTCTCAGCTCTGGCGCTCTGGGCGGGGTAGCCTGGCTTGGTGTTTAGCCTTCATGCCTCTCAGGGGAACCTCTTGCTGCTGAGATATCCCTCCACGGCCTCAGCCACTGCCTGTGGGAGCAGGCCCAGCCCCTGTCACATCTCCACCCTTCCTACCATCCTCGAGGTGGCTTCTTCCATCAGTCCTTGTTTAAAAATCTCCTTCTCAGCCCAGCCAGTGGGTGAGCATCAACCTATGAACCAGGAGGTCATGGTTCGATTCCAGGTCAGGGCACATGCCTGGGTTACAGGCTCAATCCCCGGTGTGGCGCATACAGGAGGCAGCCAATCAATGACTCTCTCTCGTCATTGATGTTTCTATCTCTTCTCCCTTTCTCTCTGAAATCAATAAAAATATATTTTTAAAAATAAAAAATAAATAAGTCTCCTCTTCAGATAGTTTTTAGTTAATAATTCAGGGTGATTATTCCCCAATTTAGTTGTATTTCCAATTTGATTCTGGGAGGAGCTGAGAGTCAGATCCACCGACTCCACCTCATCTTTAAAGAGCCAGTGTCTGTTATTTCTGCATGGCGGATTTTACCAAAGGATTCTGTCATATAGATAAACTTTGAGACAAGTTACTTATATTCTTTAAGTTTTGGTTTCTTCATATAGAAAAATCATCTTAAAATTAAAAAACACTACAACTTTAGATTCTGGTTGTGGAAAGAACATTTTAAAAATCAATGTCTATTGATTAGAACTATGCCTCATTTATTGATTCACAATTCAAAGGAATGAATGTATCATATTCTCTGCTTATGTATTCCAGGAGCAATTGGATCACAGGTCAGTGTCTACATTCCACATTTAAAAAATACATATTTTTTATTGATTTTTTTACAGAGAGGAAGGGAGAAGGATAGAGAGTTAGAAACATCAATGAGAGAGAAGCATCTATCAACTGCCTCCTGCACACCCACCACTGGGGATGTGCCCGCAACCAAGGTACATGCCCTTGTCTGGAATCAAACCTAGGACCCTTGAGTCTGCAGGCTGAGGCTCTATCCACTGAGCCAAATCAGTTATGAGTACATTCCTCATTTTCTTTGCAATGGTCTGTTTAAGCTGTCATTTAGGCTGGCCTCTTCCATGCCGGTGACCACAGGTAAACTTTAATAAACCTTTCACCATGCATATTGTGGGCCATTTGTGTCCATATATTAACCCTTTCTGCCTCTAAGCCAAACCAGGTGCTATAACTAAGACCAGATTCTCACACTCTGGGGAGAGTGTTGCTTTTAATAGTTACTGATACCAATTGTTGAGGTCAATCACAATTATTGAATTGAATTGCAGAACAGCCAT
This sequence comes from Pipistrellus hanaki, assembly GCF_964339955.1. Lineage (NCBI taxonomy): Eukaryota > Metazoa > Chordata > Mammalia > Chiroptera > Vespertilionidae > Pipistrellus > Pipistrellus hanaki. Next base: position 91,230,101 of record NC_140507.1, on the reverse strand, counting down.
TCTCGTGCACTAAGGCCTTATAAATCACAGAAGGGCTTTACAAAAAAATAAACGGCAAGTGAAATAGCATTTCAGAAACAACATGGTGCTCACTGGTGTGTTCTCTCTGGCCTTGAGGAAGGTTTCTTTGTCATTTTATGGGCTATTGTCAGAGAGAGAATAAGGTTACATTAACATATCCACTTTAATATTCTTATACTCTTAAATCTTTAGATATTTTCATATTTTTGAATAAAATAGAATACGTGTGCAGTAGGCAGAATAAAAGCCCCAAAAGTTATGCATTTGAATCCTCTATTTTCTCCTCCTCCTCCTCCTCCTCCTCCTCCTCCTCCTCCTCCTCCTTATTCTTATTCTTATTCTAATAAATCTTTATTGTTCAGATTATTAGTCGTTCCTCTTTTTTCCCCCCATAGCTCCCCTCCACCTGGTTCCCATCCCACCCTCAGCCCTTACCTCACCCACCCACTGTCCTCATCCATAGATATACAATTTTTGTCCAGTCTCTTCCTGCACCCCCCACAACCCTTCCCTCCTGAGATTTGTCAGTCCACTCTCTTTATATGCCCCTGATTCTATTATATTCACCAGATTATTCTGTTCATCAGATTTTTTATTCACTTGATTTTTAGATTCACTTGTTGATAGATATGTATTTGTTGTTCATAATTTTTATCTCTACCATTTTCTTCTTCTTTCTCTTCTTAAAGAATATCTTTCAGCATTTCATATAATACCAGTTTGGTGTTGATGAACTCCTTTAGCTTTTTCTTATCTGTGAAGCTCTTTATCTGACCTTCAATTATGAATGTCAGCTTGGCTGGGTAGAGTACTCTTGGTTGTAGGTTCTTGCTATTCATCACTTTGAATATTCCTTGCCACTCCCATCTGGCCTGCATAGTTTCTGTTGAGAAATCAGCTGACAATCATATGGGTGCTCCCTTATGGGCAACTAACTGTTTTTCTCTTGCTGCTTGTAAGATTCTCTCTTTGTCTTTTGCTCTTTTGCTCTTGGCATTTTAATTATGATGTGTCTTGGTGTGGTCCTCTTTGGATTCCTTTTGTTTGGGGTTCTGTGTGCTTCCTGGACTTGTAAGTCTATTTCTTTCACCAGGTGGGGAAAGTTTTTGGCCATTATTTCTTCAAATAGGTTTTCAGTGTCTTGCTTTCTTTCTTCTTCTGGCATCCCCATAATTCTGATGTTGGTACACTTGAAGTTGTCCCAGAGGCTCCTTACACTATCTTCAAATTTTTGGATTCTTTTTTCTTTTAGCTTTTCCAATTGAGTGATTTTTAAAAATATATATTTTATTGATTTTTCACAGAGAGGAAGGGAGAGGGATAGATAGCTAGAAACATCGATGAGAGAGAATTATTGACCAGCTGCCTCCTGCACACCCCCCACCAGGGATGTGCCCACAACCAATGTACATGCCCTTGACCAGAATCAAACCTTGGACCCTTCAGTCCACAGACCGACATTCTATCCACTGAGCCAAACCGGTTTTGGCAGTTGAGTGATTTTTGCTTCTTTGTATTTCAAATCTTTGACTTGATTCTTGCTTTCCTCTAGTTAGCTGTTGGGTGTCTGGATAATATTTTTTATTTCATTCAGTGTATGTTTAATTTCTAGTTGGTTCTTTTCCATATCCTTGAAGGTCTCTCTCATATCCTTGAGGGTCTTGCTAAACTTATCAGCCTTTTCTAGGAAATTCTTGAAAAACCTTACAACTGTGGTTTTAAACTCTATCTCCAATTGTTTGTTTTCCTCCATTTCTTTTGTTTGTGATCTATTTTTTTTATTATTTTATTTTATTTTATTTTATTTTTTGTCTCCGCATTTTCACTGCTTTCCTGAGTTGTTAGGGTAGCTTTGTGTGCTAGGTGTCCTTTATGGGCCAGTGGCTCGGCCTCCCCAGTTACCTGAGGTGGACACTCTTGGTGCACTCCTTTGTGAGCTGTGTGTACAGCCTTGTTGTAGTTAAGTCTTGATTGTTGTTGGTATCAGTGGGAGGATTTGACTTCCAGGCCAATTGGCTGTGAGGATCAGCTGTGTTTATACCAGGAGATAGCCTTATTAGACTAGACTTGCAAAATTGTAAAAGCCTCTGTGCTCAGCTTGGATGGGGCCAAGTTTCAGAATGGAGCCTACATCCTTGGCTTCCTGTCGCTGCAAGCACCTTTGAGAGAAAGGCGCCCTTGACTTTCACCTGTTGCCAGACACTCTAGTCTCTTCCCCAATGAATCTGGATTCCCAGATTCTTTCCTGGAACTGGGGTTCAGCACAGTCCGGAGCTTTTGTCTCCTTTCTGCTAGGACAATCCAGTGGCACAGTCAACAGTCCATCCTCTGTGCTCATTCACGTGCACACCTCCGGAGTTCTGCCTTTCGCCGCTCACCTGAGTTTCCGCCTTATAGCCCCGATTCTCCCTGTATGAACCTGGGTCCCCAGGGTCTTGCCCGGAACTGGGGTTCAGCACAGTCGGAGCTTTTATCTCCTTCCCGCTACAAAACACCAGCCAGGCACTCAGCCACCCCCTCCTCTCCACATGCATGCTCTCGTGCTTGTATCTCCATACCTCAGGCTTTTACAGTTCCTCTGATTTTCCTTGTGGTTTTCTCTTTCCTTCTAGTTGTAGAATTTCCAGTCAGTCAGCTTTCCTATGGTTCTGGATGATGTTTGTTTTGTCTTTCAGTTGTATTTTTGAAATTGTTGTGCGAGGCTGCAGTTTAGGTGTGACCTATGCCGCCATCTTCTGAATCCTCTTTTTAAAAACCATGACCAAGGGGACATTGAAGATGTGATTCCATTAAGGGTAATAAGGTGGGTAGAGTATCCTGGATTGCCCAGGTAAGCACTGGTAAACACAAAGGTCCTTACCAGGTGGAAGATAGATGCGGAATAGACGGTGCCATGCTGGTGTGGTGGGAGAAGAACTGAACTGCCATTGCTGGTCTTGGGTCGCTAGCACAGAGAGCCAGGATCCAAGGAACGAGTGCAACCTCTAGAAGCTGGAAAAGACAAAGAAGCAGAGTCTCCTCTTTTCAGTCGAGGAAGGAAGAACTTCATTACCCAAGACCAGAGGGAGCACTTCATCTGACAGGAGGGACTTGCTGGAGGCTGGCATTCAGCTCAATGGCGGTCCTCAGACCTTCTCCCAGTTGTGCCCATTCTGATTCTAAGGGTCGTGTTTTTTTTTCCAGTCGATGCCCCAACTTCAAATAAGGAGTCTACTCAGAAGGTTAATTCAACTGACCTTTATCTTCATAATGGCATACTCCATGTTTTAAATCTGAGACTAACTATGCTTGTTTCTATACATTTTAACATCTTCAGCACCAACAGTGGGACCCCTGGTCCTTGATTTTCTGATGCCTGTCACACTGACACTTGGTCCTCCAAACTGCTGTTTCTAATGCTACAACTGAATCATATGTCTAGGCTTCACAATGTCCTCAGTTTATGATTAGAAAACAGTTAAAGTCAAGACATATTTGTTTAAATTATTGCATTTATGAAGATATGTGGTTTTATGGATATATGTAGCATCTTATATTTGAAAGTACTGCATTGAGCATGACTTTTTATTAGTGCAGAATGATTAGTTATTAGAAATTATTAACGTACTGCCGGGACTGGTTTGGCTCAATGGATAGAGCGTCGGCTTGGGGACTGAAGGGTCCCGGGTTCGATTCCGGTCAAGGGCATGTACCTTGGTTGCGGGCATATCCCCAGTAGGGGGTGTGCAAGAGGCAGCTGATCGATGACTCTCTCTCATCGATGTTTCTAACTCTCTATCTCCCTCCCTTCCGCTCTGTATAAAATCAATAAAATATTGTATATTAAAAAAAAAAAAGAAATTATTAACGTACTAGAGACCCAATGCATGAAATTTATGCAAGAGCAGGTCTTCCTTCCCCCGGCTGCTGGCACTGGCTTCCCTCTGGCACCTGGGACCCAGCTTCCCTCGCAGCCCTCATCCGGAAGGTCACCCAGAAGAGTCCCGGTTCAATTCCAATCAAGGGAATATACTATGTTGCAGGCTCCTCCCTGACCCTGGTCAGGGCTCAGGCAGGAGGCAACCAATCGATGTGCTTCTCTCACATTGATCTCTCTCTCTGTCTTTCTCTCTCTCTTCCATCCTCTCCAAAAATCATTGGGAAAATATCCTCAGGTGAGGATTAAAAATATATATGTAATGGTAGAAAAGAAAAAAAAGAAAAAATATATTAGCAGTGGATATCAGATTAACATATGTATAAATTGCTTCAGTATTCATATATGTAATCAATCTTAGTCTGTATCTTGTATTTAATCTGAAGAACTTACTCTTATTTCAGTACCTATCGCTATAATGATTATTCATTTTAAAAATATGATTTTCCTGTGATACTTTTATAGAAGTTATATCTTAAATTTATAACTATAATCATTCTTCCTTCATACTTGCCATACTCTGTCTTCATAGCATGCTTGTGGGCAAAACTGTGTTACCCAAGTCCAAATTCCACTGTTCTTCAACAGCTTTGGTTACACAGAAACATAGTATGGATGTTGCTTCGGAGCATATGTTCTTCCGTGGTCTTGTCCTGGAGTTGAAAAGCTCTGTAATGATAAGGCTCAGTGTGAGATGGGCCTCTTTACAGTTAACCATTGCATTGTACCCTTTTAACCGCCCCAACCCCAAACTGTGATGGTCCAAAATTCTTAGGTTGGTTTCTTTTATTTTTTATCCTCTAGGTAATGAAGTTTTATCCACCTCTAATCAGGTAATAAAAACATTACCTTTATCTGATAAATGTCAAAATTCAGATGCCTCTATATAAGCATGGCGGTAGGTTTTCTTTTACCTGAAATTTCTAAACGCATTGATCATGTCTTTGAAATGTTAAATAATATTCTTGATAATTTTAATGCAGAAACAAAAATAAATTTAAATTTTTTTAAAATGCTTTGATTTAGATGATTGGAAGTTCTTGTTGTTATAATTCTACTGAAGCCTTATTTTAATTTTCAAAACTAGTATAACAAAAATAAGTTAATCAAATAAATACACATATATAATCTGACCACCATAAAACACCCATTCTTTTTAACTATCCATTTGTTTCCAAACTTTCTGTCCATGAATTAACATTCATATTTATGAACATGGTGGATAGCAACAGGCTCATAAAAAAGTTTATTCCTTTTAATTCTACATTGCAAGCATTTTATTAACTTTATTTTGTAGTATCTTAATTTTTACATTTTTATTTCATAGTCTATGCAATTGAAAGTTTATTTAAAAATCTAAATTTTATTTTATTTATTTATTTTTTCTTTCCTTTTTTCCCCTCAGATGTTTCTTTCTAATAAATTGGCCATTACATTTCCTAAGTTCTGAAATGGCCAACAGACTATAGAAAGACATTTCTTTAGGTTCCTGCTTTAAATTTTATTAATTGTATTTTATCTTACAAATATTTATAGTTATGTGACTTGACTGATTACCTGCTGAGAGTTGATTATTGCATACATTCTATCTCAACATGTGAGACCTAAAGGATGGCACTGCTTTTCTGTAGGTCTTCTGAGGGATAGCAGTGTGCTTCCTTTCTCTTTTATTGGATGAGGCGAGGTGAAAGCAGAGTGAGTAGTAACTCAGAGCATAACACGCATTGCTCAATGAGGTCCCTAAGACATTAGGGCCTGCAGCATGGGCTTGGGACACTGAAGTGTAAGGTCTTCAACAGAAAAGAAAAGAGGAGGGCTGAGGGACTGAGCTCAAATCTGACAGATGGCTGGATCCTTGGTTTCTTTATTCTTTGTGCTTGGCAGGAAAATGAGGATGGCAGTGGTTCTGAAGACGTGAGCTACACAGTCATTGTTCCCCGCTCTGCACACAAGCCCTCCGTGAGTTCCAATGACAACGGCTATGAGAACATTGACTCCACCACAAAGAGAGTGAAGTTGTTTAAGGAAGGACCCGAAACGGAGTACGCCATCCTCAGGACGGCGCGCACCGCCAGGCCTTCGTCCCGCTACGGGGAGCATGATTATGAGCTTGTGCTTCCCCATTAGACACTTCGCTCCTCCTCGTCTTCCAGGAACAAAGACGGTACAGAGTGAGCCCTCCGGGAAGTCTCTCTCTCAGCAGTTCATAAAACATTCATTTCTGTCCAGTGTTTAGAAATGATGTCTTTTTAATATATTTATTGCCTTGGGAAACTCTTAAACATAGTAGCTATGTGACTTGTATGAAGCCGTATACAATACTTTATAATGATATAAAGTATTCTACATCTTTTTGTTTGTAAGGTTTGAAGATATGGAGATGGTGGGGGAAACCTCCCTAGGACAATAAACATCCACAAATATATCACCTAAAACATTCAGTTCCAACCATGCTCTCCAAATTTCAAATGCCAATATTTTCATTTCTAATTATGCATTTTATTTTTCATGTATAAACTACTCAATAAACTTTTAAAATGTAAGACTAGTGATGAGTCCTTTTAATAATCTGATACTTACTTCAATTTTGTCTTTTCTATGTATTTAAATTTTAGTGATAGTGTTTTAAGAATCAAGTTATTACTATTGGATTTTCTGAGAGGAGAAGCTGAGTATGCCATCTACACTAATAAAAGAGTAAGATGCAAAATGACTGTACTTTCTCAACACCCACCAGCCAATCAGGAGTGAGTATGCAAACCAACCAAGCAAAGATAGTGGGTTAATTTGTATACACAGGCATTCCGCCCCCCCCAGCAGCTCCAGGCCTCTGGGCAGCGTGGGAAGGCAGCTCTGTTGGCCTGGTCACCCTTAACTGCACCCCCCACCAGCCTGACTGCTCCCCCCTTGGCGGCCTGGTCACCCTTCATGGTCCCCCTGCCCTGGTCACCCCACGCAGCCTGCTCGTTCAGTTGTTTGGCCATCCCTCACTAACCCCCTGCCAGCCTGGTCATAGGCAGCCATCTTGTGAGGGCATTACAGTCAACTTGCTTATTACCTCTTTATTATTTAGAGGATTTGTGGCTTCATGATAAAATTAACTCAAGCTAATTTGCATAACTCACAAGAAAAAAAAAGCATTAAATGTATTTCTGAAATAAGTTTTTTGTTTAATTTTAGAATCTCAAAATAGCATTAGTCCTTGGCATTGTTTAAAAAAACTTTTGTAAAACCCTAAGCTAAATAACTTACTTGAAAGCTTTAAACACAATTGGTATAGAAAATGCTTTTACTGTCATCTCAATCTTACATATATGGAGGAAGTGAGGGGAAAGGGCAGACAATTTATTTAGCAGCATATATGGCTAAGTCCATCAAACACCTTAACCTAGAAAGTCCATTATTGATCCCATTAAAAGAACTGAGCAAATATCAGAAGTTACACACTTCATAAACCAAAAGACAATAATTTTAGGTTTACAGTAAGTAAAATATTTTTGAAACACTTCAAAAACTTTTAACATTAAACTAAAGGAATCATCTCTTCATTGTAAGACAAGGCATACAAAAAGTGAAAGACATTTAAACTAAACTGATTTTCAATACTCTTTGAACAAAAGAAATGAAAAATAATGGCGGATTAGCTAATCTCTATGCTCTAGCCAAACTAATTACAGTGATCTTTGAATGTCTGGGTAGCTCAATCTACACTAATAAAATAGAAATATGCAAATTGACTGTGCCTCTGCAACACCCCACCAGCCGATCAGGAATGTGTGTGCAAATTAACCCAACATAAAGAGTGGGTTGATTTGCATACGCAGGCACAGAGTGAAGACTGAAGGTTCCCGCTAAGCAAAGACTGAAGACTGAAGGGGCTTGGCTCCTCTGCTGCGGCCAGAGCAGAGAAGCCTCGCTCTGAGGAAAACCGGTGCCAGCAGCCAGGGGAAGGAAGACCTATTGCACAAATCTTCGTGCAGTGGGCCTCTAGTAGTTCAATAATTTTGCAATGATTTTTTTTTTAATTTTTTTTAATTTAAATATATTTTATTGATTTTACACAGAGAGGAATTGAGAGGGACAGAGAGCTAGAAACGTCGATGAGAGAGAAACATCGACCAGCTGCCTCCTGCACACCCCCTACTGGGGATGTGCCCGCAATCAAGGTACATGCCCTTGACCGGAATCGAACCCGGGACCTTTCAGTCCGCAGGCCGACGCTCTATCCACTGAGCCAAACTGGTCCCAGCTGCAATGATTTTTTAAAAAACACAAAGAGCCCTAGCTGGTTTGGCTCAGTGGATAGAGTGTCAGGCCTGCGGACTGAAGGGTCCTGGGTTCAATTCCAGTCAGGGGCACATGACCAGGTTTCTAGATGCTCAGTAAGGAGGCAGCTTATCAATGAATCTCTCTCATTGTTGTTTCTCTTTCTCTTTCCCTCTCCCTTCCTGTTTGAAACCAATAAAATATATTTAAATAAATACACAAAGACACTAAAATGATCCAATCATGCAATGTTCATCTTATGCATTCTGCATCTCTTTGCCCACCTTGTAGCAGAATCTCAAAGGATTGGGATAATGCTCCAGAGAATGGCAGTTTTTCACCTGTTTTTATAGATTACAGTCAGAGGAGGAGATGCAGGTGGGTTGCATGAAATCCACTGGTGATAGATTTTGTGTTTCCCAAAGTGTGGTACATGTACCCCCAGGGGTACGGGGAGAGTTTGGTGGGGGTACGCGTTGCACCAGTTTGGTGGGGATATGCACTGCACCGTGCTTAGCTGTGCCTAATTCTACGTTCTCATGAATAAAATTATAGAAGGGGTACACATGTCAAAAGTTTGGGAAACACTGGATTAGAGGAAGAAAAGGAGGGGGCCCAGGGTCTTTTGGAGAAAAAGCTCAGTCCTCCAACTCTCCCCTCTGGTCCACTGAACCGACAGGCTCAGCATCTGTTGTCTGCCTTCCCTCACCCCCAGGACCTCAGCTACACTCCAACCCCAGCTGAGCCCCCAGGACCCACAGTCAGACTCGGCGGTGCCAAGAGTGCCAGCGTCACTTGTGGTCATCCTTGTCTGCCATCTCCTGCTTTCCCCTGATGCATCCTCTTTCCTTCCTTGAGACAGCCTCTTAGTGTCCCCACCCTGTTTTGCTCCAGTTCCACCACCTCAGGAATCAGAGCCAGGGCAGCTGAGGTGTGTCTGTGGAGAGAGGTGGCTGAGCAGAGGGGGAGCAGGAGGGGCAGTGGCGGCATTACCGACAATGTTTCCACTTCATGCTCGAATGCCCCTGGGTGGCCTTCAATTGGGCTCCAGAAGCGCCGTTTCTTCCTGCTGACCCATTCCCCTCCTGCCTCAGGATCCGGTCCAGGGTCAGGAATATTTGGACTCAGAGGGAGTCTGCTGGGAGGCAGCCAAGGCAGCCAGCCAGAGCGAAGGGCTGACCGAAATGCTGATCTCCGGGACAGCTGGACCCAGAGGCTGCTGCCCTGGAGGGGCGAGCAGGTGAGGGCATGCCCTTGCTTCAGGAGCTGCGGCTCCACCCCGCCGTGAAGCCTAAGCTCTGGCCTGACCTCCTGGTTCAAATCTCAGCTCTGCCACTGGAGAGCTGTGTGGCGTGAGCCCGCTCCTCAACCTCTCTCAGCCGTGTTTGTGCATTTATCTATAAATGGGGGGCGATCACAGTAACCACCTGGCAGGGCCAGTGGGAAGATTAAATTAGGCAATGACTACAAAGTTCCTGGAATGAGAGTAAATATGTTTGTTTGTTTGTTTGTTTGTTTGTGTTAAGGGAATTATTCAAATCAGGGAGATATTGCATGTATGAATGAAAATTTGGCACTTCCTAAGCAAAGTCTCAGTGCCATGAAGTCAGAGTCCCCTCCTTCCCAGTGTGCCCTGGACTGTCCCCGTGCAGAACTGACTCCTGTGTAGTGGTGAGAGGCAGGGTGGGAGTGTTACAGAATTTACCAGGCGACTGAACAACACGTAGGAGTACCGGAGGCACGGGAAAACCCATTTATTTCCAGACATTTCACAGGCACAGGTGCAGAGATCAGGGAGAGTTTTTCTCCAAATCCTGAGCAAAACATGGAGGGAGGTTTCCCTTTTTATACCTTTCTGGGTCTCTTTGTCTCCCAAATTTGGGATGAGACTTCCGGACCTTTCATAGGCTTTAAAAAAAAAAAAAAAAAAGTAAAAGAAACCCTGTGAGCTGGGATGGGGTGGGGGCAGTGTGCCTACTAACTGTCTTGCAGGGAGCTTATGACCTTGAGCACAGTACAACTTAGAAAACTGATAAATACCGGCACGGGAGGAGCTAGAAGCGGCAACAGAGCGGCTTGCAAGGTCAGGTAAGAAGAGAAAGGGGATGCGAGGTTACTGGCACACAGATTCAGATTGCTAGCCCCCCAAAAATGTCTCATTTTCCCCATCAGGAGCAGTCCACCCAGGTGCATGCCATTGTCATCTGTAGAGAATTTTAAAATGACAGTAAGACAGACTAAAAGCTAATCCACTTATTATTATTCACAGATGCCGGAAATCCTAAACATCAGTAGTAAAACACTCCTCTCACTGGCCGGGGTGGCTCAGTTGGTTGCGCTTTGTCCCACGCACCAAAAGTTCTCACAGTCCGATTCCTGGTCTGGGCACATGCCCAGGTTGTAGGCACAGTGCCTGGTAGGGTGCGTATGGGGAGGCAGCCGATCGACGTTTCTCACATCAATCTTCCTCTCCCCCCTCTCTCTCTAAAATCAATCAAAACATATTTTTAAAGATACTCTTTTCCTCCCATATATTACAGGAGTCTAAGTTCTAAATAATTGCTATGGTTACTTGTTGTGTGTTTTTAAAACCTGAAATATAGTCGAAAATGGTCTGGCTCAGTGGATAGAGCGTCAGCCTGTGGACTGAAAGGTCCCAGGTTCGATTCCGGTCAAGGGCATGTACCTTGGTTGCGGGCACGTCCCCAGTGGGGAGTGTTTTTAAAGGCAGCTGATCGATGTTTCTCTCTCATCGATGTTTCTAACTCTCTGTCTGTCTCTCTCTTCCTCTCTGTGAAATATCAATAAAATATATTTAAAACAAACAAACAAACAAACAAAAACTGAAATATAGCCCAGCAGGTGTGGCTCAGTGGTTGAGCATCAACCTGAGAACCAGGAGGTCATGGTTCAATTCCCAGTCAAGGCACATGTCCAAGGTGTGGGTTCGATCCCCCATAGGGAGTGGGCAGGAGGCAGCTGATCTATGATTCTCTCTCATCATGGATGTTTCTCTCTCTCTCTCCCTCTTCTTTCTTCTCTGAAATCAATAAAAATATTTTTAAAAATATTGAAATATAAACCACATAACATAAAATTCACCCTCTGAGATGTATAATGCTCCACTATGTAATTACAGAGCATTTGTATTACCCAAATAACTCCGTCCACATTCGCAGTCACTCTCCAGGCCCATCAGCTCCTGGGGAATTGTAATATTAACTGTAAACTTCAAGCAAGCACCTCATTCCTTCCTCCCACATGGAGGTTAATTCTCAGAACTCCCAGATGCTCAATCAACTGCTGATGCCTGGACACTCAGTGACACGGTTGGGTTTGTTTGGTTTTTAATGTATTTTTATTGATTTCAGAGAGGAAAGGAGAGAGAGAAACATCTATGATGAGAATCATTGATCGGCTGCCTCCTGCATGCCCCACACTGGGGATCGAGCCCGCAACCTGGGCATGTGCCCTTGACTGGAATAGAACCAGGGACCCTTCAGTCCATAGGCTGACGCTCTATCCACTGAGCTAAGCCAGCTGGGGCCACAGTTGTGTTTTTTATTGTTTTTATCATGTAAAATATACATAACACAAAGTTGACCGTTCACAATCGTGTGCAGGCATCACCACCATCCACTCTCCCAAACTGAAACTGTCCCATCCTCCTCCCCAGCCCTCTGGCTCCTGCCATCTACTTACTGTCGCTATGGATCTGACTCCTCGAGGGACCTCCTGTGAGTGGGACCACGCAGTGTTTGGCCTTTGTGTTTGGCTCCCACCCAGCATGATGTCCTCCGGGTTCATCCAGGCGGCAGGAGGTGCCGGCCTTTCTGAGGCTGAATAATATCCCATCGTGTGAACAAACCACGACGTGTTTGTCCATCGTCCACAGATGGGCATGGCTGTTCCCACCTTTTGGTGACTGTGATCGTGCTGCTGTGAACACGGGTGCAGGTGTCTGTTCAGTCTCTCTTTCCCAGTACACCCTGGGGTGTACAGCCAGGGATGGATTTGCTGGGTTATATGGAAATTCTATGGTTAATTTTGTGTAGAATGGACAGGTTGTTCTCCTTGATGGCTGCACCAGTAATGCACAAGGGTTCCAACTTCTCCACATCCCTGTCAACATTGCTTATGTCTGGACTGTTTTGTAATAGCCATCCTAATGGGCAGAGGAGACACCTCATGGTGGCTTTGATTTGAATTTCCTTAATGACTACGATGTTGAGCTACACACAGCTTTTATAGTGAGTTTGCACAGATCTAGAATCACTCGCTGGTTTTCCGTGGGGCACAGTTCATGTTCCCAACCCTGTGGGTCTTTTTTCTTTTCTTTTCTTTTCTTTTAAATAGGTTTGTGCCCAGCAGGCATGGCTCCGTGGTTGAGCATCAATCTATGAGCCTGAAGTCACGGTTTGATTCCCAGACAGGGCACATGCCTGGGCTGCGGGCTCGATCTCCAGTGGGGGTTGTGCAAGACACAGCCGATCAATGATTCTCTCTCATCATTGAGATTTCTATCTCTCTCTCCCTCTCCCTTCATCTCTGAAATCAATAATAAAATATATATATATATATATATATATATATATATATATATATTTTTTTTTTTTTTAAAGTAGGTTTGAAATATATAACAAGATCTCCCTGATTGTAATGGTGGAAAAGAAAAAACAAAGCAGACTTTGAGTTATTCTTATTCTAATCCTTCTATGTGACCACTTAAAGTTTTAAATTCATGTTTAAAACTTAAAGCAGTGGCATTTCAAAAGAAAGAAAAATTCAGTGTAATTAATATTTTTGTTGGGTAAGCACAAAATTTGATTCATACATAAAATATTTTACTGAGTTTACTATCCTTAAAATTTGCTTTTTAAGTACTCTTCTTCAATTGTTAACTGATTTTTTTTATCTTTTATTTTTTTAATTTTGAAAGAGCATTAGAGTCCCATGGACACTTTACCCGTCCCCTCCCACCCCCCCAGCTTTCCCCAGTGGTGATGTCTTACATAACTACAGCACGTTGTCACATGGAGGACCTGGCATTGGCACACATGTGTGTACAGGTTAGTGTAACTTTAGCTTATTGTACAGCTCAGGAAGTTTTACACATGAACACACCCACATAACCACTTCTCAGGTCAAAATATAGGCCATTTCTAGCACACAAAAGACTCCACATACCCCCTCCTGGTCAACCCCAAAGACCCCTTCAAGTAATCCTGATTCTGAGTCTCCATCAAACTTTAGTTCTGGCTGTTCTCAAATTTCGTGCCATATCGAAGCCTATGTATTTACTCTACATCTGGCTCTTTGGCTCCTTTGTGAGATCCATCCCCGTTGTTGCATGTGTCTGTAGTTCACTTTTTCTTTATAATATAGTATTCCACTATATCTGTGGTCGGCAAACTGTGGCTCTCGAGCCACATGGGGCTCTTTTTAAAAAGGCCCAGAGCTCTGCCCTGAGGAGTTGACAATGGGCAGGGAGGTGACAGACCATAACATCACATGACAATATTGTAATAGAATGATGCTCTGTAAACTTATTACACGTCACAGTTATAATACAAACTAGTAATTGCAAATAAATTATTATGTATAATATAATTATATGCATTGCAATGTAAGTGGAAGGTGACCAGTGCTGTGGAAACTCAAGTCACACAGAGTAGAAGAATGGGGCTCAGGGTGAAGGATTGGGTTCAGGATGGAAGGATGGGAGTTTGGGGGTTCAGGGGGGGATGGGGGTTTGGGGGTTCAGGGGGGAAAGATGGGGTTCAGGGTTGGAAGATGGGGTTCAGGGTGGGAGGTTGGGGGTTTGGGGGTTCAGGGTTGGAGGATGGGGTTCAGGGGGGAGGATGGGGTTCAGGGGGGGTTCAGGGGGAGGATTTGGGTTTGGGGGGAGGCTGCGGGTGTAAAAAGGAAGGCATCCCTGAGGTGACAGGTGAGCAAAGGCCTTAAGGAGGTGGGAGGGGCCTCTGGCGCCTGGAGGGCAGCACTCCTGGCAGGTGACAGCAGTGTCAGCAGTTATCAGAGGTGTCAGCAGGGGTAAGAGGTGTCAGCAGGGGTCAGAGGGGTCAGCAGGGGTTAGCAGAGGTCAGAAATGTCAGAGGTGTCAGCAGGGGTCAGCAGGGATCTGCGCCCTGTGGTCTGAGCCCTGGGCCACGCACAGATGCACACAGGTGCACACAGGTTCTGGGTTGATTACCTCTCACCCACCCTCCACCGCTTTCCGTCCAAGAGATAAAATATATTTTTAAAAAATCAATGAAAAATCCGGGTGAGGATTAACAAGAAGAAAAGGAGAGGAGAAGGAGAAGTGGGGTTTTTCTGCACCGCAGGCGTTTGCAGGTCGGATGTTTGACTTTCTGTTTTTAGAAGGTCTGACCAATAAGAACGTACACGACAGGAAAGAGGATGCGGAATTAGTGGGGTTTTTAGTTTTAATTTTTAATTGGATTCAGAGAGGAAGGGAGAGGGAGAGAGAGAAACAACAACGATGAGGGAGAATAATGGGTTGGCTGCCTCCCCAGCATGCACCCTGGGCATGTCCCCTGGCCAGGAATCGGACTGTCCTCTCCTGGCTTATAGGTTTGACCCGCACCCGCTGAGCCACGCAGGCCAGTGGGAGTGCATGTGTGAGGGGGACAGAGTGTTAGTTTGGGTGACAGCCAAGCTCTGGAGGTGGGCGGCCGTGTGGATGCTCTTCATGCCACAGGCCTGGAGCAGCAGCAGCCAAGCCCGGAGCAGCCAGGTCGGGAGCTGTCAGGCCCGGAGCAGCAGCTGCCAGGCCGGGAGCAGCCAGGCCCGGAGTGGCCGGGCCCGGAGCAGCGGGGCCCAGAGCAGCCGGGTCGGGTGCGGCCAGGCCCGGAGCAGCAGCAGCAGCCAGGCCGGGAGTGGCAGTGGCCAAACCCGGAGCAGCTGGTTGTGGAACAGACCAGAGCAACAGAGGCCAAGCCCGAAGCAGCCAGGCCCGGAACAGCTCACTCCTTGCCTGCCCCCACCCCAAGGCTGCCTCTCAGACATGGCTGGAAACTTTTTGGGGAACTTGAGGGTCTGCTGAATCAAGTGATGAAAGCTTAGATCTGGATGTGTTGAGTTAGTATAGCACTGGGGTGTTGATCTGTGAGTGCCTTGTGTGGGGCCTGGATGAGGTTGGTTGATCTATTTGGAAATGTCTTTTGTGTGAAAAGACTCTTTGGAAAATGCTACTCTAAAACTTCCTCTCTGATTCTTAGTCCCCCTGTCTCTTGTGCTCCCCAGAAAACTTATCACAATCAGGCATATATTCAATGAAGTTGTGGGGCTGGTACCATTGTAATGAACCCAGTTATTAATTAGCAGGAAAGGAGCAGGGGAATGGCCAAATGGTAAGAGTGTGCCGTTTGTGCAGCTTTGCCAGGAAGCTGCAAAGCCACCGGTCTATTCCCTGCAGATCTCTGGGGGAAGAGTCTGTACAGGGGAGGAATAGAGCATGCCCAGAAAAGTATAGGTGACATAAAGTCTAGTCTGTCAATTACAGCTAGGAGCAAGTCATTGGTCAGAGTAGGTGTGGCCACTGCAAGCACAGGAAGATTTAAGATATTTAGCTCCTGCCCTAGTTGATTTGGCTCAGTGGATAGAGCATCTGCCTATGGACTGAAGAGTCCCAGGTTCGATTCTGGTCAAGGGCACATGCCCGGGTTGCTGGCTCAACCCCAGTAGGGGGTGTGCAGGAGGTAGCCAATCAATGATTCTCTCTCATCACTAATGTTTTTATCTCTCTCCCTCTCTGAAATCAATGAATATATATATATATATATATATATATATATATATATATATATATATATATATATTTATATATCAATGTTTTTATATTTTTATATAAAAGATACTTAGCTCCTAAATAAAGGATAGAAAAAGAAAAAGAAAAACTATCGACAGGGAAACCAAGATGGCAGCCTAGGTAAGCACCTAAGCTGCCGCCTCGCACAACAATTTCAAAACAACAACTAAAAGACAGAACAACATCCAAAACCACAGGAAAGCTGGCGGAGTGGGAAATCTACAACTATAGAAAGAAGGAGAGAGGCTCACGGATCAGGGGAATTACAAAGTGCTGAGAGGGGGAGACACGCACATGCAGAAAGGAAGGGCGGCCGAGTGCCTGGCTGGTGGGAGGGGAAAGGAAGCCCCGACTGCACTGAACCCCAACCCCGGCCAAATCCCCGTGGACCCAGGGTCATATGGGTGGAGTCTGGACTGTAGAGAAAGGCATCCGGAGACTCAAAGACTGGGAGACTCAGGGAACCGGCAGCCAAAGCGGGCAGGGTCTAGAGGTGCTCGGGCGCGTACAAGTGAGTGCGCGCAGAAAGGTCTGACTGTGGAAGTTGCCGCGGCCTCTCCAGAGCGGAAGGAATCAGAAGCTCCAGACTGCACTGAATCTTAGTTCCGACTGCACTGGGATTAAAAACATTATACAGAGACCCAACCCAGTACTGGGAGAGCCCTCTTAAAAGGGAAATCTGGATGGTCAGGCGGAAACTCAGGAGAGCCTCGGAGGCAGAGATCTGAAGCGTATGCACAAGGGCAGGGCTGATGGGAAGCCAAGACTGTCAGCTCAGCCCTGAGACTCTGCCCATCCAAGCTGAGCACAGAGGCTGTTGCAATTTTGCAAGTCTGATCCTATAAGACTGTCTCCAATACAGAAGGTATCCCGGAGTAGACACAGCTGATACATCCAATTGGCCTGGAGATCAATTCCTCCCAGTGATACCAACAACAATCAAGACTTAACTACAGAGGATCCAAGATGGCTGCTCGGGTATACACCTAGCCGCAGCAGCTCACAACAATTTCAAGGGAATACAACTAAAATGTAGAGTGGACATTGCCCAGAGCTACAGGTAGTCGACTGACTGAAAACTCTACAATAGGAAGGAGGGAGAAAACCAGAAGGAAAATCAGAGGAGCTGAAAAAAAGCCTAAGGTACGGAGACATGCTGCGCGCTCGCACGCACGCGCGCGCGGAGAGGTCGCAGCCGGAGAGGAGGAGAGGGCTGGGTGCTGCCTGGCGTTCCCTAGCAGGAAGGAAATAGAACCCCCAGCCTGGGCTGAACTCCCGAACCGGCAGCGCTGAGCCCCAAGTTATGTGCCAGACCCGGAGGACCCAGGCTCCGGCAGGGGGAGACAATCCCGGGGGACGGCGAAATGCGGGGCCCCCGGAGTCGCGCGCACATGGCGCGCAGAGGACTGAATGTTGACTCTGATGCTGGATTACCCTAGCCGGAAGAAACAAAGCCTCCGGCGGCAGCTCTGAGCCTCAGTCCAGACCGCCACGAACTCCAGGTCTGGTCCAGTCCCTGGGGACCCAGGCTCGGGCAGGGGGAGATGGAGCTGTGAGGTGGAGTCCTGGGAGCGCGGCGAAAGGCCGAGCCCCCGGAGTCGCGCACACTGTGCGCAGAGGACAGTCTGTTGACTCTGATCCTGGACTCCCCTAGTGGGAGGAAGAAAGAAAGCTCCAGACTGGAGGAACGCCACGAGGAGCAGGAGCCCCTGCCGGACACCGGCCAGCCGGGCGCCAGCAAGGAGCCGGGCGACGGGGCCCCCAGTGGGGGGGGTGCCCCTGAGCCTTCGACTGCTGAGCGCTGGCAACGGAGCCAAGGACGGGGGCTACTTCCTGGGCGGCGCCGACCCCGGCAACAGACTGGAGCAGCGCGGGAGCCCGCGGAGAACAAAGGGGTGCCACAGGCCAACCTGCTGAGCTCCCAGGACAAGGAGGAAGAAACCAAAGAAGTTCTCAATGTGAAGAAATCAAGTGAGAGCAAATGATAGTAAAATTACTTAAGAAAGAATACAAAGAAGATCTTGAAAAATCAAAGACTACGTCAGAACTCAACGCACCAGCCAACATTGCAACATAAATGCGTTTTGTTTTTTTTTTTTAAAAAGAAAAAAAAAAAAAGAGAAAAAAGGGACAGAATGTTGGAACAGCGGCGACCAGGCCTAGAGTGGCCAGGCACAAGGCAGTGGCAGCTGGGCCTGGAGCAGCAGTGGCCAGGCCCCAGAGCAGCAGCAGCCAGAACAAGAGCATCAACGGCCAGCACTGGAGCAGCCAGACCTGGGGCAGTGGCAGCCAGGCCTGAGGCAGAGGCGGCCAAGCCCAGGGTGGCCAGTCCAGGAACACCCAGACACGGAGTGGCTGGGCCCGGAGAAGCCCGGCCCAGAGCAGCCGGGTTGGGAGCAGCTAGGCCCAGAACAGCAGTAGCCAAGCACGGAGCATCCAGGCTGGGAGCGGCCAGGCTCGGAGCAGCCGGGTCGGGTGCGGCCAGGCCCGGAGCAGCGGCTGCCAGGCTGGGAGCGGCCAGGCCCGGAGCAGCTGGGTCTGGTGTGGCCAGGCCTGGAGTAGCGGCTGCCAGGCTGGGAGCGGCCAGGCCCGGAGCAGCAGCTGCCAGGCTGGGAGCAGCCAGGTCCGGAGCAGCTGGGTCTGGTGTGGCCAGGCCCGGAGCAGCGGCTGCCAGGCTGGGAGCGGCCAGGCCCAGAGCAACAGCTGCCAGGCTGGGAGCGGCCAGGCCCGGAGCAGCCGGGTCTGGTGCGGCCAGGCCCGGAGCAGCGACTGCCAGGCTGGGAGCGGCCAGGCCCGGAGCAGCCGGGTCTGGTGCGGCCAGGCCAGGAGCAGCGGCTGCCAGGCTGGGAGCGGCCAGGCCCGGAGCAGCAGCTGCCAGGCTGGGAGCGGCCAGGCCCGGAGCAGCCGGGTCTGGTGCGGCCAGGCCCGGAGCAGCGACTGCCAGGCTGGGAGCGGCCAGGCCCGGAGCAGCCGGGTCTGGTGCGGCCAGGCCCGGAGCAGCGGCTGCCAGGCTGGGAGCGGCCAGGCCCGGAGCAGCCGGGTCTGGTGCGGCCAGGCCCGGAGCAGCGGCTGCCAGGCTGGGAGCGGCCAGGCCCGGAGCAGCCGGGTCTGGTGCGGCCAGGCCCGGAGCAGCGACTGCCAGGCTGGGAGCGGCCAGGCCCGGAGCAGCAGCTGCCAGGCTGGGAGCAACCAGGCCCGGAGCAGCCGGGTCTGGTGCGGCCAGGCCCGGAGCAGCGACTGCCAGGCTGGGAGCGCCCAGGCCCGGAGCAGCCGGGTCTGGTGCGGCCAGGCCCGGAGCAGCGGCTGCCAGGCTGGGAGCGGCCAGATCCGGAGCAGCAGCTGCCAGGCTGGGAGCGGCCAGGCCCGGAGCAGCCGGGTCTGGTGCGGCCAGGCCAGGAGCAATGGCTGCCAGGCTGGGAGCAGCCAGGCCCGGAGCAGCGGCTGTCAGGCTGGGAGCGGCCAGGCCCGGAGCGGCCGGGACCGGAGCAACCGGTCCCAGAGCAGCCGGGTCGGGTGCGGCCAGGCCTGTAGCAGCAACAGCCAAGTCCAGAGCAACTAGGTCGGGAGCGGCAGTGACCAGACCCGGAGCAGCTGGTTGTGGAACGAACCAGAGCAACAGAGGCCAGGCCCGGAGCAGCCAGGCCCGAAACAGCTCGCTCCTCACCTGTACCTGCCCACAGCTGCCTCTCAGACATGGCTGGAAACTTTTGCGGGAACTTGAGGGT
Source organism: Pipistrellus hanaki (assembly GCF_964339955.1). Taxonomy (NCBI): domain Eukaryota; kingdom Metazoa; phylum Chordata; class Mammalia; order Chiroptera; family Vespertilionidae; genus Pipistrellus; species Pipistrellus hanaki. The sequence goes on along the minus strand of NC_140507.1, from coordinate 91,210,342 downwards.
CTGCTGAATCAAGTGATGAAGGCTTAGATCTGGATGTGTTGAGTTAGTATAGCGCTGGGGTGCTGATCTGTGAGTGCCTTGGGTGGGGCCTGGATGAGGCTGGTTGACCTATTTGGAAATGTCTTTTGTGTGAAGTGTATCATTGGGCATGTGGAGGTATTATTGATATGAGAAAATGCTAAGTAACAGATTTACTATCTGAAAAGGGATTTACTATCGGGCAAAGGGAGGGAGGAAGAGACTGAACATAAACTGTGCACCTATGGATGAGGACAATGGGGGATGGGGAGGGGGCAGAGGGTGGGGTGGGAACCTGGTGGAGGGGGGAAGAAAAGAGGAACCTTTGTAATAATATGAACAATAAAGATTGATTTAAAAAAAAAAAAAAAAAAAAGACTTAACTACAACAAGGCTGTACACACAGTCCACAAAGGGGAGCACCAAGAGTGTCTACCTCAGGTAACTGGGGAGGCTGACCCTCCGGGCCAGATAGGACACCAAGCACACAAAACTACCCTACCAACTCAGGGAAGCAGTGAAAATGCCAAGACAAGGAAACAGTTCTCAAACAAAAGAAATGGAGAAGAACAAAGACTGGATATAGAGTTCAAAACCACGGTTGTAAGGTTTTTCAAGAATTTCCTAGAAAAGGCCGATAAATTTAATGAGACCCTCGAGAATATGAAAAAGGACCAACTAGAAATTAAACATACACTGACTGAAAAAAAAATATTATACAGAGACCCAACAGCAGACTAGAGGAACGCAAGAATCATGTTGAAGATTTGGAATACAAAGAGGCAAAGGACACTCCTCTGGAGAAGCAAGAAGAGAAGAGAATCCAGAAAGTTGAAGATAGTGTAATAATATCTGGGACAACTTCAAGCGTACCAACATCAGAATTATGGGGGTGCCAGAAGAAGAGAGAGAGCAAGATACTGAAAACATATTTGAAGAAATAGTGACCGAAAACTTCCCCACCTGGTGAAAGAAATAGACTTACAAGTCCAGGAAGTGCACAGAACCCCAAACAAAAGGAATCCAAAGAGGACCACATCAAGACACATCATAATTAAAATGCTAAGGGCAAAATACAAAGAATCTTATAAGTAGCAAGAGAAAAACAGTTAGTTACCTATAAGAGAGCACCCATACATACGATTTTCAGCTGATTTTTCAACAGAAACTATGCAGGCCAGATGGGAGTGGCAAGAAATATTCAAAGTGATGAATAGCAAGAATCTACAATCAAGATTACTCCACCCAGCAAAGTTATCATTCAGAATTGAAGGTCAGATAAAGAGCTTCACAGATAAGAAAAAGCCAAAGGAGTTCATCACCACCAAACCAGTATTATGTGAAATGCTGAAAGGTATTCTTTAAGAAGAGGAAGAAGAAGAAAAAAGTAAAGATAAAAATTATGATCAACAAATACATATATATCAATAAGTGAATCTAAAAATCAAGTGAATTAAAAATCTGGGGAACAGAATAAACTGGTGAGTAAAATAGAATCAGGGGCAAAGAAAGGGAGTGGATTGATAATTGTCAGGGGGAAAGAGTGTGGGGGTGCAGGAAGAGACTGGACTAAAATTGTACACCTATGGATGAGGACAATGAGGAGGAGGTAAGGGCAGAGCGTGGGGTGGGAACTGGGTGAAAGGGAGCTATGGGGGGGAAAAGGAGAAACAATTGTAATAATCGGAGCAATAAACATTTATTAAATTTAAAAATAAATAAACAAATAAATAAATACCTTGTAAAAAAAGAAAAATATGATTTTTTATTAAAATGTTCTATTTTATGTTAACTATGATTTCTTTATTTCATCCCTTTGTATTAACATGTCTCTATCGAAAAAGACCTACATTTCTATGAAAATTTAAGCTTTTGTTTTTTGGGGCTGCACACACTCACACCTTGTGTATTTGGCCCATGGTAGCCTTTGGTTTGACATGCTTGCTCGAGTCTAGGCCATGTCCCAGAGGCCCTAATAAGTTTGAGCCCAGTTGCCTGGTCAGCCAGCTGCTCGTCAATGCTCCCTGCATTGGTGTCCTCCTTTCCCTGCCCCCTTCCCCCACTCCTCTGCTGGTGCTTCTTGGAATCACCTACTAGATCAACCTAGATCAATCCAAGTCCTTATCTCAGGCTCTGCTTCTGGGGAAATCCAAGTCCAGTTGCTAGGAATGTGCCTTCTCTCTCAAAATGTCCTTGGCTATTCTTATGTAATGTCTTTTCTTTTTAATATATTTTTATTGATTTCGAGGAGAAGGGATATGGAAAGAGAGACAAACATCAAAGATGAGAGAGAATCATTGATCAGCTGCCTCTTGTACACTTGATACTGGGGATGGAGCCTGCAACCCAGGCATGTACCCTGACCATGCATTGAACTGTGACTCCCTGGTTCACCGGTTGGTGCTCAGCCACTGAGCCACGCCAGCCGGGCCATTCTTGTGCAATGTCTTTTCAAGATTATTGTTTTTAAATTACCTCACTTAGCCGAAACTGGTTTGGCTCAGTGGATAGAGCGTCGGCTTGGGGACTGAAGGGTCCCGGGTTCGATTCCGGTCAGAGGCATGTATCTTGGTTGCAGGCGTATCCCCGGTGGGAGGTGTGCAGGAGGCAGCTGATCGATGACTCTCTCTCATCGATGTTTCTAACTCTCTATCTCTCTGTACAAAATCAATAAAATATATTTTTTAAAAAAATTTTTTTTTAATTACCTCACTTAAGCGGAAACCAGTTTGGCTCAGTGGTAGAGCGTCGGCCTGCAGACTGAAAGATCCCGGGTTCGATTCCGGTCAAGGGCATGTACCTGGGTTGCGGGCACATCCCCAGTAGAAGGTGTGCAAGAGGCAGCTGATGGATGATTCTCTCTCATCGATGTTTCTAACTCTCTATCCTTCTCCTTTCCTCTCTGTAAAAAATCAATAAAATATATATTTTTTAAAAATTACCTCACTTAACCTGGCCATTGGCTCAGTTGGTTGGAGCGTCGTCCCATACACCAAAAGCTGCAGCTTTGATTCCCAGTCAGGACACATGCCTGGATGGTGGAGACATCTATGAAAGGCAGCTAATGAATGTTGCTCTCTCACATCAATATTTTTCTCTCTCCCTTCCTCTCTAAAAATCAATGAAGACCTATCCTCAGATGAGGATTTAAAAAAAAAAAAAAGTACCACAGCTTAAATGTTCTTGAATGAGTAATCCATGCACACAGAACCAAAACATATTAGTCTACTAGTATACAGAAAAAACTATAGCTCCCTCCCCATCGTCCTAGCCCCAAATGTCACCCGCCTAGATGTAACCTCTGTATTCCAAATAATCCACTTGTCAAGCTCACTTTAAAATATGACTGACAATCTTTCAATAACATGTTTAAAAATCTATTTGTGACTGGGCAGAGCCCAGGGGCTCAGGGCAGTGAAACTTCTCTATGTGACATGGGAATGGTGGACACGTCATTGTCACGGGCAGCCCCTGAGCTGGAGGGGGAGGGCTGTCCCCTGCTCAGTTCTTGTCAGTCTCATTAGAAAGTGTTCAGACCAGTGACACCAGCGCTGAAGCACAGCAAGCACATTTATTAAGGAAGCAAAGCAAGCAAATTTATTCAGAAAGCACGGCAAGCAAATTTATTAAAACCAGAGGCCCGATGCACGGAATTCGTGAAGGGGCTTGGCCCTCGCAGCTCCGGCTCCATCCGAAGGCCGTCCGGTCTAATTAGCATAGTATGCTTTTATTATTATAGTTACACTTGGCATAAAGCACAAGAGGGCACCCAGCTAATCTGAGCACACACCTGGTGGGGTCCAGTGGTTTTATACCCCTTCCTTTAGGTAGCAGACTCGGTTTGAAAGCCCCCCTTTCGCTTTGTTGTGGCTTTCCTTGGGATGTCTGTGTGTGTGCCTGGCCATCTTGTTTGGAGAGTTCCAGGATTTCTTTGTCAGTGGTGAAGGAAAACGCCCCTGCCTCAGCAGTCCGGGTGGTTTAAGCTCTGTGCCCTCTGATTAGGGAGGAGCGGTGTTAACCATGTGCTCCCAGTGGCTGGGGAACAAGGGCTCGCCATCCACAAGCTGCCTGCGAGCTGCCCGAACTGTTTGGCCTTGTTTCATTTTCTTGTCTCAGCTTCCCGGTCCCATCTGCCCTGGCTTACTGGTCTGCCTCATCGTGATACGTTTGTCCAAACCCGCAGAATGGACTCCAGAGGAGAGAGCCCAGTGTAAGCTGGGGCTCTGGGTGACGGTGACGTGTCAATGTGAGTTCACCCATCATCACCGAGGCACCGCTCCGGTGGGGGTGGCCGTGGGGCCTGTGCAGGCGCAGAGGGTGCATGGAAACTCCCTGTCCCTTCTCAATCTGGCTACGAATCTAAACCCACTTGAAAACATCAAGTTGGATCAAATTGACCGGCCTGGCTTTCCTCACAGAACCGTTCAGTGTGGAGGCAATGAAGACATGGAAATCGCCGGGGACATCATGGCGCTGACCGCTGCAGGCCAGCTTCTCAGAGCCCTGCCGTGCGCAGGTGTGGCTTTCACAGGAGGAACGGGACCTCTCAGAGCCTCAGATGTCTGGCCCTGAGAGACAGCTCTTCGTTTCTGGCTGACTTTGTCGGTCGCACTTTGTGCTCCCTGTTGGAAGGGGCTTCACCCCCTCCCCCCACATGAACAGAGCCGTGTGTCTCAGCCTCTTTCCCCGTTTTCATCCCTAACCAAGTGACCTTGATAAACATTTCCCTACTCATCCCCTGTATTAAGAATTAAGGAATAAGATTCTGTTGGGTAGAGCTGGAGATTTTTTGCTAAACGACCTAAGGCAGCTATCACCTGATCTCACTATTATGTGAAATCTAATGAACACACTAAACCGACAAACAAAATAGGGCCATCATATTCTCAAAAATAAAAATAAATAAATTAAATATGCTCAAAAGAAAAATGCAGTGAAGTTCTGCCGGGGCTGGCCAGCAGCCCCCGAATGGGGGATGGACAGATTACTCAGACACAGTGTCACTGTCGGGGCGAGGGCTAAGGGATGGCCTGGCTCAGGGTCCACGCAGCCCCGATCGCCTGCCTTGTTAGCCTTTTATCACAGTTTCTGTCTTTAGATACAATCAGTGGGGTGCGTAATCTTGGGAGGACGCGTGTTCACATTGCCCTCTAGGCAAGGGCATCCAGGGCTTAAGAATGAGGTTCCAGTAAATTCCTGGGGGGGGGGGGGGGGAGGCTGCATATGCACAGGCTTGTTTGGGAAGATCAAGGCCTGCTTAGGGGTGCCACCTCTGACACTCCCCTGAGTCACCCCTAAGTCAGAATTCTGATAAACAGGGCAGGCGGCCTTCCACACACTTCCCTTTCCTCAGTGCGTCCTCCCTAAAAACTTCCCTACCAGTCTCCTGCGCTCCCCAACAAGTACCAAAAAGGGAAATGAAGCCTGTAGTTTAGTTAACAGTGTTGTACCAATATCGATTTCCTCATTTTGACACATGTGTGATGGTAATGTAAGATGTTAACATCTGAGTAAGCTGAACAAAGGGTACACGGAACTCTGCTACCACTGCAATTTGTCTGTAAATTTGAAATTGTTTCAAACTAAAGTGTTTGAAAAAATTCTATTTAGGATTTCAGTTACATGAGACACACAGAATAGTCACATTCTTAGAGACAGGTAGAATGGTGGGTTCTGGGAGCTGGGGGGCAGGGCGGGGGGAGCTGGGACAGAGTTTCGATTCGGGGTGATGGAATAGGTATGGAAGTGGATGGTGGGGATGTCACACAATAGGTACTTAATGCCACTGAACAGTGCATTTAAAATGATTAATATAGCAAATTTTATGTCTTGTGTATTTTATCACAATAAAACAACTCTATTAAAATCGTCAGGATTTTTATCATGACGGTATTGAATTTATAACTTAATCTGGGAAGAACTAAACTCTTTAAAACACCGAGTATGCTCAGTTCACTCGTGTTGTGTCTTGATTGTTGCCAGAAAGGGGACTGGCCAGGAGTGGGTCTGCCTAGGGCCAGCTGGTGCTGTGTGGGCTCTTGGTGCAGGACACTTCACAGCAGGAGGCCGGGGACCACGAGGGACCGTTAGTAAAGCTGGGGCAGGAAACAAAGGGCTCAGCGTGGAAGCAGCAGGAGAGCCAGGCGGGGCCGTCCTCGCTCTCGGGGAGTCAGGGGAAAGGGGGCCATGGGGACAGGCTCAGGGCTTAGCCCGGACGAGCTGCTGCTGCCCATTGCTCCCCGGGTTGCAGTTCTCTTAGCGTTCAGGAGATGCATGTCTGTGGGGGAGGAAGAGGGAAAGGAATGGCAGGGCTGCTCCCCGAGGAAGAGCGCGGGCTGGGTCCTTTGTCTTTCCTTTCCTTTCCTTTCCTTTCCTTTCCTTTCCTTTCCTTTCCTTTCCTTTCCTTTCCTTTCCTTTCCTTTCCTTTCCTTTCCTTTCCTTTCCTTTTCTTTCCTTTCCTTTCTTTCTTTTCTTCTTCTTCTTCTTCTTCTTCTTCTTCTTCTTCTTCTTCTTCTTCTTCTTCTTCTTCTTCTTCTTCTTGAATCCTCACTCGATATTTTTTCGTTGACATTTAGAATGGAAGAGAGAGGGAAAGACAGAGAGAAACATCGATAGGAGAGAAGAGCATTGATTGGTTGCCTCCTACACCAGGGTGGGGGCAAGGGAGGAGCCTGCAACTGAGGTAAGTGCCCATGACTGTAACTGAACCCAGGACCCTTAGGTCCCCAGGCCGATGCTCTATCCATTGAGCCAAACCAGCTAGGGCTGTGGTCAGCAAACTGCGGCTCTCGAGTCACATGCGGCTCTTTGGCCTCTTGAGTGTGGCTCTCCCACAAAATACCACAGCCTGGGCGAGTCTATTTTAAAGAAGGGGCTATAGAAGAAGTTTAAGTTTAAAAAACTTGGCTCTCAAAAGAAATTTTAATCTTTGTACTATTGATATTTGGCTCTGTTGATGAATGAGTTTGCCGACCACTGGGCTAGGGCTTTTGTCTTGAGGCTTTATCTCCTTCACGCAGGTGAGAATCTTAGGGGAGGTTTCAGGGGAGGGTTTCAACAGAATGGTCATCAGTTTCTAGGCCTCAGTGATTGGTCAGTGTCAGGGCAGGGGATCGTCAGTCATCCCCGCTGTTCCTAGTCGCCCACCAGGTTTTGCTGCTTTTCTGGGTCTGGAGCTAAAATACAGCTGGGGCCTGGATGTAATTTCTAGGTGTGATCTTCTGTACCTGCTATAGATTGCTCTGTCAGTTTGTCCAGCTTTCTGCCTCAGTTTCCCTATTCCACTTGTCCTGGCTTACTGGTGCCAGGATCTTAGTTGAGTTTAATAGGTTTACTCTTTTTACAATTATTCTTTAATTTTCTAGGGTTTTCTTCTATTGGGAAGAGGATTTGCTCCTTTTCTCTCTTTTTTTAATCCTGACCCAAGAACATATTTTTATTGATTTTTAGAGAGAAATGAAGAGAGAGAGAGAGAGAGAGAGAGAGAGAGAGAGAGAGAGAGAGAGAGAGAGAAATCGGTTGCCTCTCGTACTCACCTCAACCTGGGATTGAACTTGAAACTTTTTGTTGTATGGATGCTCCAACTGAGCCACCCAGCCAGAGCTGTTCCTTCTCTCATTTTCAGGAGCTCATTTCGAGAAAGCTGGTCCCTAATCTCGCTGCATCCATTCATTAGTCCAAAAGGGAAGCCTCTAGAATTTTCTAAGTAGATGATCATGGCTTTGAAATACTGTCAACTTTGACTCTTTCTTTCCAATCATTTTTAGGTCTTATTTCTTTTCTTATTGCATTGTCAAAATAACCAGATGGGCATCTTTAATTTGTTCTTAGTTTTACCAAAATTGGTTCTCAGAATTCACTATTCATCAACATATTTGTAGTTTCCTGGAAATGACCACTTATCAAATTAAGGAAGTTTTATCCGGGTTTTTGTTTACTAAGCATTTTTTTTGTGTGTGTTTATCTTTTCTCTAATGAAGAATGAGTATTGGGTATTCACATTTCATAACTAACATGGAGGAACTAAAACAAATTGTGTGAGGACATGGCCACGTGCTATCATTTGTATAAAGCCTCCAGATATGCAACGCAGCCCAATATATTGTCTATGGACACATAGTTCCAGGATGTTTTAATATGATAAACATCAAGTTTGGGAGAGGGCAGTTATCTTGGAGGATGAAGGAGTCAAATAGGATCATAAAGGTACATGGGACTCCCATTCTCTGTTTCTAGAGGCCCAGCGCACAAAATCATGTGCCAGTAGGATCCCTAGGCCTAGCCTGCAATCAGGGCCATCTTGTGCTTGCTCGCCAATCCCCAGTCCCACCCTGCTGCCACCACCCAGCCAGTTCCCCTCGTCAGTCCCACCCCACTGCTGCTTGCCATCAGCTGGGGGAGGGACCCAGAGGTAGTCAATGCACCTCATAGTGACTGGTCAACTGGTCATTCTGGTCATTATGCCATTATGGTCGCTGGGCTTTTATTATGTAGGATGGTTTATTGACTTTTAAAAGGACCTGGCCTCTGTGAAGATGTCAGAACTTGGAAGAGCTGAGTGAAAGAGGTGGCTTTTCATGGGCTTTTTTTTTCTCCTACATACATGTTTGCATGCATAATTTTTAACAGTAAAAAAGCAAACCCAAAATTAACTGCAACAACACAAGCATAACATACCCTTTGCACTGACCTGGGTGCCCTGCTGGGAGAGAACAGAAATCACAGGGTGCCCGTGGCCTCGGGGCTAAATTAATCCTGTGGCTTTTGCTTCTTCCTACATTAGTCCAAACCCCTGTCCCCACTCTGCAAGTCCCAGTGCGACCTGGCCCCAGCTGATACCCCAGCCCCAGGCGGCTGCTCTCAGCTTCTCTGAAGAGCCCTGCCCCTCCCGACTCCCAATGTTTCCATGTGTTGATGTCATGTTAGGAAACTCTCTCATCACCCACATATTGCGTACATCCCCACAATAAAACAATTCAGTCTGAAGTGGAGCCCCAGTTCTAGAACTTAATTCATTTCAGAAGACTGTTTGAGAAGCGATTTGTTAAATTCTCACTGCTTGTAAGCTAAATGAATTTGTTGCAGACCCCCAAATGATTCCCTGTTCTAACCTTTCTTATATACAGTACACATACAATGTACTGTTTAATCTCGGAGCAAACACCTCTTTTCTGAAATCATCGAACCACCCGCCCAGCACTGCCAGCAGCGGCCTGGCTGTCTCTCAGGACGCGCAGCACCTTCCCTTTTCACGTGTCATTGCCCCGAGATGCTGTCACCAGCGAGCTGCTTCTCCTTTATCCAAATCAGCACAGTTCTTCTACCTCTGCAATGGCCTGTGGTCATTGCTTCTTTCAGACCCCTAGCAACATTAGCACTCTTTTAAAAAAAATATATATATATCTTATTGATTTTCTTACAGAGAGGAAGGGAGAAGGATAGTTAGAAACACCGAGGAGAGAGAAACATCAATCAGCTGCCTCCTGCACACCCCCATCTGCCCCTGACCGGAATCCAACTGGGGACCCTTCAGTCCCCAGGCCAATGCTCTATCCCGGCCAAACCGGCCAGGGCAACATTAGCACTCTTGATGGCCTCTTTATGTTTTAAAATTGTGCTAATGGCTCATTTCACCAGCAGCAAACACACACATACACACACACACACACACACACACTCACAGCACAATTTCCTGAGATGTTAACAGCGGGAGTTTTAGTGGCAAGCTGACTCACACTGCACATTCTTTCTGGTTTGTGGCCTGCTGATGCATCAACCTGAAAGGTTGTCAGGTTGAGAACTGAAGTTTCTTCAACAACCAAGACTTTTTTTCCATGAACAACTTGGTTGAGAACCAAATTTGTTTGAGATGGACTGTGTCTATAATTTTACTTCTTCAGGCATTGCCTCCTCTAGATTTTCCAGGATGAGTTAGATGCCTCCAGGGTGGCTCATAGTTCCCTGTGCTTCCTAGAGTCATTACATTGTGTTAAATTCCCAAGTCACAGGTTCCCTGCCACCACCCAAAACGGGTCTCTCTTCCCAGTTATGGGTCATGGCCAGAGGTGAGAGTGGTCTGTAGCCATCCTCATACCTGGGACCTTCCTTCCCTTTGCAAGAGGCATGAGGCAAGCAGCTTCACTTGCTGGACAGCTCCGCCTGGCTCCCACCATCACTGCAGGGCCTCCTTGCCTGTGTCTCCACTGTATACTCTACCTGGTTCCTGTCAACAATATACATGCCCAGATCCAAGATGGCGGCTTAGATAAACACACCTAAACTGCTTCCATGCACAACAATTTTAAAACTACAACTAAAAACAAAACATCTATCACCCAGAACCACGGGAAAACTGGCTGAAAGGAAGCTCTACAACTAGACTGAAAGAAAAAGGAGCATTCAGGGCACAAGAGCTGAAAAACTGAGGTACAGGGGTGCAAGTGCCACACGGGCTGGCGGCGGATCCCGGCTGGATCCCGGCTGGCGGAGGGCATTGCTTTCTTCAACCCAAAGAGAGACAAGCTCCCAATTTCTCTGAAATCCAGTTTCTGGGGAGAAGCTAAACTGTCTGCCATCAGGTAGGAAAGTGAGGGTGGCTTGCTTTCAGAGCTGCGAGCAAGAATAATTGTTTGCAGTGCTGGGGTTCGAGACATGGGAACACCATCAGAGAGGCAGAGAAGGCTGAGTGGCAGTCATCGCTGTTTGCCACGCCCTAGCCTAGAGACTCCCTAAGACTCCACCCTGAGACTCTGCCAGGCACAATCCACAAACACACCCAAGCTCCAAGCAGTGGCTTTTGCATATGAATGGCCTTCTCTATTGCAGTATAACCTAGCAAACTTGCAACCTGGTGCAGACAGCTCCAAAGCCTCCAAGCTCCTAGCAGGGAGGAGAGGACTGTGGTTCTCACTGTAGCTCCTGCAGGGTGGCCTCAAACGTAACTGAACTGCACCCCATTGGAGATCCGGAAACTAGTGTACCTAGTGGTTGGTGTGAGACGACATCAGATTTCAACTCCTCTCATAAGGGACACATTCAAGAGACAGACTCAGTGAGTGCCAAAGCCCTATGGGAACAAGTCCTCCCCCCATAAACATGTCTCCAGCACAGCAATTCTTCCATTATAGACACAGCGGATCCTCACAGCCAATTGGCCTGGAGGTCAATTCCTCCCAGTGACACCAACAACAATCAAGACTTAACTACAACAAGGCTGTACACACAGTTCACAAAGGGGTGCACCAAGAGTGTCCACATCAGGCAACTGGGAGGCTGACCCATTGAACCATATAGGATACCCAGGCCCACAAAGCTACCCTACCAACTCAGGGAAGCAGCAAAAATGCCAAGAATCAAACAAAAGAAATGGAAGAGAACAAAAGACTAGATATAGAGTTCAAAACCACGGTTATAAGGTTTTTCAAGAATTTCCTAGAAAAGGCCGATAAATTTAATGAGACCCTCGAGAATATGAAAAAGAAATTAAACCAACTAGAAATTAAACATACACTGATTGAAATAAAAAAAATATTATACAGAGACCCAACAGCAGACTAGAAGAACGCAAGAATCGAGTCAAAGATTTGGAATACAAAGAGGCAAAGGACACTCTTCCGGAGAAGCAAGAAGAGAAGAGAATCCAGAAATTTGAAGATAGTGTAAGGAGCTTCAGGGACAACTTTAAGCATACCAACATCAGAATTATGGGGGTGCCAGAAGAAGAGAGAGAGCAAGATACTGAAAACCTACTTGAAGAAATAATGACTGAAAACTTCCCCACCTGGTGAAAGAAATAGACTTACAAGTCCAGGAAGCACACAGAACCCCAAACAAAAGGAATCCAAAGAGGACTACACCAAGATACATCATAATTAAAATTCCAAGAGCAAAAGACAAAGAGAGCCGAAACCGGTTTGGCTCAGTAGTAGAGCGTCGGTCTGCGGACTGAAGGGTCCCAGGTTTGATTCCGGTCAGGGGCATGTACTTTGGTTGCGGGCACATCCCCGGTGGGGGGTGTGCAAGAGGCAGCTGGTCGATGTTTCTCTCTCATCGACGTTTCTAGCTCTCTATCTCTCTCCCTTCCTCTCTGTAAAAAAATCAATAAAGTATATTTAAAAAAAAAAAAAAAAGACAAAGAGAGAATCTTACAAGCAGCAAGAGAAAAGCAGTTAGTTACATACAAAGGAGCACCCATACAATTGTCAGCTGATTTCTCAACAGAAAGTATGCAGGCCAGAAGGGAGTGTCAAGAAATATTCAAAGTGATGAATAGCAAGAACCTACAACCAAGATTACTCTAGCCAGCAAAGTTATCATTCAGAATTGAAGGTCAGATAAAGAGCTTCACAGATCAGAAAGAGCTAAAGAAGTTCATCACCGCCAAACAGTATTATATAAAATGCTAAAGGTATTCTTTAAAAAGAGGAAAAAGAAGAAAAAAGTAAAGATAAAAATTATGAACAACAAATATATACAGTGGTGCCTCACACAACAAACTTAATTCGTTCCAGGAGCAAGTTTGTTATGCGAAAAGTTCGTTATGTGAAACACATTTTCCCATAACAATACATGTTAAAAAAAATAATTCGTTCTGTAACATAAAATATGCTAAGATGACATAAAAAAAGATAAATTTTTTGTTATTATTTTTATTTAGATACATCTAAAAACATAATTTTTTTAAAAAAAACACACATTTTTTTAATTTTAAGACAGACTAAGTAGAGTCTACCGAATCTTGCACATCTTCATCCATTTTCTGCTTTTTGGCCGATGGTTTCATGAAAAACCTGTCCAAAGTCGTTTGTTTTTCTCTTTTCTCCAACATCTGCCGGAAATAACGGACAAGAGTATCGGAGTAAAGATCGTTGATCCTATTTGCTTCAGCTGAATCCGGATACGTATTGAGTTTAACTTAAAAGGACGACTGCCGTGATATGTGCGTGATTTAATTCGTAATGAAGAACGATTGCCGCAATACGTGCTTAAGTTAAGCGCAGTGACTAACGACTGCCTGCAGTGCCTGCGCGGAAGGATGCAATACATCGGCAGCGATCGTGGAAGCTCGGGCGAAGCAGTCGTGGAAGCTCGGGCGACTTCGTTGTGTGAAACGAAGTTCGTTGTATGAATCATGAAATGAAGTTCGTTGTGTGCAGCGTTCGCTGTGCGAGACATTCTTTATGCGAGGCACCACTGTATCTATCAACAAGTGAATCTAAAAGTCAAGTGAATTAAAAATCTGAGGAACAGAATAAAATGGTGAATATAATAGAATCAGGGGCATAGAATGGGAGGGGATTGATAATTCTCAGGGGGAAGGGGTGTCTGTGTGGGGGGTACCAGAAGAGACTGGACAAAAATCATATACCTATGGATGAGGACAGCTGGGGGGGGGGGAGAAGGTAAGGGCAGAGGGTGAAGTGGGGACCAGGTGGAGGGTAGCTATGTGTGTGTGTGGGGGAGAAACAATTGTAATAATCTGAACAATAAAGATTTATTTTAAAAAACAACAACAATATGCATGCTCTTGGTGGCCTAGTTCCAATGCTAACTCTTGAAGAAAGCCTCCCATGATCCCCAAGCACATTCATTCTTTCTCCTCCATAAGGGCTGATAAATCAATTCCATCTAGGTCCCTTCCCGAAAGCACATTCTGATGAGACTGTGAAATCCTTGTGGTTTTCCATTTCCATTTCCTCCCACTTGCTGTTCTCCAGAGCCCCAGAGGGAGGGTGTGTCCACACAACCTTCTGCTCACAGCAAAGCCCTGCTGCTAAGTCAGCTGGCGGGCCAGTTGACTCCAGCTCCATTTCTGATATGAGGGCAAGATGGGTCTTGAGTCTTGGAACAAAGGGACTTTAGGAAGAGGAGCAGAACCTCCCCATTTTGTGGAAGATAACCTTTCTCAGCTCTGCATTGTCCTGTGAGCACTGCTGATCTTTAAAGTCCAATCTCTCTTCCTCTCTCTGTACAGGGGACATCCACTAGCTGTGTGATACATGTGCTTAAGTACACAGTTATGTGGCTGTGTGTGTGTGTGTGTGTGTGCATGTGTGTGTGTGAATTTACATAAATGCCACAGTGCCATGAATCTCAAATGGTTTCTGCTTCTTGAGACCCCAAGTTACTGATATCTAGACACGCCACTGCTTATACAACAAGTTTACTACTAGTTTACTCAGAGTGGGTGCACACCAAGATTTACTTACTCATTGATAACCAATGAAAGCCCCATAAAGAGTAGAAACCAAAATGGTGGCATAGGTAAACACCTGAACTTGCTGCCTCGCACAACTACTTCAAAACTACAGACAGAACAGCCAAAACCAGTTTGGCTCAGTGGATAGAGTGTAGGCCTGTAGACTGAAGGTTCTCAGGTTCGATTCCAACCAAGGGCACATACCTTGGTTGTGGGCACATTCCCATTTGGGGGTGTGCAGGAGCAGCTGATCGATGTTTCTCTCTCATCGATGTTTCTAACTCTCTCTCACCCTTCCTCTCTGTAAAAAAAAAAAAGACAGAACAGACATCAAGAACCAAGGGAAGGCTGGCTGAATGGAATTTCCACAACTAGAAGGAAAGAGAAAAGCACACTGAGACTCAGAGGAGGTCAGAAGTGTGTAGGTATGGAGGCGTTCGAGCGCAGAAAGGGCTGGCGACTGAGTACGTGGTTGTCTTTCTCAATTGTGAGGGAGACACAAGCTCTCGACTGCTCTGAACTCCAGTTCTGGGCAAGACTCTGGGGACTCAGACTCATACAGGGGGAAACTGGACTGTCTGTCATTGAGCTGGAACACAAGGGAAGCTTTTTCTCAGAGGTGCTTGCAGTGATTACCACAGGACACTGAGACCCGGGGCCTCTTAGGGCAGGACTGACTGGAAGCCATTGCTGTTTGCTCCACCCTGTTGACTCCCTGAGACCCCACCCCACCCAATTTACAACCCCATCCCAGCTGTGTGCAGAGGCTTTTGCATATGAATGGCCTGGCCCTTTGCAATCTAAAATTACCTAACAAACTGCAACTGGGTCAGAGAGACCAGAACTTCCAAAATAAGGTCTAAGGCTCTATAGCAGCTTGCATTGCTTCAAAACTGGACCTCATCTGGGCATCTCCAAACCCCAAACAAAGAAGAGGAATCTGCATATCTCTCTATAGCTCCTGCTGAGTGGCCTCAGGCAGAGGCTAAATTAGCACCTCCTTGGAGATCCAAGAGCCAGTGTACCCTGGGGTCTGAGTAGGACCATCCAGATTACAACTCCTCAGATCCATAAGGGAGACACTCAGGGGGCAGACTCAGTGAGCACCAAAGCCCCACTGAAGCAAGTCTTGCCCCATAAGGGTGTCTCCAGCACAGTTCTCCCATCATAGACACAACTGATCTTCACAGCCAATTGGCCTGGAGGTCAATTCCTCCTAGTGATACCAACAACAATCAAGGTTTAACTACAGCCAAAACAGGTTTAGCTCAGTGGATAGAGCATCACTCTATGGACTGAAAGGTCCCAGGTTCGATTCCGGTCAAGGACATGTACATTGGTTGCGGGCACATCCCCGGTGGGGGGGTGTGCAGGAGGCGGCTAGTGGATGTTTCTCTCTCATTGATGTTTCTAGCTTTCTATCTCTCTCCTTTCCTCTCTGTAAAAAAAAAAAATCAATAACATATATACATATTAAGGCTTAACTACAACAAGAATGTGCACACAGCCCACAAAGGGGTTCACCAAGAGTGTCCACCTAAGGTAATTGGCAGGCTGAGCCACTGGGCCCTATAGGACACCTAGCACACAAAGCCACTCTATCAACACAGGGAAGCAGTCAAAATGCAGAGGCAAAAAAACAGGTCACAAATGACAGAAATGGAAGAAAACAAACAACTGGATATAGAGTTCAAAACCACAGTTATAAGGTTTTTCAAGAATCTTCTAGATGCCAAAACCGGTTTGGCTCAATGGATAAAATGTTGGCCTGTGGACTGAAGGATTCCAAGTTCAATTCTGATCAAGGGCATGTACCTTGGTTGCGGGCTCATCCCCAGTGGGAGGGAGGTATGCAGGAGGCAGCTGATTGATGTTTTTAGCTCTCTATCCTTCTCCCTTCCTTTCTGTAAAAAAATCAATAACATATTTTTAAAAAAGAATCTTCTAGAAACCGCCAATAAATTTAGTGAGACCCTCTATGGAAAAGGACCAATAGAAATTAAACATACACTGACTGAAATAAAGAATAATATACAGAGATCCAACAGCAGACTAGAGGATCACAAGAATCAAGTAAAAGATTTGAAATATAAAGAAGCAAAAAACACCCAACTGGGAAAGCAAAAAGAAAAAAGAATCCAAAAAATATAAAGATAGTCTAAAGACCTCTGGGACAACTGTAAGTGTAGCAACATCCGAATTATGGGGGTGCCAGAAGAAGAGAGAGAGCAAGATACTGAAAACCTACTTGAAGAAATAATGACTGAAAATTTCCCCCACCTGGTGAAAGAAATAGACTTACAAGTCCAGGAAGCACACAGAACCCCAAACAAAAGGAATCCAAAGAGGACATACCAAGATACATCATAATTAAAATGCCAAGAGCAAAAGACAAAGAGAGAATCTTACAAGCAGCAAGAGAAAAGCAGTTAGTTACATACAAAGGAACACCCATACGATTGTCAGCTGATTTCTCAACAGAAAGTATGCAGGCCAGAAGGGAGTGTCAAGAAATATTCAAAGTGATGAATAGCAAGAACCTACAACCAAGATAACTCAAAGTTATCATTCAGAATTGAAGGTCAGATAAAGAGCTTCACAGATAAGAAAAAGCTAAAGGAGTTCATCAACACCAAACAAATATGAAATGCTGAAAGGTATTCTTTAAGAAGAGGAAGAAAAAAAAGGTAGAGATAAAAATGATGAACAACAAATACATATCTATCAACAAGTGAATCTAAAAATCAAGTGAATAAAAAATCTGATGAACAGAATAATCTGGTGAATATAATAGAATCAGGGGCATAGAAAGAGAGTGGACTGACAATTCTCAGGGGAATTGGGTGTGGAGGGTTTGGGAAGAGACTGGACAAAAATCGTACACCTATGGATGAGGACAGTGGCGGGGGGGACGGGGGACGGGTAAGGGCAGAGGGTGGGATGGGAACCAGGTGGAGGGAAGCTATGTGGGGAGAAAAAGAGGAACAACTGTAATAATCTGACAATAAAGATTTATTAAACATAAAAAAGCCCCATAAAGAGCTGTGGCCTGTGTTGTTCAGTGGTTAGAACGTCTGCTGAACACCACAGAGTCTTGTATCCGATTCTGGTCAAGGGGCAGGTACCTGGATTTTCAGGTTTGATCCCCAACTACCATATAGGATGTAACCAATTAATGTGTCTCTATCGGTTTTTCTTTCCCTCTCTCTCTCTCTCTCTCTCTCTCTCTCTCTCTCTCTCTCTCTCCCCTTCCTTCCTTTCCACTCTTTCTAAAAAAAAAATAATAATAATGAAAAATTACTCTTGAATGAGGATTAACATCAAAAAAGGTACCATAAAGTGGGAAGCCAGCCACCACATGGGAAATGATGATTGCATCTGCATTTATAATACTTATGAAACTTCTCTAAATTAATAAGACAGATTACAGGAAGAGTGAGCAGAGAGTGAGTCAGCTTCTTGTGGATATGTACCATCTCAGGAGTCAAAATCTGAGAAGCAGCAAAAAGTGTTTAAAGACTTGTTTTAACTCAGGGGAATAAAAAGTGAGTGAGAGAATGGGGAAGGACATGGAAGCAATATATTAAAAAGGAAGAAATTAAGGATTTCACTGGATAAATTAGTTTTTAGAAAGCAAAAATAAACCAAAAGAAGGTAGTAGTAGGGATTTTTTTTTTAAATAAAAGGTGAGAAATTGAAGAAAAATAGCAAAGAGCTTTTATATGTTTTAACTCATATAAATTCACAATAATCCAAAGAAGTAGGAACTAGTGTGAGATTATTCCTATTTTATAGATGGGAAACCGAGGAAGAAGGGTTTGTTTTTGTTTTTTTATTCTCCTGGGATTATATAGCTCATAATTAGTATAGCTGGGATTTAACCCAGGAAGTTTGACCCTTAGCTAGTAAGCAATACCATATCTTTAAACCAAAAATAGAAGAAAGAATAAATGAAACCTTTTTCTTTTTTAAGACAAAGTACTCACAAATGGGATATCCTTGAGATAAGCCAGGAATGAGAAAGAAAATACAGCAGCAATTAGAAATTAAGAAAACAGTAAGTGTGCCTGCATGACAATAAACTTAAAGATCGGCTTCTTAACAAAGCATGACACAAATCAAAATAGAAATTTTTAAAATGTGGCTTAATGTATTAATCAGTTTTTGTTGTCTTCTTGATATTTTGACTAAGAAATTGTTTCTACCTAGATATTCTTCCTATCATTTCACTTCTCAAATATTTAGATTTAGGTCCAGCTGGGCAGGGGTTGGCTGTCTTACCAAGAGGTTTAACAGAGCACATAGTGGGTGCTCTGTAAATACTGGGTGCTCTGTAAATGAATTAGTGAGAGGCTGTAGTGGGCACTCCCTACAGCTCCCTTTTCATTCTGTCCATCATTCACTGTCGGTCTGGCCCTGCCCCTGCCTGCCGGTGTTTGCTCCGAGGAGGACCTTGCTCACCTGGGCACCGGTGTGGGTGCGAGCAAAGCCCACTCCATCTCTGTGTCCGGATTTCATTTCATGTTTAAGTTTTGTGCTGTGGCCAACCTCACTGTCTTCAGCAAGCATATCAAACCTTCTAGTTGGTGATTATCTGTGCTCCATAAAGTGGAGTCATAAATATTTTTTAAAATATATTTTATTGATTTTTTTACAGAGAGGAAGGGAGAGGGATAGAGAGTTAGAAACATCGATGAGAGAGGAACATCAACCAGCTGCCTCCTGCACACTCTCTGCTGGGGATGTGCCCACAACCAGGGTACATGCCCTTGACCGGAATCGAACCCGGGACCTTTCAGTCCGCAGGCTAACACTCTATCCACTGAGCCAAACCGGTTTCATTGAGTCATAAATATTTTTGTTAGTAACGAAAGAATGGCATGACAACCAAGATAAATACCGAACTGGTGACAGCATCGATTTAGACAACCATCCATCACAAGACCATCGGGAGACTGGCCCTGCGCTCCTGCGTCCCCGTCCCTGTCCTGTCGCCATCAGCACCTGTTACACCATGAACAGCACCGCCACAGGGTCTGGCAGCGGAAATAACCTGCACAGGCCCCGGGTTATCTGTCCGGCTCAGCGCCGTCCTCCGTGAGTGAGGGACGCTGCAGGGAGTTCTATCATTCTATAGCGCCGCCCGCCTTCTCCTTCGGTCTGACCTGAACTTCGCAATGCGATGGCCGTCACACCCTGCCCGCCGCAGGACCAGTCCGGTTCCTAGACCGATGCCAGAACCCGGGAGGCATTCGATGTCCGTGGAAAGAATGAACGGACATCTGGTGGGTTTTGAGCCTGGGGACGGTGAGGGCTTCACATCCACAGCCTCGTTTCTTTATCTCAGCGCCCCTGGAGGAAGGTCCTCCTTCGCCCAGGGGAGAAAACTGAGGCTTCTAGAAGCTGCTTACATAGACCCCTCCACCAGGAGCTTAGCTGGCCATCTGTTCCTCCCTTCCGAGAACTGAATTCAGGATCAGCTCCGGGAGGTGATCTGTGGGAGAGTAAGGAGTGAAGCTGAGCTGACCCAGGAGTCCAGGCCTGAGGGGGCCTTCTCAGGGGCCCAGAAGGAGGAAACCCAACCTCTGACCCATAAGAGATTAGGGACCAAAGCGAAGCCCCCAGCACCAGCCTGGAGATGTTGCTATAGCTACCAGGCAAAGGAGGTTGGTACTAACTGTGCACAGATACACACACACACACACACACACACACACACACACACACACACAAACCAGCAAGTGCTCACTCTCCACTGCCCATCCCCCTCCACTCCCTCTACCCCACTCACCCCCTTACTCTCCCACTTCCTTTACTCCACCTCACCCTTATCCCCTAGCTCAACCCAGAAAGGCCCAGCCCTGTGATTGGTCAATGGATCCTTGGTACCAGCAATGGGAAGGAAAGACATGAAAAGGAAGGAAGAGGGAGGAGTGGGGCAGGGTGCGGGAGGGCTTTATTTACACCAATGCCCAGGCCGGGAGCCCGCTCACCATGGACACTGCGGAGTTCTGCAACGTGGGCGACGGGCTGGAGGGGGTCCCCGCAGGTATGAGCGGTCATGGGGCTGCCTCGCTGGCCCCCTTGGGTCTCTCTGGTGGGGGATTTGATGAGCAAGGGAGGACCACATCCAAGAAAGGAAGCAAGTCCTGGGTGCAGGAGAGACAGGCCCCAGAGCCAACTGGACATAGATTCGGATTTTAACTCTGTCACCGAAAGCTGCTTAACCTCTCTGAATCCCAGTTTCCTGGGACCCCAGCGTCCAGGGCTGGGTCCTCGGGGCTCAGGGCTCCAGGACTGTCCTGGTACAGGGGGGACCCACGAGTCCTTCGTTATTCAAGGGTCCTGGGGCCGCTGGGGCCCCTGGGTACGGCGAGTCCTCCTCCTGGCCCTGGCTCTCCTGGCCACCACAGTCCTGTGGACCCTCATCCTGAGCATCCTGCTTTCCAAGGGTAAGTGGTGGGTGCGATGGGAAGACCGTGTCCCAGTCGCCTACCCCCTCATCCCCCCGCGCACTTTCTCCCCTCCCCTCCACCCCAGGCGGAACAGCTGGACCCCCCACCCTGCCTGTGGCGGCGTGTGGACACACGTGAACAGTGTGTGTGCATCCTGGGCTGTGTGCACCCCCTGAGAGTGCCTGCGCACGCATGGATGTGTGTGTGTGGCCTGTGTGTTCGTCTCCCCTGGGCGCCTGGGCGCGTCCTGTGCGCTGTGCCCCTGCCCACCTCTCTTTTCGTCCCAAGCGGGAGCTCCCGCAGCCCTGGGGCGAGGGGGCCCGAGTTCCCGGGCCGCGTCCGCAGGAGCCTCTCTCCGCAGCCTCCAAGCAGCAAGGGGCGTTGCTGGGCGGCCAGGACCTGCTGAGAGCGAACGGTGCGTGCAGACCAGGGGCTCCTGGGTTTGTGAGTAGGTGGGTGGGTGCCCCAAGGTCCCGGGGCCGGCCCCGGAGTGGGGAAGGGTGTCCCCGTGAGGCCCCGGAGGTGACTTGGCGTGTCTGGGTCGGGCGGGCGTCGTTCCAGCCTCGAAGCAGAGGGTGATGCTGGGCGAACTGAAGGGAGAAGTCGGAGCCTGTCACAGCTGCTGTGAGCCCGGGGCTGGAGCCTGGGGCGGGGCGGAGCCTGGGGCGGGGCGGGGCCTAACTGGGGCGGAGCCTGGGGGCTGGGCGGAGCCTGGGGTGAAGCGGAGCCTGGAGATGGGGTGGCGGAGCCTGGGGGCTGCGGCGGAGCCTGGGTGGAGTGGAGCATGGGTGGGGCGGAGCCCGGGGCTGGGCGGAGCCTGGGGCTGGGGCGGAGCCTGGGGCGGGGCGGAGCCTGGGGCGGGGCGGGGCCTGGGGCGGGGCGGAGCCTGGGGGCTGGGGCGGAGCCTGGGGCGGGGCGGAGCCTGGGGTGGGGGGGAGCCTGGGGTGGGGCGGGGCCTGGGGCGGGGCGGAGCCTGGGGTGGGGGGGAGCCTGGGGCTGGGCGGAGCCTGGGGCTGGGGCGGAGCCTGGGGTGGGGCGGGGCCTGGGGCGGGGCGGAGCCTGGGGCGGGGCGGAGCCTGGGGTGGGGGGGAGCCTGGGGTGGGGCGGGGCCTGGGGCGGGGCGGAGCCTGGGGCTGGGGCGGAGCCTGGGGTGGGGCGGGGCCTGGGGCGGGGCGGAGCCTGGGGCGGGGCGGAGCCTGGGGTGGGGGGGAGCCTGGGGTGGGGCGGGGCCTGGGGCGGGGCGGAGCCTGGGGTGGGGGGGAGCCTGGGGCTGGGCGGAGCCTGGGGCTGGGGCGGAGCCTGGGGTGGGGCGGGGCCTGGGGCAGGGCGGAGCCTGGGGCTGGGGCGGAGCCTGGGGCGGGGCGGAGCCTGGGGCGGGGCGGGGCCTGGGGCGGGGCGGAGCCTGGGGGCTGGGGGCGGGCCATGCAGCAGGATTGGAGGTCTCAGGTGTCCCACCCCATCCAGGCCTGGGGACCCAGGAGCAGCTGAAGACGGCGCAGGAGAAGCTGCTGCAGCATGAGAGCGCCCTGAGAGAACTGAACGAGCGCGGTGAGGGCGGGGCCCCTCACCATCCAGCCACGATCTTTATTTACATCCTGATCCCTCCGTGGCCCAGACCCTAGCCTGTGATCCTGACCGCTAACCCCGATCGTGTCTCACATCCTGACCCTGACCCTGGGGCTCTGCCCTTGACTACAACTCTTAATCCCAACCACAGGGGACCATACCTAGCGACAGCAGTCCTTGACTGTGATACTCTTGACCGTAACCTAATCACAACCTACCCCTGACACTAACCCCAGCTGTCATCTGGATTCCCTTGACCTCGCAGTGACCCAGCGCTTGGCCGAGGCGGGAAGGGACCGCGAGGGCATCCGCAGTGAGCTGTTCCGGGCGCTGGAGGCCGCCCGATTTGGAAACAGTGAGCAGGGCCGGGTGGCGGAGGGGATAAGTGGACCCTACCCGATGGCCCCTTGGTTCCCTGATCCACCCGGAACCGCCCTTTGACCTTGACCTGCACCTGCGCCCCCGAACCCCTTCCTCTGCTCCACCTGGGAGCAGTCTACCCCTGGCCCTTGCCACCCACAGGTTCCTGCGAGCCCTGCCCCGCGCAGTGGCTGCCCTTCAGGGGCTCCTGCTACCTGTTCTCGGAGCAGCAGGCCACGTGGGTGGAGTCGCAGAGCTTCTGCGCAGCCGCGGGCGCGCACATGGTGATCGTCGGGGACCTGGATGAGCAGGTGCGCGGCGGGGGCGGGCGGAGGCGGAGCTCCCTGAGGGGCAGCTCGGAAGGTGCCAGTCTCCGCTTCCATCCTCCATCCAGAGCTTCCTGACTCGGAACACACGAGGCCTCGGCTTCTGGCTGGGCCTGAGGGCTGTGCGCCGCGGCCGCAAGGTGCAGGGCTACCAGTGGGTGGACGGAATCCCGCTCAGCTTCAGGTGAGGGAAGGGCCAGGCCGGCCCTGAGGCGGTCCTGTGCAGACCTCAGGGGCTCCTTGGGGACGGGCAGTCCAGCCATTGGGAGCCGGCTGAGGGATACATTCTGGGCGATAGAAAGTTATATCCCCGGTGCATGCTTAAGTTAGACGCTCAGGGTGTCCAGAGAGGTCCAAGCCATAAACAGGCTACAGCCTGAAGGCTGGACCCCAGGGACACCCTCAGCCTAGACCCCACAACACCCCGCCAAACCGCTGCAGCCACTGGAACCGGGGAGAGCCCAACGACGATCGGGGGCAGGAGGACTGCGTGATGATGCTGCACACGGGGCTGTGGAACGATGCCCCTTGCAGCAACGAGAGGGACAACTGGATCTGCGAGAAGAGGAACAACTGCTGAGCCCACCAGTGCGCCAACACCCGCCGCTGGGATTGCCACCACCATCGGATCCGCCCCGCCCCCACCAAAAGCTGCCCACCCACTCAGCGAGGCCAGTGCATGTGCCCTGGATCCCCCTCTCCCACCTGACCACTGGCCTCCCACACGAGCCTAAAGTTAGCTCCACCTCTTCCAAAACTCTGGCTCCTGGCCCTTTGGTCAGACCCACCTCCTCCCTGGCCAAGACCCGGCGACTGGGAGACGGAGCTGTCTGGTTTCCTTGCATTTTTTCTTAGACTGGGAGGCCTCAAAGACGGGTTTTATGAAGCCCTAAGGAGCATCAATAAATGTTTGAGATGTCAATCTTAGCGTCTGGCTCTTCTAAGCTTTATCCCAGAGACCCTGGCGTGATGCCCGTGAGGCACTCCAACCTCCTCAAGTGACCCCATGCTCTCTGATGCTCCCAAACCCAGTGAGTAGCCTGCGCTGGGCCAGAAGGGCCGTGGGGCCCTGGGGACATGGGAGTGAGTCAGACCCAGTCCTTCACCCACCCCTACCCACCCAGATGGCTCACTCCACTCCAGCCGGCCACAGGAGCCACGTGAGCAGTGACTCGTGGAGGAATGCATGCGTGAGTGACAGCGATGCATCTGAAGGAGTGCCTGTGTCGGGGAGAGGGTCTGTGCTGAACTGCCCAAGGGGTGGCCCCTGTCCTTGGAGATTCTGGCACCTGAGTCGAGGCCCCGAGGCAGGTGTAGGTCCCTTACGTCCAGGGGCACTTTGCTTCTGTGGCCGCTGGGGGGGGGGGGTGATCAGAAAATCCGCCCCAGGGAACATGGACTTTCGAGGAATGATGGGATTCCAGCACGTGGAGCTGGGAAGAGGAAGCTTTGCAGGTGGGGGAGTGTTGGAGGGTGTTGAGTTTGGCTGAACACATTTGGGGGTGCAGGGTGCCCCCCAAATGCGGGAACTTGTACCTGAATTCACTCTGTACTCCCAGGTTCCTGCCCCTGTCCTGGGGGCTGGGCTCTCTCCGGGATTTCCAATGGGGACAGGTCTAAGGGTGTGATGGGCAAGCAGCCTTTACGGTGTAGAACCGAGTTCAAGTCCAAAGCTGCTTGCGCCCTCGGATGCCCCTCCCGGAGAGCATCGACTGAGCTGGAAGAAGAGAGAATGACACCCAGGGGAAGCCTTTCCGTGGTGTAACCAGCCAGCCCTCCGACCCTTCCCCGGGCCCTCAGCTACAGCTCAGAGCAAGGCACTGGCCAGCCCCAGGAGCCGCCTGACTCCCAGACAGACACACACCTGGCGGACTGGCAGCCACACTGGTGGGTTTTCAGGTGGTCAGCTTGGAGGAGTGTGTGGGTTTCCGAAGGTGGCTGTAACAAATGACCACCACTTGATGGATTGAGAGCGCATTCTGGAGGTCAGAGCCCAGAATTAGTTTCACTGAGCCACATCAGGGTCACCAGGCCAGGCTCCCTCCGAAGCTCCAAGGAATCTGTGTCCTTGTCTTCGGCTTCCACAGCTGCATCTCCCACATATTCTGGCTCGTGGCTTCCATCTCAACGCCAATAGGGCAGCATCTTGCTTTAGTGATCCCCTTGCCTTCTCTGGGTCAGTATCCCTCTGCTTCCCTCTTATAAGGACACTTGTGATTGCACTTTCAGGCCCAGCCTATAATCTAGGATGATTTCTTGTCATCCTGCAATGCAATTGTGGCACTAACCACCCCAAGTTAGTATAGACAGCACCCACAGATTAAGGGCGCAGTTCCTAACAAGACTGCCCTAACTACCATTTGAGGGTACCTGGGCCACCCACACCTCTGACCAATTGATTCTTACCTACCGATACAAATTCAGAGGATCTAGCAATCCCCTTCAATTAGTTCTATAATTTTCTAGAATGGCTCAGAACTCAGGAAAGCCCTAGACCTACAGTTTTATTATAAGGAACACAAATTCAGACTAGCCAGTGAGGAGACCATAGAGTGAGGGCTGGGAGGGTCTCAAACATAGAGCTTCCATGTTCCCAGACAGATCACCATCCTGGCATCGGTGTCCAGAGTTTGTATGAGGCTTCATTATGAAGGTGCTTAAAGGGATCATTGGTCATGTGACTGCACTCCATCTCCACCTCCATCCCTCCCCAGAGGCTGGGTGTCTGAAAGCCCCACCCCTCATGGTTGCTCTTTCTGGCACGACCAACCCCCACCCTGAGCATCTCCTGGCTATAAACTCAGGTCTGAGCCAACGGGTCCCCATAAGATCAAAGACATTCCTATCACTTGGGAAACCCCAAGGGTTTAGTGCACCTTGCCAAAAAACGGACAAAAACCAACCAAATTCTTTAACACTTAACACCCCCCATCCCCGTCTCTAAGTCCTTAGTCACATCTGCCAAGTTTCTGTTGCTATATGAAATAAACCAGCAACAAAAGGACAAGCACTGT
Source organism: Pipistrellus hanaki (assembly GCF_964339955.1). Lineage (NCBI taxonomy): Eukaryota > Metazoa > Chordata > Mammalia > Chiroptera > Vespertilionidae > Pipistrellus > Pipistrellus hanaki. Next base: position 91,184,406 of record NC_140507.1, on the reverse strand, counting down.
GTTATTCCCCTTACTTGAAGTACCTAGAGTGGCCAAACTCACAGAAACAAAAGGCAGAATGGTGGGTGCCAGGACCTGTGGGGAGTCACTTAATGAGTATAGAGCTTCGGTTTTTCAAGATAAAAAAACTTCTAGATTGGTCGTTCAACAATGTGACTATATTTAACTCGACCAGAGATCGAACCTACAATCTGGGCGTGTTCCCTGGCTGGGAATCAAACCTACAATCCTTTGGTGTACGTGATGACACTCTAACCACTGAGCAACACAGGCCAGGGACTGAATTGCCTACTTTAAAATGGTTAAGATGAAAATTTTATATTATGTGAATTTTATCCCACCATATAAATGTTTTTAATTTTAATGCACCCATTTCAAGCTCCAAGTCAGAGTTCTGAGAAGAGTATACAGCGGTGTAGTCACCATTACATTCCAGATACAAGTCATTTCCATGATTCCCTCACTTCCCTTCCCACCCCTGCCCCAGGTCACGTGATCCCAAGATCTGCTTGCACCACTGTTGCCTAGACTCATCATTCCTCAAATTTCCTTTAAATTGAATCACCGTATGTTGTGACTCTTTCTCTAGGCACAATGTCTGAGATTCACCGTACAGCTGTGTGTGTCCACAGCGTGCTCCTTTCACTGTGGACCCCTTTCATTGTGTGGCTGGACCACTGTCTGTATCCGTTCACCCGTTGACTGATGTTTGCATTGTTTCCCATGTACGTTTCTATGAATTAAACTGCTGTGAACATTCTTGTACAGATCTTTTTATGGCTTTACGTTTTCACTTTTCTTGGGTAAATACCGGCAGTGAGTCAGAGAGCAGATGAGTGTTGAACTTCTATAAGAAACTGTCAGGCCGTTTTTCCAAAGTGGTTGCATTGGTTTTGGCCCATCAGCAATGTCCCAGGGCTCTGGCTGCTCAGGGAGGGCACTCTTGACCCAGGAGACATTTCAGCAGTTCTAGAGCCAGGTTGGGGGGTGGGGGGGAAGGTCTGTCTAGAGAAGAGCAGGAGGGAAGGGAGTAAAGCTGGAAGTTGAAGCAGATGATGGGGAAGGTAGGAAGCTGGGGATAATATCCCCCAACAACATGTTGTCGTGGGAAGACTGGGACGTGGGGAACAAGAGGTGTGTGTGGGGGGGGGGGGGGGGTTTCTCTGCTCTTTGGAACTATAGCCCCTGATCATGACTGAGGAGGTTGGCAAGAGAAGCTGGACAGGAGTGAGATCAGGTCTCCTGGGAACAAGAAGCCATTTCATTCATTCATTTATGCAATGAAATCATTTACATTCATTCAATATAATTACTTTCTTATCCACAAACATTTTCCAGTGCTTATTAGATTACTAGAGGCCTGTTACACGATATTCGTGCAAGAATAGGCCTTCCCGCCGAAACCGGCTTGGCTCAGTGGATAGAGCGTTGGCCTGTGGACTGGAAGGTCCCAGGTTCGATTCCAGTCAGGGGCATGTACCTTGGTTGCGGGCACATCCCCAGTGGGGGGTGTGCAGGAGGCGGCTGATTGATGTTTCTCTCTCATCGATCTTTCTAGCTCTCTATCCCTCTCTCTTCCTCTCTGTGAAAAATCAATAAAATATATTTTTTTAAAAATAGGCCTTTCTTCCCCTGGCTTTGCTCCCATCCGCCCAGGAGCCAGCAAGTCCTCACTTCTGTCTGGAATACCACTCTAGTAGTTCCCTCTGCTGCCCCCCTCCCCTTCCCCTCATAGCAGGCTTCACTCCACTCCACACCTGCGTATGCAAATTAACATCCGTCTTTGTTGGGTTAATTTGCATACTCACTCTGATTGGCTGTGGGCATAGCGCAGTGATCGTTGATTTGCATGTTTCTCTTTTATTAGGTAAGATTATACATCAGACATAGCATGCAATGGGAGAACAAGAGGTCAGGATCTTTGGACACGGAGGATTCTGAAAATACTTAGGCTGAGTGGGAACAACCATTCACAAAATGGTGTAGACTCTAGAAGCCCATTTATATGAAGTTCTGGAACAGGTACAGGGATGCTAGCTAGAAAAAATGTGGCACCAGGGTTGTCTGGGAGCAGAGGCAGGGATTTCCCAGGAAAGGACATCAAAGAACTTTCCGGAGCGATGGAAATGTTCTGCAATCTTGATAGACATTTGAATTACAAGGTGAATGCATTTGTAAAAACTGGTGGCTCAGTGGTTGAGCATTGACTTATGAACCAAGAGGTCATGATTCAATTCCCAGTTGCGGGCTCAGTCCCCAGTGGGGGAGTGGGCAGGAAGCAGCCCATTGGTGTGTCTCTCTCATCAATGTTTCTCTCTCTCTCTCTCTCTCTCTCTCTCTCTCTTCTCTCTCTAAAATTGATTTAGAAAAAGCTCAAAAAAACAAACAAAAACAAAAAAACAAAAAAAAACACACAACAACTCTTGGGCTTTGTGCTTTTATTCTATGCCATTTTACTCAAAAGGAAGAGAAGTAAGGAGAGTGGCAGGCAGACATTGGACTTCAGTTCACGTTCTGCAGGCTGGACTGTTTCAGGGAAGTGAAATGGAAGTCCACAACCAACTTTTTGTCGCTGCTGGCACTGTTGCAGACATCCTCCATTCCCCACTTTGCCACCTTCATCAGCCCCGCCACCCTCCCTCCCTTGGCCCTCCCCACACCAGTGTCTGTGTCCCTGCATTAGTCCTTGAGCTAATCCCTTAACCTTCCTTTATCCAGCCCCTCCCCCCCCCCGCCCCCCGCCATTAGTCAGTCTGTTCCATGGATCCAGGCCTCTGACTCTATGTTGTACATTAGTTGATTTTGTTCATTCGATTCCACATATAAGTGAGGTCATATGGTATTTGCCTTTTTCTGACTGGCGTATTTAACTTAGTGTAATAATCTCCGGACCATCCATGCTGTTGCAAAGGGTGAGAGTTCCTTCTTTTTTACAGCCATGTAGTATCCATGGTACTATAAATGTACTACAACTTTTTAATCCGCCCATCTGCTGATGGCACTTGGGCTGTTTCCAGATCTTAGCCATTGTAAATTGTGCTGCTATGAACATAGGGGTGCATACATTCTTTCTGACTGGTGTTTCTGGTTTCTTAGGATATATTCCTAGAAGTGGGATTACTGGGTAAAATGGAAGTTCTTTTTAGTTTTTTGAGGAAACTCCATACTGTTCTCCACAGTGGCTGCAGCAGTCTGCATTCCCACCAGCAGTGCACAAGGGCTCCCTTTTCTCCACATCTTTGCCAGCACTTGTTGTTTGTGGCATATATATATATATATATATATATATATATATATATATGTATTATTGATTTTACACAGAGAGGAATTGAGAGGGATAGAGAGTTAGAAACATCTATGAGAGAGAAACATCGACCAGCTGCCTCTTGCACACCCCCTACTGGGGATGTGCCCGCAATCAAGGTACATGCCCTTGACCGGAATTGAACCCGGGACCTTGCAGTCCACAGGCTGACACTCTATCCACTGAGCCAAACCAGTCTCGGCTGTGGCTTTGTTGATGATAGCCATTCTGACAGGTGTGAGGTGATACCTCAAGGCCTTTTAAAAATATATATACTTTTATTGATTTCAGAGAGGAAGAGAGAGGAGAGAGAGATTAAAACATCAATGATGAGAGAGAATCATTGATCAGCTGCCTCCTGCACACCCCTCACTGGGGATCGAGCCTACAACCCAGGCATGTGCCCTAACCAGAAATCAAACTGGTGATGCTCAACCACTGAGCACACTGGCCGGGTTTTTTTGTTTGTTTGTTTGGGTTTTTTTTATATATTTTATTGATTTTTTACAGAAAGAAAGGGAGAGGGATAGAGAGCTAGAAATGTCGATGAGAGACAAACATCGACCAGCTGCCTCTTGCACACCCCCTACTGGGGATGTGCCCGCAACCAGGGTACATGCCCTTGACGGGAATCGAACCTGGGACCTTTACCGTCCGCAGACCGACGCTCTACCACTGAGCCAAACCGGTTTCGGCCACTGGCCAGGTTTAAAACTCACCTTTTCTGTGTGCATGGCGGCTGTCATGAATGGAATGCTGGCTGCCTCCCTGGGCTCACAGTCTGGCAGGGAGAGGAGGAGAGGAGGAGGAGTAGAAGTTCGTGTGCCCACATGGGGAGGGTGGGGGTGGAACTTTCTAGAAAATCAACCTCCCCCCCCCCCCAACTTTTGCCTGAGGAGTGAGAGGGTTGGCGGGCGGATGGTCTTGCTGGGAAGCCGGGGTGGGCAGCAGCGGTCCCTGCACTCCCTCTGCCTTCTTCCCGCGGTGTCCCAGCCTCCCCGGGGCGGCCACGTGACAGCACTTTCTGGGGCTGAGCCAGGAGCCAGGATCTCCTGGACAAACTGGTCCTACGTCACCTCTTTCCTGGGAAATGGCCTTGAGACAGAGCAGCCTGTCCTTTCCAACCTCCCGCCTCTCTCCTCCGATTCCAGGAAAACCCCTGGGATCCCAGGCTGAGGTGCCAGGGAAGCCCCCAGGGTGGGCCAGGCACCCTCTCTTCCTCCCTGGGCAGCCCTCCCCCACCTGCCCCAGCGCCTCCTCAACACCCCTCCCCGCCTCTCCTTCGTCCCCAGACCCACGCTCAGAGGCGCGGGCGGATGAGGTTGGCAGATGCTGACAGAATGCCCAGGCCCCAATCGGTGCGTGCGCTTGGTCTCTGGGTGAGCCTCTCTGGGCCTCAGTGTGTGCCTCTCTCCAGTGGGAATAAAACAGCCACAGCGCCCGCCGCTAGGTCTGCTGAGCACGCCCCTCAGAGAGGCCCATCCCAGCCCCACTCTGTGGCTGTGGCTCCGTGGGCACAGGGGCTTGCAGACGGGGGTGAGGATCTGGAGATGGGAGATGCTGGGTTCCGGGGGCTCAGGGAGGGGGAGGTCAGCGGGACTGTTGCCACAGGGTTCTTATAAGAGGGACTGGGGTCAGAGTCAGAGAAAAAGACGAGGCAGCAGAAGCACAGAGATGGGAGGGTGTCGCGCCTCTGACTGGAGGTGGAGAAAGGGGCCGCAGCCAGGACAGCGGCGCCCCAGGAAGCCACATTCTCCCCGGAACCTCCAGAACAGCCCGTCCCCGCCCAGAGACCGCTCTGGACTTCTCACCCCACAGCTGCGAGGTGGTAACTGTGTGCGGCTTAAAGCCCCCCTGTCCCGGTGATTTCTTACAACGATCGCAGGACACGAATTCAGATGTGATGCCTGTAAAGCACCTACTGTGTGCCAAGCCCTGGGCGATGAGCCGGAACTTGGTGATGAGCATTGGCAAAGCAGACACATTCACACAGGGGCCAGGGGTCACAGAGACCAGTGAAGGGATGCCTGGGGGCTAGGGGCCCCTTCGCTGGGGTCACTGCGCTGACAGCAGAGTCCTGGAGGATGAGGAGGGCCAGGGAAAGCCTGCGGGCGTGGCCGAAGCAGAGAGAGCCACGCCTGCGGGCGAGTGCCAGCCCACGGGGCCTGCTGGCTGCAGGGGGTTTGGGGTTTGTCTGAGGGCCTCTGCAGGGGGTGGGACTGATGGTGGGAGGCACAGGACAGCCCTGTGCTTCGGGAAGTAGCACCGATAACCCTCCCATGTGCTCCTTCCAGCCGGCACGTGTGGAAGCCTCCACGCACAGGACAGCCCATGTGTGAGGACTGTGCTTCTCCCACTTCACAGCGGAGGAGGCTGAGGCCTGGACAGGGTGGGCAGCCTGCAGCTAGGACTCCACCTTTCACTTACACCCAGCGGGGGACAGTGACTGGGAGTGTCCAGCAGGGGGCAGCACCCCTACTGTTTTGTCTCACTGATGCACTAGCCTGCAAAACAGCTTTCTCATCCGTTGGGATGGATTAGAAAACACACAATCCTAGAGAGGAGTCCCTGAGGGGCTGGGGTCCTGAGGTCCTGGACTTATGGATCCCTGAGGAATTTCTGGATGCCTGGGGGGCTGGGAGCCATCTCCAGCCTGGTCCCCCACAACGTCCTACCCGGTCACTGAGCCATGGCATTGACAGAGAAACCCCCAAACCCAGAGCAGGCCGGGATTCCCGAGGGAGGCCACCAGAAGGAAAGCTGTGGATAAGCCAGCCTCTGGGTCCCCTCCTCCTGAGCCCCCCACCTCTCTCCACCCAACACACGTGTGTGTGTGTGTGTGTGTGTGTGTGTGTGTCTATGTGTTGAGAGCCTGCACGCTGAGTCCCTCCCCTCCCAAGTCCAGCAGCTGTCCCCGGGGAGCCCAGTTCTCTGGAACTGCCAGCTCCCAGCACCGGGCCGAGGAGGTGAGACGGTGGCCAGGCCCTTCTCGGGGAAAACTGAGGCCCCAGAGAACAGAGGCGGCTGAAGCTGGGGGGGGGGGGGGGGGGTGCGGAGTTCCCCGGCTGGAGGGGGGCACCCGCTCCAGCCCCTGAGGCTGCACAGCCAGGGAGGGCCGGGGCCGCGGGGAGGATGGACATGGAGCCACAGCCTCCGCTTCCCCTGAGAGGCCCGCTCAGAGGCTCCCCGGCCCAGGCTCTTTGGGCCTCGGCGTCCCCATCCCCTTCCCCACCGGGAACCGCGGGCGGACGGGTGGGCTTTGCCACGACATGAACCCTGAGGACATGGTGCTCAGGGAAACAGTCCCGCGTCCAGGACAGACCTGTGTGGCCCACTCCTGGGAGGGCCCTCGAGGGCCGCCACGGCGACAGGGGAGGGAGGGAGCGGGGCGGGGAGAGTGAGGGGTGAGTGTTTAGGGGGGACAGAGCGTCCATTTGGGAAGATGATAAAGTTCTAGAGTCCGGTGGTGGGGGTGGTTGCACAACAACGTGCCTGAGGCCACTGAGAATGATTAAAATGCTCAATTGTACGTGTATTTTCTGTGTATTTTCTGTGTATTTCACTACAGGTAAAAACAAGATTCTGCCTTCGCCCCTCAGGAGAACGTTAGCTTGTTTCCAGAGCCCGGCAGGCAGCAGGAGGCAGTGGTGGCTGAGGGAGTGAAAGCGGAGAGAGGGGGTCTGCAGAGAGACAAGTGGAAACGGAGAGACAGGGAAAGTGAAGCCCACAGCCAGCACCTTCCCTTCCGCCTTAAACCGTGCTTCCCAGCTGTGGCTCTCCTGGGGTGGTTCTGCCCGGGGCATTTGGCGGTTTTCACTTTCGGTGGAAGGGAGCAGGAGAGTAAGTAACTTCCAATGCACAGGACAGCCCGCCGCCAGGAATCACCCAGCCACAATGTCAGTGCTGAGGAAGAGAAGCCGGCCTCAGAGACACCTCCTCCCGGAAGCCCTCCTGGGTTTGACACACCTACTGCCTCATATCCCTTTCCCTTCTCCCCTGGCATCCCGGGGGGGGGGGGGGGGGAGTTAAGCAGGTGGGTGAGTCCAGGGCAGTTCCAAGATGGGGCTCGGATCAGGTGCTGCGGGTCCTGCATCACGCTTGCTGAGGTTCTGAGGTCGGTGCTGTGGGTGGGGCTCCGCGCAGCACCGAGCGCAGGTTAGCGCTGGAGATCCGAGCGTCGAGCACCGGTGGGGCGAGGGGGCTGTGCAGGGCCAGGGCTGGCTGGCGTGGGGCTGGTTTGGGGACCACAGAGAGTCCTTGCAAGACCCCTGACCGACTGGCGCTGGGCGAGCGCAGAGGGTGCTCACGGATCCCAGCCCCGAAAGAAGAACCGTGACCTCAGATGGCCGTCCGCAGCCGCAGCTTCCTGTTTTCCCCTGAAGCGGGGAGGGACAGGGTTCCTGCCGAGGGGAAGGAAGGGGCGATCGCGTGACGGGAACCCCCGCTGAGATTTCACCCCCCCAAAGCTTCTTTATATATATATATATTTTTTTTTTAATTGATTTGGTTTTTTACAGAGAGGAAGGGAGAGAGACAGAGAGCTAGAAACATCAATGAGAGAGAAACATCGATCAGCTGCCTCCCGCACACCTCCCACTGGGGATGTGCCCGCAACCAAGGTACATGCCTTTGACCAGAATCGAACCCAGGACCCTCAGCTGCAGGCCGAGGCTCTGTCCACGGATAGAGGGGCCAGGGCATCGCTTCTGGAAACTGGTTGTTGGCAGGGACGGAGCCGGGGAGCCGGGGTGAGCACGGTGGGTCCGGGTGTGGCTGTGGCCAGAGCCCGGGGCGGAGCAGGTCTGGAAACACCACCCTCCAACCAGCCCCACCCTCTCATGGCGCCCAGCACCGTCTCCTCTGTGTCCCCATCGCTAGGACAGCCCGCTGTCCCCCAGACCCTGGGCTGACACCGTCACTTCCCACAGCGTCCTCTGAGCACCCGTTACAGGCCTGTCTCCTTCAAATCAGCCTGCTCTCCCCACCCCAGAGCCGCTGCTCCGGGCCACCGCCTCTGGCCCTGGACCCAGCCACAGCCCCCCGCTGTCCCCACCCCGGCCAGGCCCTCCAAAAACAGTCCTCGCAACTTCCCCCTCCTTCTCCCCCCTCCCTCCCCCCCACCCCCCCCACAGCTCCTAGGTCCCTCCAGGCCCCATGCTGTCCTCTGTCTGCCCAGCAGCCCCAGTGGCCTCTCTCTGACGCCCACTGACGCTCATCCCTGTTTAAAGTGGTCACCCTCTGTCCCTTGGCAGCCACGCAATGGGTTCAACCCCCACAATTAGCCCAGATCAAGGTGGGGTGCAGAATGAGGATCCGTTCAGCAGACATGAGCAGAGGGCCCCGATGCCCACGCTGGGGACACGGTGACAGACAGGGCAGCGCGTGCCTGTTGTCATGGAGCACACGCTCCCGGGACATTCCCGCCAGGCCCTCCCCTCTGGTGGCCGCCCGCTCAGGTCTGGCTGGGGCATGGGCACAGAGTGAGAGCCGGTGTGGAGCCTGGGGAAGCCTGGTGTGGTGCTGGGCAGTCCCCCGTTGAGGCTGGGTCAGGGGACATGGTCTAGGGCAGCGGTCGCCAACTGGTCATCCGCAGGCCACTGGAGATCTGCGAGGTCTGAAAGGCTGGTGACCGCTGGTCTAGGGATAAAGAGTGAGGTGGTAACGTGCCAAGGAGTCCCTGTAAATACAAGGCTGGGTTGCATAATGGTTAGCGCTTTAGACTTGATGCTCACATCGCCCGAGTTCAGATCCTGCTTCTGCCACGCAAGAGCTGTGTGACCTTGGGTAAGTTACTTAACCTCTCTGTGCTTCATGTCCTTCACCCATAAGGCAGCCTGGGGGACAAAGCATCTACCTTGCAGGGTGATTATGAACATTAAATGTGTTACTACCTCTAGGCTGCTGAGTGTGCTTGGTACATGTACTACTAAATTAAACTGTACAACAAAATTGCCAACATTTGACCACGATTTTAACATGTTATCTCACGTGTCTTTCTTTCTCTTTTCTTCTTCCCTCTCCATTCTCTCCCCTCTCCTGCCCAGTCACTCTGGTTCGAACCCTGACTCTACCACCCGCCTCCCTTAGCAGTCTGGGGACGAGGGGTGGCACCTCTGAGCCTGCTTGCTCACCTGAGACGTGGAGGTAATAATAGAAGGGGCTGCCGGTTGTGGCTCACCGAGGCAGCCATGCGTGGGCGCCATCAGCTGGGTGCCCACAGTTAGGGGTGTGCAGAGCGCCCGCGGCTCTGCTTTCAGGAGAAAGTGCCTCCAGGTTCACCTCCTCTCACCTCCTCTGCCGGCGGCCCCAGCGGACAGGACCTCAATCCCAGAGCTCGCAGCGCGGTGAGTGGGGATGTGCGATGCTGTCACTGCAAACGTGTGCCTGTGTGAGTGTGGATATGTGTGCACGTGTGTGACTCCGTGTGTGTGTGCCGGGGCTGGTGGTGGGAAGTGGACATGGGTTTCCTAGAAGAAACGAGCTCTGGGCTGAGTCTCGAGGGGCAGCCGAGAGGAGATCTGTGTGAGGAAGGGCAGTGGGCAGTGCTGGGGGGTGTCCTGCAGGCTCTCAGGTGTGCGGGGACCTGCTGGGCAAAGGGGAAGCCAGGCTAAGAGATGAGTGTGGTGTGTGCAGGGGGCGATGGCGGAGGCCCTGGGAGCCGGGGAAGGCTGTAAGCAGAGGCGGGCGTTCTCGTGCTGGGAAACGGCCTGGTTTCTGCACCGTCACCTTGACGCCTGCCGGCAGACGCCCCCCAGGAGGCCATGGCCCGGTGGCTGAGCAAACAGGCTTCAAGGTCACAGTTCCTGGGGTCAAGCACTGGGAATTGGACAAACCACGTATCCTCTTAGCTGTCAGCACCCACAGGGGGTTACTGAGCAGCTGCTGCATGCCGGCTTCTCACACCCCACTGTGCCTCAGCCCGGAGTCAGCACTGTCACTCACCCAGGGGACAGAGAGCAACGGAGTCACTGTCGGGGAGGAGCCAGGACTCAGCCGCAGGCCTGACCAGCTTGGGCTCAGGCATGTCCAGCCACACAACGGGGACATCCAGGCCTCCCCCAAGATGGCCAGATACCTAGTTCGAGCTGCCGGTAATCGGAGCCTGACAGCCCCACCTCTTCATTCCCCAAGGCTCAGAGAGGGGAAGCTACTTGCCTACAGTCACACAGCAAGAGTGGCAGTGAGCGACCCCCAGGCTTGTCTGACCCAAAGTCCATGCTCTTCGGCACATAGTAGGTGCTTTAAAGTCAGGTGACTTCACCCTGGCCAGTGTGCTAGTGCTTAGAGCGTCAGCCCCTCCTACCAAAGGGTCGCAGGTTCAGCTCCCGGTCCAGGGCATGTACCTGGGTTGTAGGTTGGATCCCAAGCCCAGGTCAAGGCACCTGCTGAAGGCAACCAATTGTGTGTCTCTCACATCGGCGTTTTTCTCTCTCCCCCTCTTTCCCTCCCTTCCACTCTCTAAAAATCAGTGGGAAAATCCTCAGTGAGCATTATCAACAACAACAAAAAATAATAACTTCATAAATCCTCAGTGAGCATTAACCAAAAAAGTAACTAAATAAAACCAAGCGACTTCAAAGGTGTCTGGGAAGGTTGGCAGAAGATGTGGCTGAGGCCTGGCGGCGGGGCGGCAGCCAGCAGGCCTGCCAGGGTAGGTGCCTGACAAAGGCTTCGTGCCTGCAGGCCCGTGTGCTCACCTGTGCTGGCGGCCTGTGTGCAGTCTTCTCCCTGCCATCCCACCGTGGCTCACGGGTCGGGCGCTGTCACAGGCCCCGTGTTAGTGCGGGAGAAACTGAGGCTCAGACGGCGTGTCCCAGGCCAGGGTGCACAGGCAGCAAGCTGACGAGTGCTGCAGGAGGACCCTGTGCCAGGCCTGTTCGAAGCGCGTTCCACACTCACAGAGCCGGCTCTGCCGCAGCAGAGGGCCTTCAGACAGTCATGTAAAGAAGGGATGGTTCTGAGGCTCCGCCACCTGCCAAGGTTGGGGTGCACGCCTACGGAGCAGAGGCCGCGTACCGCCCCTGGGACGGCCCGGGCCCTTCACCCCGCTGTGTCTCCTTACGGCGGCACTGACCCCGGCCGTGAGCTAAGCAGCAGCCGTGGTGCCGTGAGCTTCTCGGCCTCGGATGCTGTCCTGGGCCAGTGCCTCGGGCTGACGCCTCCCTGACCCTCTTAGAACACAGGGCCCGCCGCCGCCGCCGCGACTGAGCCCCTCGAGCAGACGGCGTTGGCAGGTGGAGAGCACCATCGCTCAGGACCCAACCAGCACTGCCATGGAGGAGGGCGCGTACTCAGGTGAGAGGCTCTCTGGAGCTGCCGCTGGCAAAAGCCGGAGCCCTGACCTCCTTCGCCGGCTCCGGGCCCTCCCTGGGAAGAAGAGTGAGTTTCTAGGAAAGGCCCATTATGGGGGGGCGGGCACAGAGCCGCTCAGAAAGGGAAGCCGGCTACCTCCCTTCTCTGACTCAACAGCCTCCCACAGCCGGCGGCTCCAGCTGGGGCACCGCAGCCCTGCGGGTGGAGGAGCAGGCCCCCCGGGACAGGGACGGGACGCAGAGCAAGTGGGGTTCAGCATGAACCCTCACGGCCAGGACGAGGGGAGGGGGGCTGCACCTGCAGTGGAGCCTCCAGGTAGAGTGGTGTGGGGCAGGAGCTCGGGTGAGGCTGGGGGTTCTGACGTTAGTGGGGGTGGCTGACCTGGGTGGGCTTGGCCATCTGCGGAGGGGCACACGGAGGGGGTCTCCCCGGACCCCCCAGCCCCGTGCGTCTCTCCGGAAGGGCCTGGCCCTCAGTCAGGCTCGCTGTGGCTGTGGTTGGGCAGAAGGAGCGGCTGGATGGGCAGAGACAGGCTGGATGTGCAGATGGACGGAATGTAGAGAGAGGGGTGGGGTGGGCTCTGGCGGGCTCCCCGGCCTTGGGGCCCTGAGCCCTGGGGAGGGGACGGAGTGGGAGCCAGCCTCACCGCGCCCTCCCCCCCTCCTGGCAGACGTCCTGCAGTTTCGCCGAGGGCGAGGGCGGCGGCCGTGCTGCAGGCGCGGGACGCAGGTCGTGCTGCTGGGGCTGGTGACGGCCACGCTGTGGGCTGGGCTGCTGACCCTGCTGCTCCTGTGGCGTGAGAGCACCCCCAGCCCCGGGCACCCTCCTGTTCCTCCGACACCCACTCCAGACCCTGGGGCCCACACTCCCTGGGGGCCAGTTCTCCTCCCGTCTCCCCCTTGGCCCCTGCAGGCCCCTCTCATCTCCTGCTCCCTCCCAGGCCCCCCTCCCACGCGGCAACCCCCTCTCCCACCCTTTGGGCACCTCGGCGTGATCTCCCCAGGCCTCCATCCCCAGCTGGCAGGTAGGCTGTGGGCGGTGGGCAAGCTGAAACCCCTCCTCTCCTCCCTCCCCTCTCCCCTGCGCAGACCGGGACGCCGTGCAGGGCCTGAGGCAGCTGGAGGACATCGCTGCCCGGAATGGTATGGGGGACAACCAGGCTCTTGTCCTGCTTCTGCCGCTCACCACTGTGGGATGTGGGCGGAGAACTGGGCTCCAGTGTCCCCCAGGAACTCCAGGGCCAGCCTGTGTTCCTCCCTCCCCTGTGGGGGGTAAGCCCAGTGACTCCTGGAGGGCAGGGGAGGGCCCTGAGGGGCGCCTGATGAAAGGCTACAGAACAGCTCCGGCCTCAGCCTAGTCACCTGCAAAATGGGCCTCATCGGCGCTGTGAGGTGAGATCTGTGCAGCCCGAGAAGGCCCCTGACCCCAGTGAGCTCTCAGAGAGGCCTGCTGCTTTACATGTAACCCTGCGGGAGGAACGGCACACAATCCTTTCTATGCCGGCACTTGCCTGAGGACTGTTGCCACCAGAATTTAAAACCAAAAGCTGCAGCCACAGTGACTGTGTGGGGGGTCCCTGCACTCGGGGCTGAGGATGGGCTGGGGATTCAAGGACCTGCCTGCCTGGCTCCTGAGGACTCACTGCCCCCCCGCCAGTCTCTCAGGTTTCCAAGGACATGGAAAGACAAAAGGGTGACCAGAGGGCCCAGCAGACCCAGGGTGAGTGGCTTCAGCGGGGGCTGGGAGAGGGCGGAAGGGGGTGGTGAGCATGCGGAGACAGTCTGCAGGCCACCCGAGCTGCACGGCCCTGAGCCCTGCCAGAGCCCAGGGCCTGTGCAGGGAGGGGTGGCCTGACAGCCGTGCTCACACTGAGCCTCTGCCCTGCCAGTGGCCCAGGTGCTGCAGAGCGTGGAGGAGCTCCAGGCAGGACAGAAGCAGCTCCAATCAGGACAGGAGCAGCTCCAGGCAGGACAGGAGCAGCTCCAATCAGGACAGGAGCAGCTCCAATCAGGACAGGAGCAGCTCCAATCAGGACAGGAGCAGCTCCAGGCAGGACAGAAGAGAATGGAAATTCAGGGTGAGAGCTGGGGGTGGTAGGGGGTGGGGGTGGGGGGTGTTCTAGAGCCATGGGGACCTCGAGACCCTCAGGCATCACTCCTGACACCCGTCTTGCCCCTCTCCCCCCCATCAGACTCGGATCTCTCTCGGAACCTGGATGGACTGCTAGAGGACCTGAGCAACTTCAAGTCCCAGGGTGAGGCTTGGGAGGGGGCGGGGCCGGGCGGGACCAGGAGAGCCCACACGTTTGTCTGTGACCACTGCCCCGTCCAACCACCCAAGGCTTAAACGAGAGACGCGCGGCCTTGGATTCGCTGGAAAGACTCCAGGAGGAGGTGGCCAAGCTGAGGATAGAGTTCCGGGTGTCCAACGGTGAGTGCGTGCGTTTGTGCCCACAGGAGTGTGGATATAATCGTGTGACAGCACAGGAGTGTGGTGGTGGAGCATGGCTGTGAAGGAGGGTGTGTGAGTGACAGTGCGGAGGGGTGTGGAGGGGGCAGGGCTAACAGAGGGCACACGAGGGCGCCTGTGCTGAGTCCAGCTGCACCCTCCACACCTGAGGGCGGAGCTCCACGTTTCCCTCCGGGTAAGGCCGTCACTGGGTTCTTTTTTTTTTTTTTTTTTTTTTAATATATTTTATTGATTTTTTACAGAAAGGAAGGGAGAGAGATAGAGAGCTAGAAACATCGATGAGAGAGAAACATCGACCAGCTGCCTCTTGCACACCCCCGACCGGGGATGTGCCCGCAACCAACGTACATGCCCTTGACCAGATCGAACCCGGGACCTTTCAGTCCGCTGAGCCAAACCGGTTTCGGCCTGTCACTGGGCTCTTTACTGACCGGTCCTCTGTCCACAGGGCTCAGCAGAGGGCCATGAGTAGGAGGCCCTCAGCCACAGGCCCCCCCCGCCCAAGACGGTGCAGCCCAGCCGGAGGGCGTAGCCGGTCACCGCGGGGGCAGAGGGGATGACGAGTGTCCTGGCACAGGCCCCGGAGGGGGCAGAGATGGAGGCGATGCTGGAGTGGCGGGGCCATGGGTGGCCCCAGCAGGCCAGCCCCTGCAGGGGGATCCATATTCAGCCACTGTGCCTTTAAGCTGCAGTCCCACCCACCACCCCTTGGCTTTTGGTCTCTGCCTCCGGGAAGCCCCTCGGGGGCTGAGTGAGAGGAGGAAGGCTGTGCTGGGAGGAGTGCTGTCCCCGGGGACCAGGGCGGCTGTGGGATTCCCAGCAGGAAGCCCCGGTGCCGCCGGCCGGGAGGGGTCTGGGCCCGCTCACTCAGGGGTGGCCTCCGATGGGCGGCAGCTCCGGGGCTGTCTCTCAGTGCGAGGTGACACAGCCACGGCACCTTCGCCACGCTTCCCTCGAAGGCCGGCGATGCTCTCTCTGTCTTCACGTGGCACCCGGGGCTGCACGCTGGGTGCCATTTCCTGAGCGAGACGCGCACCCAGCTCTGCTCCTCCCGGTTCACAACCTCCTGTGGACCCCAGACTCTGACAGCCACCCTCCCAAAGCCTCTGAAAACCGGTTAATCCTGCTCGAGCGGGCCAGTCTCAGGGCCCGGCCCTCCCCCGGAAATGCTGGGCAGACAGTGCCTGGGCGTGTCCTTGGGGTGGGAGCAGGGGAGAGACCAAGGTGGCCCAACCCTTCAGCCCCTTCCCCCTCCCACAGCCTCGCCTGGCCAGGGGAAGGAAATCAAAGTATCCCCAAAGTGGCCAAGGGCTGGTCTGGGGTGCTGGCGCTGCTGGCAGCGGCGTCATCGGCAGCTGGCGGGGACAGTGCAGGGCCTGGCTCAGCCCTGCCACCAGCACTGGTGGTTAAGACATGCTGGCCTGTCCTGACCGGTGTGGCTCAGTGGATAGAGCATTGGCCTGCGGACTGAAGGGTCCCAGGTTCGATTCTGGACAAGGGCATGTACCTTGGTTGCGAGCACATCCCCAGTAGGGAGTGTGCAGGAGGCAGTTGATCGATGCTTCTCTCTCATCGATGTTTCTAACTATCCCTCTCCCTTCCTCTCTGTAGAAAAAAAAAAAAAAAAAGGCATGGCTGTCTGGTGTCGGTGAGGGCGGTGCCTGCCGTGGTGCTGGTGGACAGACATTGCTGGCCATGGTGGTGCCAGTGCTGTGGCGTGGCTAGTGGTGAAGGTGTTGCTGGCAGGGGTGGCGTCGGGAATATGGTTGGCCGATGAGATGCCATTGGCTCCGGTGGCATTGGCAGTCAGGGTGCTGGTGGCCGAGTGCCCTGCCCACGAGCATGTCTGTGGTCCGGACGGGTGATGGAGGCGCTGCGGCCGGTGCTGGCGACGCGGTGGCAGTGGGCGAGCGCCGGGCAGGGCGGCAGCTGAGCTGGCATCCTCGATGACGGACGTGCGGTGGCCGGGGGTCTGTGGCAGCTTGTCGGTGGTGCTGTTCGGCTCCGGGGCCTCTGTGGCGCTGGCGTTGGCGGCTGATGCTCCTGCGTGGGGGCTGGTCTTACCCGTCAGCCTGCCAGGCCCAGGCAGCAGGGGCCGGCGCGCCCCTGTTGGGCCCCAGGAGACAGGCTGCCACCCACTCTGCCCGCTGTACCCAGGGCACCCAGCACAGCACCCACCAGGCTGCACCGCCGTGCGCCACGGTGCCCACAGCCCTGTCTCCCGCAGGCTCCGCGTGCAGCACCTGCCCTGAGAGGTGGGTCAGCTTCCGGCAGAAGTGCTACTACTTCGGGGAGGGCCCCAAGCGCTGGTTCCAGGCGCGGCAGGCCTGCCGCGGGCTCGGCGGGAGGCTGGCCAGCATCCACAGCCCGGAGGAGCAGGTGGGCCGGCTCTGCGTGCGATGGGGAGGGGACCGGCCTCCCGGATGGCGGGGACCCAGAGGGGACCGGCCTCCCGGCCGGCGGGGACCCGGGCTCAGCCCGCCGCCCGCCAGCCCTGCCCTGCCCCCCAGGACTTCCTGGCCAGACACAGCAGCAGGAAGGGCACCTGGATTGGCCTCCGGGACCTGGACAGGGAGGGAGAGTTTGTCTGGATGGACCAGAGCCCCCTGGGCTACAGGTGAGAAGGGAGCTGCCCCGGCTGACGGGGAGAGGGGGCGTCTCTGTGATGGGGCGTCTCTGTGAGGGGGCGTCTCTGTGAGGGGGCGTCTCTGTGATGGGGCGTCTCTGTGAGGGGGCGTCTCTGTGAGGGGGCGTCTCTGTGAGGGGGCGTCTCTGTGAGGGGGCGTCTCTGTGAGGGGGCGTCTCTGTGAGGGGGCGTCTCTGTGAGGGGGCGTCTCTGTGAGGGGGCGTCTCTGTGATGGGGCGTCTCTGTGAGGGGGCGTCTCTGTGAGGGGGCGTCTCTGTGATGGGGCGTCTCTGTGAGGGGGCGTCTCTGTGAGGGGGCGTCTCTGTGATGAGGTGTCTCTGTGAGGGGGCGTCTCTGTGAGGGGGCGTCTCTGTGAGGGGGCGTCTCTGTGAGGGGGCGTCTCTGTGAGGGGGCGTCTCTGTGAGGGGGCGTCTCTGTGAGGGGGCGTCTCTGTGAGGGGGCGTCTCTGAGATGGGGGTGGGGGAGACAGGTGCCCAGGCCCAGACCTGGGGAGCGTCTGGCCTGTCCCGGCGGGAGATGGTCCGGGTGGGAGGCGGGCTGGATGAGAGAAGGCGGTGCCTCTGAGCCGCACGGAGACGGGTGGGCCCTGGGGTGGGGGGGAGGACCCGGTTCGGAGGGGTGAGGAAAGGCTGAAGGCAGTGGGCCTCCCCCCACGCCAACCTGAGCCTTCCCCGCAGCAACTGGGGGTCCGGGGAGCCCGACAACGGGGCCCAGGGCGAGGACTGCGTGATGCTGCTGAGCTCGGGGCAGTGGAGCGACGCCTCCTGCGGCAGCTATCTCACCGGCTGGGTGTGCGACCGGCTGGCCACCTGCTGACTGCCGCCCGCCGACTGCCGCGGTCCCCCCGACGTGGACCCCGACAGCCCCCCTCCCCCACATGCACCCCGCCTGTGACCCCCACCCAACCTGCTGTCGCCGCCTCCCCGCCTTCCAGTGCTCCAAGCTCCCACCTCAGGACCCTGCCCTTCAGCCTGAGTGCTGGGCCCCCCTCCATGGGCACAGGCCTGGCAGCCCCGTTCTCCGGGGCACAGAGGCCATCAGGACCCCGTCCCCGCCTCCCCTCCTGCTGGGTCGGGATGGACCTTGCCCTTGTCTGCTCCTGATGTAGGCCCTGTGTCCTGGCTCCTGCCTCCTGTCCACGTCAGGAAAATGGGGTGCAGGCAGCCCCTCACACATCCCCTCCTCGGGGCCTCAGTTCTGGTTTCCAGGCTGGAAGGTGGGAGCTGGGCGGCCCAGAGCCTAAAGCCTCTGAGTCTCGGGAACAGCTGAAGTGGCATTTGCACCCCCCACCTTTTTGTTGTTGTTAATCCTCACCTGAGGATATTTTGACTTTTTAGACAGCTGGAAGGGAGGGAGACAGAGAGTGAGTGAGAGAGGCGTCAATAGGAGAGAGAGAGACACATGGGTTGGTTGCCTCCTGCGCAGGGATCAAACCTGCATCCCAGGCTCTTGACAGGGAATTGAACCCATGACCCTTGGGCCCATGGGCCAGTGCTCTAACCACAGCCAGCCAGGGCCCTCTCCACCTTTTTTCCCTACTTCATTACAAGAAGCAGTTTCTAGTCAGGGCTGGAGATGAGGACTCTGCGGTCCAGGGGGCACAGAACACCCCCAGTCCCCCTGAACATTGCGGGGTGAAGCTGGGGCCCAACTGCCCTGAGCTGTGCCCCTGCCCAGGCTGCCGGAGAGAAGACCGGGCCCACACCGGCCCAGTCACAGAAGGTCTAGTGCTAGCCAGCCGGAGAGACGAAGTGGGGGTGGCCTGGTCCCCCGCAGCCCGCGGGGGCTAAGGTTCCAGCCCCATTCCCACGCCCGCTCAGCGGCCCAGCGGCACCAGGCCCAGGCGTGGCCAAGGTCAGCCCAGCACTGAAGGCAAGAGGGAGGCAGGCCAGGCTCTCAGGCCACCCCTCGTAGTGCCCTGCCCCCAGATCCTGGCCTGTGACTCTCAGGCCCCTGGAGGAGGAAGACAATCATGGCAGTGCCCACCCTGGACCATCTGGGACCCGGGGAGTCAAGGGCCAGACCAAGGGCCAGACCAAGGGCCAGCCATGACCCAGGGGCCGGGGAAAGCACTCTATTGACACCTGGGAGTCTGGGGGCTCAGAAGAGGAAGGGACAGAGCTAGCCCTGCCGCCCACCCCCAGACTGGTCTCCCCAGGCCCTCCTCAGAAGGCTCCAGGTGGGAGCTCATGACTCCGCTCTACCAGTGCCTCGGCCAGCAGTGGGGTCACCCCCGCCATCCCTTCCCGCCAAACCCAGAGGAAGGCCATGGGCTCTGCCCTCGCACCATATTCAGAACCCGCCCACTTCTTACCCCTCCGCGCTCCACCTGAACTGGTGTGGTCTCACGTTTCACCGTCCCAAGCCTTCCAGAAGTTCCCTTCCAGCTCAGAAAAAAGGCCGAGTTCAAGGTGCTTTGCCATTGCAGAATCCCTCCCATGCGCCTCTCCTCCTCACTGTTCCTTAAATTTAGGCTTCCTCCAGCCTCGGCCTCGCCGGCTGCCCCCTCCCCACTCCTCAGCTAGACCCATCCTGGGCACTCTCTCCCTCTCGTTTAAAGGGACACAACTCTGGTTTTTTGCCCACTGTACTTTCTCACCTCGGCACCCCTTCTTTTAACAAAATGTTAATTTACTGATCTGTCTGATGCGTCTCTGCTGGCTGGAACACGAGCTTCTGCCTTCAGAGCAGGAACCTCTGTTTTATTCTCAGCTGTGTCCCCCACACCTGGCAAATGGCAGGCACTCAATAAATACTTGTCAAACTAATGAATGCATGACCGTGGGTAAGTGACCTCTTCCTGGGAACCTGCTTTGTGGCCTGTTAGCTGAGGGATGCTGCCTGCCCAGTGGCCAGAGGGCAGGTGCGGGGTCTCGCCCTCTGCCCTCCGGAAGGCTGGAGGGCCCCTTTGGAAATAGACTTGTTCAGGTGCTGGCAGGTAAGGGGACAGCGGAAACTTGAACAAGGTTTGTGAGAACCCTTCACATCCTGCGTGGTTCAGGGTTCCGGTTCAGGGTTCGGGTTCTGGAGGTCACACAAAGATGAAAAGGGACTAGAAAAGATTTGGGAATATTGGGGGCCAGGCGGGAGTCCTATGCCTGGCTTTGGCCTTGCCATTGCTTTCGTTCAGGTTTGGGACACACCCACTGCGTTAGGCCGGTAAATTATGATTATTTGGTGGGGAAGTTGCCAGTTACCATTCTTAATGAGATGGGGAGTGGTTGGCTCTGGCCTTTCAGAGCTTCGGGGTGACCCGCCTTCCGGGTCCCTGTCCCCTCCTTCCTAATGATCGGGGACAGTGATCGTGTTCAGCACAGGTCCCCCTCCCTCAGGGAGGAGTGACTAGGGCCCAGGGTAGAGGGCAGAAGGGAAAGGGTTGCCTGAGGTGTATTTTTTTTTTTTTTTTTTTTTTACAACGGATGTGTGCGTGTATTTAGAAATTAACTGCAAACTATTTTAAGCATCCAGATTCTGAAGAAGCCCACCTACTTCCCCTGAGAGCCAGGTGTTAGGGCCCTAGTGCCCGAAGGGTAGCCCACGGTGCTTCAGCCGTTCCTGGGAACTCATTAGACATGCAAATTTCCAGCCCAGGGAACCTACAGAATCTGAAACGTGGGAGGGGAGGGTCATGGCGCCCAGTCACCCGTTTTAATACGCTGTGCCTAGCACAGAGTCTCCAACTAAGGCACACAGGAACCCCCTGGGTGTCTTGCTAAAATGCAGCCTCTGTGGCAGTGGGTCTGGGGTTCCCACATGAAAGTACCTGGGAGGTGGGGTTTCTTGTGTGTCACCCACAAACTCCCCAGATTTGTCGATGCTGCAGGTCCTTGGACCGCACTTTGAGCGCCAAGTCTAAGGCAGTGGTCAGGCCGTTTCCTAGGTGCACAGCCATACCCAATCGCTGACCTACTACGAGGCACAAACTATTCACTACCCGGACCTTTGTGGAAGAAGTGTGCCAGCCCTGGCCCAGAGGAGTCTCTGAGCCCATCCCCGTCCTCACGCCACCTCCACACCTCTGCAGCCTATAGTTAGCCTCCAACTGGGATTCCAAAATCCATCAGCAACTCCCCCCTCCAGCGGCTCCTTCTGCCTGGCTACCTCCCACTGTCCCTGGACCCCTCAGCCCCATCTGAAAGCCCAAGCTGGGTCCAACCCGGCCCTCCCCCTGTATACACAGCCTGGACCTTGGCCTCCCGCGGACTGGGGCAGGGATCTGGGTCCTGCTGAGCGCATCTGGGAGGCACCCACACAAGACAAGACCCGCTGGGGAGGGGTGCGCTCACATCCTTTATTTATTTCCCGCGGGGTCAGCGGCCCTCCAGGGCCCGGTCTCGGGCAATGACGGCCTCCTCAAACTTGATCATGAGCGTGGTGCCCTTGTGCCAGTGCGCCGTGACCTTGGCGGGGAAGCCGCTGTGCGTGAGCACCGCCTCCACGATGCCCGCGGTGAAGCTGGCGCAGTTGAGCGTGCTGTTCTCCTTGGGCACCGAGATGTAGGTGTTGATGAGCGGCTCCCGCTCGATGATGTAGAAGGTGCGCGCGTCGTCGTTGGCCTGCTCCAGCTTGTCGGCCTCCTTGCCGAAGAGCGCCTTCCACACGGCGCCCTTGACGAAGAGCAGGGCGCCCAGCACCTTGGTCTCGCGCCGGGCGCCCTTCTCGCGGGCCACCAGCGCGTCCAGCACGCGCGCGCCCACCTGGCGGCCCAGCGCGGCCAGGCGCGCCTGCAGCTCGGCCACGGAGAAGACGCGGCTCTGGCAGTGCTGCACCAGCTCCGAGAAGAGCAGCGCGAAGGCGCCCAGGCTCACCTCCGTGCGCGGCCGCGCCAGCGCGCGCTCCAGCAGCGCCGACTTCCCCCGCGTGAAGCGCGCCTCCATGCCGCCGCCTGCGGAGACCGGAGACCGGGCGGGTCAGGGCGGAGGGAGCCCCGGCCCGGGCCCCCACCCCCCACCCCGTGCTGCCACGGACCGCCCCCCGGGGAGAGACGGGGAGGGAAGGGGGCGTTCGCCTGGGCGTAAATCTTGTCTCCGGGACCCTCATCCAGAGGACAAATGGGGGCAGAGAGGGCTAAGGGCATGGGTAAGGGGGAGGGGATAAAGGTGGGGATACAAGAAACCCCGCCTCCCAGGTAACTTCTGGTGCGTGAAAAGCTCCTCTGCACCCCTCCACGGGGAGGTCAGACCTAGGGTTGGGGGGGACCAGGAAGGGCGGGACAGAGAGCATGCCTCCTGGGGACAAGGATGGGCCTGCATTTGTAAGAAAGTCGGGGGTGGGGGGAGAGAAGTTGGGAGCCCTTCACCCCCATGCTCTCCAGAAAAGTGATGGGATGGGGGAGGAGGCTGACCTTAGACCCGCGGTTTAAGGGAGCCCCAAGGGGGCGCTCTGATCCTCCATCCCGGCGCTAGGAGCTCGGCCGTCGGCGGGGGAGGGGTCCTACGGGAGAAAGCCCCCGCGGTGGCTGTGCGGTGGGGGTGGGGGGACCCCAAGGCGCCGAGGCACCCTCTCTTCCCCTCCACCCTCGCCCACTCCGGTGGGAGCCGCCCAGGGTGAGGTCGGAAGGGAGAGCTGGGAACCCGACAGGCCTGCGTGGGGGATGGGAGGCCAGCAGGGCCCACCGCTGAGGGAGGGGGAGGCCCAGCAGCAGGGCGGGCGCCGTGCAGACACCCGCTGTGCGCGGCCAGGGGTGGCGGCGGGACCGCCCCAGGCAGGCCCGGGCCCGGCGCGGCGGGCGGGCGCGGGCGCGGAGCCCTCACACACCCTCCCAGCGCCCTCTGGGGGGGCCGGCGGCGGGCGCGGGCCGCGGGGCCCTCACACACCCTCCCAGCGCCCTCTGGGGGGGCCCGGCCAGGACCACGGCCCGCAGGGAGGAGGGGAGCCCACGGGGCCGGGGCCGGGGGCTCGGGCGGGCGGGCGAGGTCTCACCGGGAACTGCGGCCCTGGCTCGGCCGAGCTGCTTTACGGCGTCGTAAACGGCCCGTGTGCGCAGGCGCGGCGGCGGGCGGCGGGCGGGCCGCGGTTCCCCAGACCCGCCGCTCGGGGGCGCGCGTGTCCCGGAGGCGGCCCGGGAGGCCCGCGGTCAGCGGAACCGCGGCACCGAGGGTCACGTGCTCTGGTGCACGTTTGGCGAAGGGCACGCGTCTCTGTCTCTGGGCACCTGTGTACCCATGTACCCCTCAAGCCACACTCCTGGGGACACGGTCCTGGGACGGGGACCCACTCCAGACGTCATTCTCACCCGCCCGCCTGCCCCCCCCAACCCCGTTTCTGGCCTACGCCCCCCTGTTCACAGTGTGGTTTTCCCCACCCCAAGTCCAAACGCTTGCAGACCCTCCCCAAAGCCCCCAGTCGCCCCAATAACAGATCTGAAAGCCACATTGTCTTCTCTTGGCCTTTACTTCCACAAATCACAAAATGTGAGTTCAGAAACAGACACACGTGTGTCCGTGCTCCAGCACCCTGGTGACAAGCAGGCGCACTCACATGGACACACGTGGTTCTCGGGGGCACAGGGAGTGACAGGGCACACACCGTGACACCCGCATTCCCACAGTGTGCTCCCACACACTGCCACCGGGACACGTTTATACACACAACATGCTGCAGGACATTCACACATAGTCACACAAACAGTGAAACATGCATGGGTAGCACGTGTTACCAACACCCACACTCACTGCGACACACTTTTGTGCTCCCTGCTGACACAGCTACCCACGGTGGTGTGCACGACACCACACGCTATGATACACACAGGATGGGCCTGGACAGTGACAGGTGCACACACACCCTCTGTGGCTCCCACATTCAACGTTCACCCAACACCAGCCCTCCGTGAGATGCTTACCCCACACACATCACATACACACATGCACACACGCAACTCCACAACACTCATTCACCATGACACATGACTTGATATGTGGGGATGACGAGCAGGTTCAGACAAGGCTGGCCCCATGTGTCGTATATCCTGGGAGGTGCCACCCTGTCCTCCGAGCTGCAGGCAGGCTCCTGTGTCATCTTGGTCACGGGGGTGTGGGCTGTGGGGGCTCTGTGAGGAAGGGAGGTGGAGATCCAGATCAGGCAGGTGCCCTGGGGAGAAGTTAGGGTCACATCGCCCCCGGCCCCAGCTTACGTTGACTTTGTATTTTCTGCAGGATCGACATGATTTGCTGTGACTGAGTCTTGATTCGGCTTACATCTGGGGGTGGGAGGAGACAGGAGAAAACTGGGGTGGAGCCTCGGACAAGGCCCCCACCTTGCCCAAACCCCCAGGCAGGGTGCTGCAGAGCCCTGCACTTGGGTTCCCAGCAGCATTTAAATACCCACATTACTAAAAGGTGCACCCATCGGCCCTCCGAACCCTGCGCTCTGGGAGGGAGGGCCTCTGCTGTCCCCCCGCCAGACCCCCCCTCGCACCACGGTCCCCGAGTGAGGTCACAGGGCACCACCTTCTGCCAGCTTCTTCAGCTTCTCGTTCCCAGTCTGGACGTTGCTGTTGGCCGAGTCGATGCGCTGCTTGGCGTTGCTGATGCTTTGCTCAACGTTGCTCCAGCCCTGCCTCTGCCCCTCCTCGCATTCCCGCGCGGAGACGGAGACTGCATCCCCACATATCAAGTCATGTCCAGGAGCTGCACTCTCCACCCACCCCGACCCCAGGGCTCCCCCAGAGCCTCCCCTCACCATTCCAGATCTCCCTTTTCAAGACCAGCAGCTCCTGGGACATCTCAGAATCTGTTCAGGACGGGGGAGGGGAGGGAAAGGGAGGAAAACACTCGAATTGCCCCAGTTCTGCAGCCCTGGGAGCAGGGGGTGGGGGCGGGAAAGGAACTAGGGGAAAGGGGACAGTGGGAACACTGGGGGACCCCTCCATACTGCTCCGTCCCCACCCCCACCAACGGAAAGCCCACTCACTCTTCACCAGAACCCAGACCAGCAGGATGATGGAAATCAGGGCGAGAAGGATGTACAGGCTTGCGAAGGCTCGGTGCAACCACCAGGGGGCCTGGGCAGAGTCCGAGGGTGGCCTGGCCCGGGCTGGGACTGGGACAGAGGCAGGGCAGGTGACCTCCAGGGTTCAACTATTGGTACTGATTCCAACACCATAATAGCTCTGTCCCCTCACCCACTCTTCCCAATGCCATTAGCAGCTGTGACATCAACACTGCCACCAACATGCACCCTGACCTGCACCACCAGCACTGTCTGAGCCCACTCCCATCCCTCCTCCCATCCCTCCCCCATCTCCATCACCAACAATTGCCAATATCAGCAGTAACTGATGCCACCAGCAGCCACCAGCATCAATGCTCACTGTTGTTGGCATTGTCCCTCATCAACTCTGTCTGGGTGATTCCTTCCTGGTCCACTACATTGTCACCTATCCACCATCACCAAACCTTCACCAGCACGTCCCCCTACACAATCAGCACCATGACCACCTACAGAGCTGCCCCCACCACTGTCCCACAAGCCCCGACGTAACCACACCTTCCCCACTGATCCTGCCCTCCAGTGCTGCCCTCTGTCCCCGCAGCGCCTCCCACAGCCCTCCCACGCTGTGGGGTGCGGGCTGCAGGGCCGCTTACCCTTACTCTTGGGATGGTCCTGTTTCCTTAAGGTCACGGCGATATTCTCATAGTTGGGGTCATCTGCAGCTGTGGGGTCAGTGGGAAGGGTTTGGAAACCTTCCTGGAGCTTTGGGGTCGGGGTAGGGATGGGAGGGGGGCTCACCAAACCCCTGCACACAACACATTTCTGGGATCAAAGTGAACCAAGATTCGCTTCTTGGTTAGAGAAGAGGGTGGGTCACACATTCACATCTTTTGGGGAGGGGAAGAAGCCCTTTGACCCCCACTCTCAGCTCCTACCATCCCATCCCAACTTCTCCCTCCTGGCTCCCGCCCCCTGCCAAGGTGCCTGACCTGCACTATGGGCTGGTGTCCCCCGCTGCTTGTCTTTGAAGGCTGCGGCCTGCATACCGACCTCCTGGTTTATGTAGATTTCCTCAGACTCCATGGTTCCCAGTCTGCCAGTCTGTCCGCGCACACACCCCGCCCACCGGAAGGTGTCTCGTCAGAAGAGGAAATCTCGGGTTTGGGGTCTGGGGGCGGGAAGAGAGGCCAGCCTCCTAACTTCAGGGATCCAGAGCCTCCCACCCTGGGGCACCCTTGTACCCCCAGGTCAAGGTGGGTCTTAGGAGGCCAGAGGTCTCAGGAAGGACGGGAAAGAAGCCGTGGACCTGGAGGCAGGCCAGAACGGTCCGGAACTAGTGAAAGAGGCGTTGGCTAATGCTACAGGCATCATTTTGAAATCTATCAAATCAACACACTGTACACTTCAAATCTGTATAACGTGGTGTGTCAATTACCCTATATAATAAAAGTGTAATATTATATTACAGATGTCCTTCCGGCAAAGCTGGGGCTGCAAGGGCCAAGGCAGAGGCAGCTGCTGCCGCGGGGGCCAAGGCCCTTGCACAAATTTTGTGCACCGGACCTCTAGTATTAACTAAAATAAGGTTTTCTAAGCAAACAGGAACTTTACAGGAAGCTGTGTGTGTGTGTGTGTGTGTGTGTGTCTATCTGGATGAACCTCATCCTCCTGTCTCCTTTCTCTCAAGACAGAAGCTGTGGCCCCTCAGAGTCCCACCTTTTAGGGGTAGGGGTCACGGTCTCAGAGGCAGGATTCCTGAGTCCCCACGCCTTCCTTCCTGCTTTCCTCCTGCCGCAATGCATCTCTCTACTCCTCTCCGAGAAATGCTGTTTCGTCAAGGCCCCTGGAGGAAAGGAACGGATCTGACGCAACGGTGCTAACCACCGGCAGTGCTAGCCACCGGCACTTCACCTCCCATCTGCAACTGAGGCAGGTCCACGCCTTGACTGTCCCTGGAACCACTTTCCCTCCACCCAGAGACCCCACTCAAAGACTCCATGGCACACTCATTCAGACTCTGCTCACAAGACTCACACACACACTTGTACACATACTCCCAAATATCCGCAGTCACATATACACAGAGCACACCCATTCACATGCTTCCACACGTGTTCACTCAGAGAAATATACGTACGCATGCATTCACATGCCTCCACTCTGTTTAGGTGTCTTAAAACCCTCTTTGTGTCTATCTGACCTTGAAAATGGGGAGTAAAAATGAGACGATGTGTGCAGGGAATTTTCTCTGTAAGTCTAGTGCCTTCCAAGAGAAATATAATATGAACCACATTTTTATTTAAAAGGTCCTAACAGCCATATTAAAAAGATAAAAAAGAGACAGGCTAAATTGACTTTAATAACATTTTACTTAACATAATATACCCAAAATATCTCTTCAATGTATAGGTGTTATTGTAATATTATTGATATACTAGAGGCCTGGTGCATGAAAATTCATGCACTGGAGAGGGGGTCCCTCCGCCCGGCCTGCCCCCTCTAGCAGTCTGGGAATCCTCTGGGGCAGGAGGTGACTGGGTGATCAGAGAAAGGCAACGCCTCATCACAACTCTGCTGCTGCCACTGCCCGCAATGCAAGCCTTAGCTGGCCCTGGTTACCTGAGCTCAGGCGGCCCTGGCTGGCTGGACAGCTGCCATCTGAGGCTTGCCTGCCCCTTGGGCTGGCCCTGGATGGCTGGTGGGGCTGAGGAGGCTGGGGGACTCTGGAGGCAGGTGTGCGGAGCCACCATGCACCTGCTACCTCAGCAGGGCTGAGGGCACTGCCATCTTTGAGAGTGGGGCAGTCAATTAGCATATTCTCTCCTTATTGGCTGTGGACACTGCCATCTTTGCAACATTGTGAGGGTCAATTAGCATATTCCCTCTTTATTAGACTGGAGGATGTTGCCTTTTGGGAGGTACTAAGTCTTCAAAATCAAATGTGTGTTTACACATAAGGTGCCTTTCCATTTAAAGGGCCACATTTCAGCTGCTTAATGGCTGCGCGTCAGACACCACTAGTCTAGTGTGTTAGCGGTTTCTCTCTTTGGAAAAATGTAAGGTTTTCTGACAATGTGCAGGAAGTGTGATGTTCTGTTTAAAACACGTGCTTAAATTCGAGAGAGCTTTGGAATGGTCCCCACGGTCTGGTGAGGATCTCCTTCCTAAACTGCTGCCAACCTTGTCTGCTCCGGGGAGATCGACTTAGCAAGGTGAGACGCCAGTTCCTGGCTGGTGGCAGAGAGCAGCCAGCCATTGAGCAATTCGCGCCCCCTTGTGATGTAACTAGTAGCCCTGTGCACAAATCTGGCACCAGTAGCTCGCTGCCACCCTGCTGTAGCTCCTCCCGCCCCCCTCATAGCTTGCTGCTCTGCCCCCTCCTGTTGTTCTCCCCCACCCACCTGAAGCTCATTGCCCCACCCTCCTGCTGATCCATGGTCTGGTCCTTACCTGGTCAGTGGTTAGCCTTCATGACGTAACGACCGTTTGCATATTACATCTTTATTAGATAGGAAGCCACAGAGGAGACAGACAAAGGGAGAGCTGGCTGTGCCTGAAGGACAGGTGCGGGGGTAGGGCCACAGACTTGCACATTTCCCTGGCTCAGGTGGCCTCAGGCTGCCCAGCCCTCTGGAAGTTGAGAAGAAGCGGCTGTGATTGGAAACCCCCCAATCATGCCACGGTGGCTTGAGAGGGCTCCGTGAGGTTGCCTGACCAGCCTCTTTCATGGGGTAACAGTTTTCTTTTTCTTAAAGAAAGAAAATGTGTCATAATCAGGGATTGGTTTATGGGCACATGATCCAGGCCCAGCCAATCAGAATCTAAGATTTGGCACAAGGACAGACAAATGAGTCTGACTCCACCAATGAAACTCAGACCTGGAACTTTGTTGGGTTATTCAAGAAATAAAGGTACCCGCTCTTCCAACCCCCAACCCCGCCCCCCCCCCACCCACCCCCGGGCTGTCACACTGGGAGATGTAAGCCTGAAGCTGTGCAGGGGAGGACCTGGTTGAGGCCGCACTGAGGAAAGCACACACTAGAGGGAGTTGAGTGCTGGAGACATTGTTTGAGTCCCTGGGTTGGCCTTACCTGAACCAGTTGCTCTAACCCTGGGCCTCTCGGTTACAAAATCCAGAGCCTTCCTTCTTTTGCTCAAGTTAGCTTGAAGCGTGGTCTGGGGAGCTTGCAACAGGAAGGATCTTGACTACCTCAGGGGGCTAGGCGGTTGGTGGATGAAACAAGAGAGGCTCAAGAATGGGGCTCGCCAGGCCAAGGTCACAGGGAGTAAGATGTGACCCCAGGTCTTCACTCTGGGGCAGGAGGGTGACTGTGATGGAATTTAGGGCTCTGAGGGGAACCTTCTTGTCCAATTACAGGGGACAGCTGGGTGGGACTTGGAGAAAAGGCATCAGGGCCCCGCCCACAAGTCAGTGAGGGAGACACAAACACCAGATTCACTTCTCTGGTCCGGACACACTGTTGTCTCAGTGGTCTCACCCAACCCCCGGGCCACCGCGGAGTTAGAGGAAGGACCTGAGAGGGGAATCCCTGGGTTGGGATCTAAGTGGGCTCTGTGGGCACCAGCGATGTGTGTGACCTCAGCTCATGGCCCGCAGGGTCAGACAGGGAAGGGGTGGCAGTGGAAGGAGAATCCCAGACACCCTGAAAGCCAGGTCCCCGCCCCATCACCCGTGCTCCTGGAGCGTGCCACTGGGGCTGTTACTTTTGAGTCTGGGTTCCTTTAAAGATGGCACCAAGGGTTCTAAAATGTGCTTCTCTCAGGGGCTGGATTATAAAACTGTAACAGGCACCTCTCATCGACACCAGAGAGGTGTCACCAGAAAGCCCCTGAGTCATTGGGAGAGGGCTGTCCCCAGCCTCGATCCTTATCTTCTTTTTTAAATATATATATATATATATATATATATATATATATATATATATATATATAACCTAATAATAGAGAAACATGTAAATTCACCTTACCTTTGCTATGTAAGAATCAGAAGTGACTATGCAAATTAACCCAACAAAGGTGGCAGTTAATTTGCATACATACCTGGATCCTGGAAACCTCCTCGGCACCCAGGTCACTCCCAGCCCGCCATCAGGCAGAGGCTTCAGGCTTAGGAAGGGCAGAGCCTGCAATAGGAGGTGCAGGAGGGAGGGGCCCTCCCTAAGTCTAAACCTGGAGGCGAGGCTTTTGGCTTAGGGAGGTGCCAGGCCCTTCCCAAGCCTACAGCCTGGGGCGGAGGCTTTAGGCTTGGGAAGGGGCTGAGCCTGGGATCGGAGGGAAGGGGAGAATGTCAATGGAAACGTACCCTCAGGTGAGGATAAAAAAAATAAAGAAAGAAATGCATATCCTATGAAAGACACATCTTGAAAATGCCTAATGAAAGTTGTCATTTTTTCATGGTGAAGGGACTGGAGTCCCTGTTGATGAAAATACCTTGGTGGCTGCAGTGGCTGGCAGTGGCTGCAGCAGCGGGGTGATGGGGCTGGTGCCTTCCCCTGATCAGCCCGGTCACCTCCCGCAGAGGGAGGCCAGACTGCGGCTTAGGTCCGCTCCCAATGGGGTGCAGGCTTAAGCCTTCCCTAGGACATCCCCTGAGGGCTCCCAGTATGTGAGAGGCAGCAGACTGGGCTGAGGGACCCCTCTCCAGTGCACGAATATCGTGCACTGTGCCCCTAGTATATATAATTGATTTCAGAGAGGAAGGGAGAGGGAGAGAGCGAGAGAAACATCAATGATGAGAGAGAATCATTGATTGGCTGCCTCTTGCACACCTCCTCACTGGGGATCAAGTCTGTAACCCAGGCATGTGCCCTTGACTGGAATCAAACTTGGGACCCTTCAGTCCACAGGCTGATGCTCTATCCACTGAGCCAAACTGGCTAGGGCGATCCTTATCTTCTCATATAAATGCATTTATACAACAGACCTTGGCTGTGTTGTGAAAACCAATCTATTAAAGCAATTAATGCAGGCACCTTATTGAAAAGGCAAAGCCAGCACACCTGTTCATCTGGCTCATGGAGCAGATGGGCTCTCAGCTCATCCGAAGGGCGAGCTGGGTGGGTCAGAGGCGTTATGCACCCTCCTGTCTAGGGTTCAAAACGCCTCTGCTGACTATTTTGGTGCAGAATCATTCTCAAGGCCCCTTTTTTTTCTTTGTTGTGGCCTTCCCAGAATTCATGAGAAGCACCTGCAACTTCATCTTGCCCAGCCTGAGACTGCCGGCTTCTCTGCTTAAGGAGAAAAACTTTTTCCCCTCTCCCCTTCCCTCCTCCCTTGCTGCGTTCTCTCATTGGGAAGGTTTTTAAACATTGCTCTCACGTCCTGGGCTGGGGGAGATGATGCGCGTTGAGTATAAGCTGGCTGCAAATTGCCCACACTGTCCGCCTGGTTTTAAGGTTCTTGTGCTGAGAGCCAAGATCAACAGTAATTAATATAAATGTCCACCAGAAGGCTGAACCGGGCTCTTTGATATTCACGGGGTGAATATTTGCATTTTATTACCTACTTCTGACTCAGTGGTCTAAAGCAGTGGTTGGCAAACTGAGGCTCTCATGCCACATGCAGCTCTTTGGCCCCTTGAGTTTTTAGCAAAGGCCAGCTTAGGAGTACCCTAATTAAGTTAATAACAATGTACCTACCTATATAGTTTAAGTTTAAAAAATTAACTCTCAAAAGAAATTTCAATCGTGGTACTGCTGGTATTTGGCTCTGTTGACTAATGAGTTTGTCTTCCACTGGCCTAAAGCAAACTCCCCCCTAACCTGATAATTTACTGTTTACTAAATGTTACCATTGATATGTCTGTTTGCATTTCTAAAAGGCAATTGTGTATTCTAGTAAATAAAAGCAGCTGGGAACCTAGACTCAGTGGACCTTGGCTACTACAGCTAAGTTTTCCCTGGCTTCCCCCATCATTTCCAAATGTATGTTTCTAGTCTTGTGTATTAATTTGCCAATCAGCCCTTTCTCCAAGTCTTTGAACCCGAGGCCACCCAGGCCGTGGCTTCACATCCTTGTCTCAGTTTCCCTATTCCTCCTGCCCTGGAATCCTGGAACAAATCAGTAGGTTAGGCTCCTAAGAAACTGGACCTGACGCACCTGGATCTGTGCTCCCAGCGATGCTGGGGTTTGCCTTTTAGGGCATCGAGTCAAGAGAGGGACAAGTTCTCCAGCTGGGGTGGGACTTGGCCCAGGGTGTGTGTGTCCCTGTGGCCCCACCCCCGTGGGCTTGTCTGTGTAGTTCAGGGGTGCCTTCCTGTGTCCCCGTGTGTCTGTGGGCACAGTGTCTCTGTGTGATGGCGGAAACTGGGTTATGTACTCTGTGGGTGCACATGTTTAAGTGTGCACGTAGTGTGTATGCGTGGTGTATTCGTGTGTATTATGTGGCTATATATCCAACAGACATTTCTTGAGTGCCTACTATGTGCCACGGTTTCCTTTAAGTGCCAGAGACACGCCAAAGAGCAAACAAGTTCCCTGCCCTGTGTCTTCATACCTGAGTGGTCCTGGGGAGCAGGTGCCGCTGTGGGTGGCGGTGGTGAGCTATCGGGACCTGCGCCTGCCCGTGTGGAACAGCGGGGCGTGGCCTCGGAGAGCGGGCTCAGCAGCCGTGGAGGCTTCTCTGTCCGACCGCTTTGCCGCGCCTGGGGCTCCCCCAGTGGGTGGGAGGAGGACAGGGCTCCGGCTCCGGGCTCAGGCTGAGGTGGTTCGGGGGTCCGCTCTGACCCGGGAGCTGCTGGAGGTCTGGAGTATGTGGGGTGGGGGCAGGGGTCTCTCATCCAGACCCAGCCCCCTGGTGAAGCCTCCCTGTGGGGTGAGAGGGAGAAGGGCCAGCAGCTTCCTGGGAGACGTCAGGGTGCCTCAGAGGCAGCACTCACCCCTCCTGAGGCTGTGAGCCTTGGTATGGGTCATAGAGAACGCTGAGGCCCATTCTCGGGGCCAAAGGTGGGGTCAGCATGGGGGTCAGCATTGGGATGGGGCAGAAGGAAGTCTCAGCCGAGCTCCCCATTCCATCCCTGCTGCCCCGCCTCCCTCAGGAACGCAGCTCAGGCTTCCCCGCACAGAACTCAGCGCAGCGCCCACACCCTCTTCATCCTCTCCTCTGGCTTATTCCCAGCCCCGCCCCTCCAAGGCGCCCCTGAGCCCCTACGAGGCCTGGATACGAACCCCCACCCCCGCCCCTTGCCCCCACGCAAGTGACCTCAGGAGGTGGCCCCACGCCCAGCATTGTGCTCCGGTCCAGCCCGCACGCCCCTGGCAGTGGCACCTGCCAATAGCCACAGGTCAGACAGAATCACTGTGCGGCGGTGACAGCAAAGCCTGTGGCAGTGGCAGTAGCGGAGGGAACTTGGCTTGGGGAGGTGAGAGGTGGGGAGGGTGAGAAGGAGTGGAGGGGGGAGGAAAGGGGTCGGGAGGGGGAGATGTAGGGGGCTGGAGGCTCCCACACCAGGGAAGGAAAGCTAGGTCTGTGGGCTGTGAGGAGGCTGGGGGCTAGGGGCCTGGACATCCATGTCCTAAGAAAATGGATCCCGCAGAGGGGCAGGGAGAAGGCTGGGCACGGGGACCAGGACCCTAGGGAAGTAGAGGCCGGGGCTCCAGGGTCTTGGAGAAATGGAGGCTGGGCTTGGGGAAGGGTGTCAGGGCACTGGGCACAGAGCTGAGAGCATGGAAAACCGAGTTCATGCTCATCTGCCGCAGGTGAGCAGGCCCCCGGAGTGACACTCCTTTCTCCGGTTCAGATATTTCTTATCCCCTCAGGCCTGCAGGAGAAGGGCTCTGAGACCATGCCGCCTCTCCCCGATTCTCCTGTGGCCTGGGCCCTCGTGGCGTGGAGATAGGGAGGGGTCAGGAAACCCCTAGGGAAGGCGTGACGGAGAGCTCATCTGGGGTCTGTGGGGGGGGGAGGGTGGCTTTAGAGGAAGGACGGCTTGGAGCTGTGGTTAACTTTAGCTAGAGCTGGATGGGTTGGGGTTGGGGTTGGGGTTGGGGTTGGGTTGGGTTTGAGGTTTGACCTTTACATGTAGTTTAGGCTCAAGGTTGAGGTTTATTTAGGATTGAGGTTGAGATTAGGTTGGGTTAGGATTGGGGCTGGCTTGACCTTCCCTGCAGGTCAGGAATCAGAGGAGCCTGGAGGCCCCCGCTGGGGTTGTCCGTTTAAGTCCTTGCTCAGGGAGCTGACAACATCCTGCATCTCCTCATCAATGGCTTCGTCCACGGACACAGCAATTCGACCGAGAGCAGCGGCCCCAGGACAGGGAGGCGGGAAGGGGGAGAGCCTTAGTCCTGGGGGGGCTGGGTCAGCCCCTGTCCTTCTGGGAGGGTCGGGCCCCAGAACATGTCACTATCCTTCAGCAGACTCAGTAAGCCAAATCTTGGACACAAATTCCATGCTGCTGTCATCTCTCTCCTTTGAGGCTTCTGCGAGTAGGGTTTCCTGTCTTAGGTAATATGTCCCTTGGCGCCCTAGCCCTCCCTGCCCACATCCGGGGCCAAGAGGAAGCCCTGGAGCAGATTGCAGGAACCAGGGATGGAAGCTGTCAGTCTCCTGCCACAGCCTCCCTCTTTGAGAGTGCCCCCTGCCCCCTCTGGTTGGGACTGGTCCAGGAGGTAGTGCTTGGGGATGATTCCAGAAGCCACCGTCCAAGGGGCAGGTAGAGAAATGAGCGAGCGTGTAGGGGTGGGATTGCGAACAAGACCAGAGCAACGCCTCGATGGGAGACGTGCAGGCTATGTTCATGCCCAGCGTACATCCGCAGAGAATGGGTAAATGAAACTATAATAGTTTGTTTCCTCAATAGAACCATCTACAACGGCCACCATCCATTTTCATAGGACGGCGAGGAGCTAGGGACAGTTCAGGGCAGGAGGAACGGGGAAATGGAGACAAGAAAACTAAACAGGCCAAACAGCTGGGCAGCCTGCAGCCAGCTGGTAAAGAGCAAGCCCTCGCCTCCCCCCCCCAGGGAGCCTGAGAGCAAACGACTCTCCAAAGAGCGCTGGGGGGGGGGGGGGGGGGAGAGAAGGGAAGGAACCTTGAAGCATAGAGAACACAGGGCTTAAACCCCCCGAACTAACTGACGGGGCGGCGTGTGTGTGTGTGTGTGTGTGTGTGTGTGTGTGTGCAGTCTCATCCCACTGTGTGAAGTGAAGTATCAGGTGGGGACATCAGGCCCACAGGCCAGGCCGTAGATGGCCCTCGAAATCATTCGGTCTGACCCAGTCAGGCATCAGGGGGGAGTTAATTACATGTTTGACTGAGTACAGAGGCAGATTTTTAAGTTGGTAATTTTGTATGACCCGAGAATTGCTATAAATATCCAAATGGCCTTTGGCAGAGGGAAGGTTCCACCCCTGGAACAGAGACGCCAGCAGTTTCGGGAGTTAATTGCCAGGTGCCTCTCCTAAATTCTGGATCTCCATAAGGGAGAGAGAGTTTCAGAGCACCAGGACACCCGGTAGGGAATTTTAAAGTGTATTCTGCTTCCTGTCTCTGTGAACTTCCCTTTCATGTCATGTTTCAGATAACCATTCATCTCCTGATGGGCGTCTGGTTGTTTCCATCTCTCAGCTATTATGAATGACGCTGCTATGAACATCCGTGTACAAATATCTCCTGGAGTCCCTGCTGTTAATTCTCGTGGGCATGTACCCAGGACTGTAATTGCTGGATTATATGACAATTCTATGTTGAACTTTTTCAGGAACTGCTGAACAGTTTTTCTACATTATTGAAAAAAAAAAAATCCTATCTAATAAAAGAGTAATATGCAAATTGACCATCACTCCAACACACAAGATGGCCACCTTAAGATGGCCAGCAGTGGAGGGCAGTTGTGGGTGATCAGGCCAGCAGGGGAGGGCAGTTAGGAGGGACCAGGTCTGCAGGGGAGGGCAGTTGGGGTGACCAGGCCTGCAGGGGAGAACAGTTGGGGAGGACCAGGCCTGCAGGGGAGGGCAGTTAGGAGTGACCAGGCTGGCAGGGGAGGGCAGTTAGGGGCAATCAGGCCAGCAGGGGAGCAATTAGGCCTTGATCAGGCTGACAGGGGAGTGGTTAGGTGGTAATCAGGCTGGCAGGCAGAAGCAGTTAGGGGCAATCAGACAGGCAGGCAGGTGAGCAGTTGGGAGCCAGGAGTCCTGGATTGTGAAAGGGATGCCTGACTGTACAGTGGGATCGGGCCTAAATGGGCATTCAGACATCCCTCAAGGAGTCCCAGATTAGAGAGGGTGCAGGCTAGGCTGAGGGACACCCCACCCCCTCCCTGTGCAGGAATTTGGTGCACCAGGCCTCTAGTGTGTGTGTGTGTGTATATATATATATATATATATAAAATACTTAGTGACAGATGAAAAGTATATAACATTCCAATACCAGTCTGCATAAAGAAATTTTTCTTGGGACACAGCCATGCCCATTTTTTAAATATATATATATATATATATATATATATATATATATATATATATATATATATATATATATATATATATATTTTTTTTTTTTTTTTTTTTTTTTTTTACTGAATTCAGAGAGGAAAGGATAGGGAGAGAGGTAGAAAAATCAATGATGGGAGAGAATCATCCATCAGCTGCCTCCCGCAGTCCCACACTGGAGACCAAAACCAGGAATCAAACTGTGACTTCCTGGTTCATAGGTTGACGCTCAACCACTGAGCCATGCTGGCTGGGCTATGCCCACTTTTTAATGCATCAGCTGTGGCTGCTTTGGCATGTCAGTGGCAGAGCTGAGTAGTTGTGACGAGACCCTATGGCCCACAAAAATCAAACATGTTCACTATCTGGCCCTTTACAGAAAAAGACTTTTGCCCCATCCTGGTCAATCAGTGTATAGATAGCAGCTACATACAACAATCTGGATGATTCTCACCAACATAATAGCCCAGACACAAAAGAACATACCACACAAATTTATTTATAATATTTGTGCATTTTTCTTTACCCATGTCATCCTATATAATAAAAGGCTAATATGCAAATCCACCAAATGGAGGAACAGCTGGTCATTATGATAATACTGACCACCAGGGGGCAGATGCTCAACCGGGAGCTGCCCCCTGGTGGTCAGTGTGCTCCCACAGGAGGAAGGCAGGCTCATGGCTGGAGAGCGTAGTGGTGGTGGCAGGAGCCTCTCCCACCTCCATGGAGGTCGGATATCCCCCGAAAGCTCGCAGACTGCGAGAGGGTACAGGCTGGGCTGAGGACCTCCTTTCTCCCAGTGCACAAATTTCATGCACTGGGTCTCTAGTTACAATATAATTGACTATGTTCCCAATGCTGTACTTATATCCCTGTGACTATTCTGTAACTACCAATCTGAACTGCTTAATCCCTTCACCTTTTTCACCAATCCCCCACAACCCTCCTCTCACCTGGCAAGCTTCAATCTGTCCTGTGCATCTGTTTTGTTTTGATCTTTAAATTCTACATATAAGTGAAATCATATGGTATTTACTGTATCTTTCTCTGACTGACTTATTTCACTTAGCATAATACCCTCTAGGTCCATCCATGTTGTCACAAATGATAAGATTTCATTCATTTTCATGGAAGAGTTTTCCAGCTTTGTTGAGGTAGAATTGACATACAACATTGTGTAGGTTTAAGGTATACCATGTGGAGTGAGATGATGTACACATCATGAAAGGATTACCACACAAGGTTAGCTAACACCTCCATCACACCTCATATAATTACCAGCTCCTTTTTGTGGTGAGAACATTTAAGTTATACTCTCTTAGCAACTTTCAAGCACACAATACAGTATTGTCCTATATAATAAAAGCCTAATATGCTAATTGTCTGGTCATCAGGTCATCCATTCAACCAATCAAAGCGTAATATGTTAAGACCGCTCAACTGCTCCCATTCACAACCAGGGGGCAGATGCTCCAACTGGTAGGTTAGCTTGCTGCTGGAGTCCACTGGGGTCCAGGTGATCAGGACTGAATGAGATAGTCCCTCCCCAACCCTGATTGTGCACCCATGAGGTCCCTCAGCCTGCTCTGCACCCTCTCACAATCTGGGCTGAGGCATCCCCCTGAAGTGCACAAATTTCATGCACTGGGCCTCTAGTTAACTATAATCACTGTGCTGTACATTAGGTCCCAGGAGTTACTCATCTCATAACTGGAAGTTTGTACCCTTTGGCAATATCTCCCCATTTTCCCCTCCTCCATCCCTCAGTAACCACCAATCTACTCTGTTTCTGAGTTCAACTTTTTTATTTTATTTTATTATTAATTTTAGAGAGAAAAAAAGGAAGAGAAAGAAACATCCACATTAACATTGATTGGCTGCCTCTTGCACGCCCCCTGTTGGGGATCAAGCATGAAACCTGAGCAGGTACCTTGATGGGGAATCAAACTGGGACTTTTTGGTGCATGGGTAAACACTCAGCCTCTGGGCCACACTGTCAAGGCGAAAACAGGCAGTTGGACATCCCTCTTACAATCCAGGACTGCTGGCTCCCAACTGCTCGCCTGTCTGCCTTCCTGATTGCCCCTAATCGCTTCTGCCTGCTAGCCTGATCATCCCCCTAACCACTCCCCTACCAGCCTGATTGCCCCTAACTGCCCTCCCCTGCAGGCCTTGTCACCCCTAACTGCCCTCCTCTGCTGGCCTGGTCACCCCTAACTGCCCTCCCCTGCAGGCTTGATTGTCCTCAACTGCCCTCCCTTGCAGGCCTGATCCCTCCCATCTTGTGGTGGCCATCTTGTGTCCACACGGTGGCAGGATCTTTGACCACGTGGGGGCAGCTATCTTGATCTTGTGTGTTGGAGTGATGGTCAATTTGCATATTACTCTTTTATTAGATAAGATAGAGGCCTGGTACACAGGTGGGGGGCAGCTGGTTTGCCCTGAAGAGTGTCCCAGATCAGGGTGGGGGTTCCCTTGGGGAATGGGGTGGCCTGGGCGAGGGGCATGTGGTCGTTTGCAGGCCGGCCACATCCCCTGGCAATCCAAGCAGAGGCCCTGGTATTTGGGATTTATTTATCTTCTATAATTGAAACTTTGGAGCTTTGAGTGGAGGCCAGGGCCAGCCAGGGCAGGGCGAGAAGCTTGGCTTCCTCCATCGCCCAGGACAACCCAAGCCTCCTGCTCTCTCTGTGGCCGCAACCATCTTGGTTGGGTTAATTTGCATACTTGCTCCTGATTGGCTTTTGGGTGTAGCAGAGGTACTGTCAATGTGCATATCTCTGGCCTCATTAGAGCAGAACGTTCCCACTAGCAGGGCACTTACCTCACCCCAGACGCCTTTTCACAATGTCCTTGACAGTAACTGTTGGTTAACTTGTGTTTTAAGATTTTGAGCAACTTTACAAAAAAAAACCAGGAAGTTTGCCTTGCTTCCTGGATGTGTGGGTTCCTCCAGGACGCTGGCCTCCCCTCTCTTCACTTCCACAAGCTTTCTTTGGCTCATTTGTGTGAGTGTGAGGACAAGAAGAAGGCCCTTTTTCCCTTGCTGTGGCCTTGCACAATTTATGAGAAGCACTTGCATAATTAAACCCTAAGATTGTTAGCTCCTCTGGTTCAAACTGTAAGACAAGATAAGCTACTCTCAAGGCTACATTCTTGCATACCCCTCCCCCCTGCTGTTTTACAACTCAGGGATAATTTGCACCAAGAGTCTCTAGTTAATAGAAATCTCCCCTAACCCCCTTCAAACAAGCCTCTTTTAAACTCCTCATAATCTTTACTCTCAGCATGTTTTACGGGCTTGGGGAAATACTGACAAGACACCTCCCCAGGACATCTGCCAGACTGTCTCAGCCCCAAACCCTCCTCCCTCCCTGTCACCTAGCAACAGCAGCCATTACTCTTTAAAAGAGTAGGCCTCTGCTCATTACCTGCCTCTGTATTGGCTAGCAATACTGGCCCTTTCTCTTCAGGGAAAGTAAAATAAGCTTTCTCTCTGCATCTCTTCTCTCAGCTGTGAATTCCTCCACAGCCTAAGTCACTGGCCAAAACCCTAACAATGAACTCACAGTCACTTCCTTTTCCTGCCCTGGGGCCCCAAAGCTCCTCTCCCTGCAGACTTCTCGCCTGTCTTCTTCTGCCCCCTTTCCCCCAGGGCCCCTCACAGGTTTCCCCGTCCCATCACCTGGCAGCTCCATCTGGCCCAGGATCCTCACATTTTTCAGGTTGAGCAGTTCAAGTCCCCAGATCTTTCCCTCCTGTTACTTGGATATTATTCTAGACCACATGTGTCAAACACAAGGCCCGCGGGCCAAATCCAGCCTGCCAGGCCTTGCAATGTGGCCCGCACCGCGCTGTCATCACTGCACTCCGCTGTCAGTTTATGACATTGTCAGTTTATGACTGTTCAGTAAACCATTCGGCCCGCGATTTAGGCTGGATTTTAGATTTTGGCCCCTTCTCTGATTGAGTTCGACACCCCTATTCTAGACGGAGCCCCTGTGTAGACAGCACAGGTGGGGCACCCCCATTCTGGAATGTGTTCCTGACCTCCAGAACATGGGTGCTCCTCCATCCCAGAAGCCCTTAGACTGCACACAGCATGGACATTAGCCTGAGAAAACCTCTCTTCTCACTTGTGGGCCTACTTCATAGCACACTGGGAATCACTGCCCAGCCCAGGGCTGCCCCCATTAGAGTGCTAAATAATCATAACATTATTATCTCAAGAATATATTGTTATAATCTACATTATTATATTATTACTATGTAGCTCCTGGGTGCTTCCTATATGCTTATAATGTGACCACTGCAGACTCGAAGATCCGACCCTGCCCCAGGCCTCCCTGGTGAGCTCACGTGTCCAGTTGCCTCCTGGGGATCTTGAATTGTAAGAAAATAAATCATACAACTAGCGGGTTTCCATACAAACCCACTAGTTGCTGAGAGGCAGCTCTTTTGAGAAGGACCTCATTTTTTCCAGCAGAAGGAATGTAAGGTTGAAAATCATCTTCAAGAGATCCTGGGCCCAGTGGCAAGAACAGATGGCTGCTAGCAGCGCCGTGTGGAGAGCTGGTGGAGACTAAAGCTACCCCTTCATCGGCTGGGATGGAGAAAGCCCAAGGAGCAGGCTGTAGATCACAAGGAAGCATCCAGTCAAGCCCAGAAAGGGGCCCGTTCCCCAGGATGGGAGGAGAACCCCAAAGAAAACATGCCCCCGAGGAAGTGAAGCAGAGGTGGTGACATTGGAACTAAGATGGGGAGGAAAGAGGGATGCGAAAATTAGGAGGAACAGCCTTGTAGGCAAGGAGAACAGGTGCAAAGGCCCTGTGGCAGGGACTCTAGTGTTGCTGGAGCAGCTGTGACTGACTGAAGTGGGAAATGGAGTTGGGGAGGGGACTTCACAGGACGCAGAGGGAGGCTGGATTTTATTCTCATAGGAACGTTTTGAGGACTGGGTCATGAGCATGGAGGGCTTGGCCTGAGACCTGGGACGCTGTCAGAGCCTGGGACGCTGCTGCTGTGGCCCATAGGGGCTCATGAATACTCGTATAGTCAAAATATCCTGCCCCAACCGGTTTGGCTCAGTGGATAGAGCGTCGGCCTGCGGACTGAAAGGTCCCAGGTTTGATTCCAGTCAAGGGCACATCCCCAGTGGGATGCGTGCAGGAGGCAGCTGGTTGGTGTTTCTAACTCTATCCCTCTCCCTTCCTCTCTGTAAAAAAATCAATAAAATATATTTTAAAAATAAGATTGAATTATAATATATCTCCTCAGGTTGGAGACATACATATCTGGGTATAAATAAAGGGTAAGAGTCGAGGCGGTTATGCAACAGAGTTTTGCTGGGGCTCATTACTGAGTACACCTGACCGCCTTACCCGATGTTTCTAATCGGAGTCACCTAGGCTCCCAGACAGGCGCGAAGGGGCAAAGGAACCGGAAAGTTGAGGCACAGCGCCCCCTGGTGCTCACAGCGCTCACCTACACAAGCGGGTCCTGGAGGAAAACACCCTTCCCAGGGAGGCGAGTGAAAAGTTTAACTTAAAAAACGGCTCCCTCCCGGCCTCCCCCACAACCCCGCCTCCGCCAGCTCAATGGCTTCCGGAGCCGTCACCATGGAGAGCCGTCTGGGGTGGCACCGACCCACTTACACACACACACACCCACACACACTCACACACACACACACACTCACACACTCACACACACACACACACTCACCCCCCCCACA
Organism: Pipistrellus hanaki; assembly: GCF_964339955.1. NCBI lineage: Eukaryota > Metazoa > Chordata > Mammalia > Chiroptera > Vespertilionidae > Pipistrellus > Pipistrellus hanaki. Next base: position 91,142,550 of record NC_140507.1, on the reverse strand, counting down.
CACACACCCTCACACACAGACACACACACACACACACACCCTCACACACACACTCCCCGCACACACACACTCACACACAGACACACACACACACACTCACACACACACACACGCACACACAAACACACACACAGACTCACACACTCACACACACACACACACTCACACACACTCTCACACACACACACACTCACACACTCACCCACACACACACACTCACCCACACACACACACACACACACTCACCCACACTCACCCACACACACACACTCACACCCACACACACACACACTCACACACTCACACAACACATTCACCCCCTCCCACTCACACACCCTCACACACACACTCACACACACTCTCACACACACTCACACACACTCTCACACACACCCACACACACATACACTCACACACACACACACTCCCCACACACACACACACACACTCACACACATACACACACTCACACACACTCACCCACACACACACACACTCACACCCCACACACACACACACAATCACACACTCACACACACACATTCACTCCCCCCACACTCACACACCCACACACACACACACACACACACTCACACACACTCACCCACACACACATACACTCACACACACACACACACTCCCCCTCACACACACACACACACTCACACACTCACCCACACACACACACACACATTCACCCACACACACACACATTCACCCACACACACACACACACACACCCTCACACACTCACCCACACACACACACACACACTCACCCCTCCCCACACACACACACTCACACCCCACACACACACACATACTCACCCCACACACACACACACACTCACACCCACACACACTCACACACACACACACCCTCACACACACACACAGCCACACACACACACACCCACGCACACACACACCCACACACACACACCCACACTCACACACAGCCACACACCCACACACACCCTCACACACACACACTCACACACACACACCCTCACACACACACACACTCACCCACACACTCACACACACACACCCTCA